>NC_064461.1:626207-939311 GCF_023343835.1 Lagopus muta
TCATGGACCGCCGCGCACCGCGGGAGTTCCTGTTCTGCCTCCGGCGCTCGGCGAGGGGGAGAAAACAAATTGCTGATGCCAAATCCACGAGGGGCGCGGGGGTGCTGAGAGCCCGGCTCCCAGCTTGGGGGCGGTGGGCATGGTGACGGTGACCCCGAGGCCAATGGGGGGCACGTGAAGCACAAGGACGGGCTCGCAGGTTCAGCCCACCCCATCCCGATGGGGGCCGGGAATCCCCACCCCCCCACCCCCTCCGTCTGCCACTTGTTGGTCCCAGCGCTGTCCCCATCCCTGCTGCTGGCAGCTCCTCCGCTGCGCTCCATCAGCACATTCCTCTCCTCTCCCCCCTGACCTCTCGCCCTTTCCTTTGCGCTCCACGAACTCCCGCACGTTTCCTCCCCCTTCCCCCCCTCTCTCTCCCCCCCCCCCCCGCGCCATCTCTTCTCCTCCCCGAATTCCTGCGGGACGCGGATCCCGCCTTCCCACCCCCCCCCCCCCCCCCTCCCAGCGCCGAGGGAAAGGGCTGTGGAGTCTGGGACAAGAAGACGAGCTTTGGAGAGCCAAAAGGTTCCTGTGCTCGGCCGGACACGGCGGCACAGCGGTCGTCCCCACGCAGTCGCCACATCATCCACGAGTGGCTGCGGTTTTTATTAAACACCCCTTCGCTTCGCTCCTTTCATTGCCGTCTCCTGTCTCCCCCCCCCCCCCCCCCCCGATCCGGTGCTCCGTCCCGGGATTCCTGAAGGCACCAGGGGGCAGCGCGGGGCCGCCGTCCGCGATCCGGGGAGGGGAACGGACAGGGAACAGGGAGGAGGTGCGGGGAACGAATCTGCAGCCCCGAGTGAGGCGGGGGGTGAAGGAGAGGAGAAGGAAGAGCCCCCGAGTGGGGAGCAGTGCCCGCAGTGAGCCCCCTCCGTATGGCACTGGCTCCGTAAGCACACAGCGCAGGGAGGAGCCTGGAGGAAGCAGGTCTGGCAAACAGACAAACAAGTAAATAAATACGATTAATAAATAAATAAAACGATTTAAATCGCTGCTAGAAATCCCCGCTCAAGCCAAGGAAAGGGCCGCTCTGCTCTCGGCCCCAGCTCTGCTCGCCTCCACCCTTGGCACAGCCGCAGCCCGGCGGGCGCAGGAGATGCTGCTGACTCAGGCAGCCGCGCTGGTTCCCATTTGCAATGTTTTCTCTAAAACCCTCAGGGCTAGAAATTCTATTAAAAAAAAAAAAAGAAGAAAAAAAAGAAAAGAAAGAAAGAAAGAAAAGAAACCCAACAACAACAGCAGCCAAAAAAAAATAAAAAAATCAAACCCCAACCATGAAAGCTGAAGCTTCTGCCTCTACCCAGAGCTTAGCCCGCTCCGCTCTACTTGGAAAGCTTCCCTTCCCTGGAGCCTGCAGGCAAGAGGATTTTTGGAGCCGCTGATATCCAAGGCCTTCAGCTGCGGCTTAGAAAGTTTTCAAAGAGGAATAGAGAGGGATGGATCAGCTTGTGGTGAGCGGGGAGAGGTGAGGAAGGAGCGGAGGGGGGCTTAGACTGCAGCCTTCTACCTGGGTGGGTGCAGGGGGTCTTGGAAAGGGGGGAGCTGGGGGCTCTAGGGGGGGGATACAGTGGGTCTTGAAGGGGAGGTGTGTGTCCTGGGGGTGTACTGGGAGTTTTAGGGGGGTCCTGAGGAGAGATGTGGGTCTTGAGTGGGTACTGCCATACCCACACAAGTGCCCGCCATGCTGCTCACACGCAACCAGCAGGCACACACGTGTGCTCACACAGGAACGCCCCAAATTGCACACGGAGGGTGCAGCCAAAACACACGCATGCTGTCACGAGTGTGCACGGAAAAGAACAACCCCCAACCGTGTGCTCACACCAACATTCCCACAGCCACGGGCAGACGCGTGCACGCACACCGACACGAGTGCACACACACGCACACGCGTGCACGCTCGCTTCCACACCAACACGCGCGCACCAACATGCCTCCACATGCGTGCACTCATACGCACGCACATCCACACACCCGCAAACACCCCGAACACCGCGCAGCCCCCGCCTTCTCGCTCCCCCTCCCCAAAGTGTCCCGAGTCCGCCCCCGGCCCGGCCCCGCCCCGCCGGCAGCGCGCACTTCGGGGCGGCGCGGCTCAGCTCGGAGCGGCACGGAGCGGTTTTGCACGGAGCGAGAGGAGTCCGTGGCCCTTCCCCGGCCCCGGCCCCGGCCCCGGCCCCGGCCCGGCCGGGCCATGCTCTAACGGCGGCGGCGGCGGGGCCGAGCGGGGCGGCGGGGAGCGGGCCCCCCCCGCGCCCCGTGCCCGCAGCGCTGCCGGGACGGGAGCATGCGGCTCCTCTTCCTCTGCCTCCTGACTCTCGCTGACTGCTACGGGCAAGGTGAGCACCGCGCTCCGGGAGCGTCGAGCATCGCGTACCGGCATCGAAGTGCGCGTCCCAAGTTGCAGCGCACCGCACCGGCTCCGTCGCGGTTCGGTTCGGGCCCCCATCCCATCCCGGCTCGTCACGGTTCGGCTCGGCCCTCATCCCGGATCGTTTCGGTTCGGGTCTCCATCCCGGCTCGGCTTGGTTCTGTTGGGCTCGGCCCCATCTCGGCTCGGCCCGGGGCTGTGCTTGGGGTGGGACCGCGCTCCAGTGCACCGCGCCCCACTGGGATGCTCTTGGGGGGGTCCCGAAGCCACGTCCCGCGGAGCCCTCGCGCGGCGCCGGGGGAGAGCTGAGGGTTCCCCTCGTTACCGAGTCTCGGTGCGTGATTCCGCCCCTCTCCGAGGCTGAACCCCTCCGTTTGGGTCTCGGTGGGGGTCGTGCCCCCTCCGTTCGGGTCACGCTGGTGCCCCTCGGTGGGGGTCGCGCCCCCCGTTTTGGATCCCGCAGCGGCGACGGCGGTGAAGATGGAGCTCGGGGTGGGTTGGTGCGGGGAGCTGTCGGTGGGGGGAGCCAACCCTATGCACCCCAGGGAGCGGAGGGGACCCGACATGGGGTGATGTGTGCAGGGATGTGGCCTGGCCGTGGTGATATCGGGGGGAGCCGTGTGGGGACGACTGCTTGTCCATCCATGTGTGCAAGAGGCGAGTTTGGGGGCAGCTCGGACCCCCGACACCCACCGAGGCAGCCCTTAAGGAACGCAGGGTTGGGGGAATGCAGCACACCTCCATTCCCCTGCTGACTTTATGGGGTTTGCTGCAAGCCACAAGCTCCCCCCTTCTCCCCCCCCTCCACTCCCCCGTGTCCCTGTGTGACCCCAGAGGGCCTTTGGGGGGAAACTGAGGCACGGGGGCTGTTCAGCCAAGGTCATCCAGAGTGAGGGGTGCAGAGCCGGGATGCGGCCACATGTGCACTGAGCTGAAGGGGGGAGGGGGCTCAGCCAGAGCACCCCCCTTCAGGATGGGGGGGGGAGGGTGAGGGCACTGCCCTGCGCCACGCCAGCCCTGCACGGCCTCCGGCTCCTTCCCTGCTGCAAAATCCAATCTAATTTTTAATTAAGGGGGCGGCGTTGCTAAGATGCCAGGAACAAAAATGAGTCGAACCGGGGTTTAAAAGGAGCATGCAAAGCCTCTTAGAGGGCTGGGGCCGTTGGGGGCGGGGGGGGGGGGGGGGTCGATCCCAGACTCCCCAGCGCAGGGCTCGGGGAAACGCCGCGGGGCTCCGCTGCCCTCCCAGGAACAAAAGCGCCCGAGCTCCCGCTCTGTGCCATGTGCCGAGGGAGACAGCGAGGGGATGGGGGTGGCAGCACCCCATCAACATAACCGCACTCCTCCGGTCTCACTATGAGCCCCACCGTGCTCCCAGCACTGCTAAATTCCGCTCCCCCCCCCCCCCCCCCGGTCCCGCAGCAGAGCAGGGAGATGAGGGGGCAAACCTGGCCCCCCCCCGACCCCCCCGTGCCAGGCATATGCGTTCCAGGGGGTCGCTGCCATTCATGGAGTTCCACTCGCTCTCACAAAGATGTTGAATGGGTTTCATCACTCTTCATTTCTCACTAAATAATTTTCTGTATCTTATCTAAATGAAACCCATTATTCTTCCCCCCGTTTCAATCACTCGCTGTGATTGCGCCTCAAATTGAAATATTTATTCATTTTCTGGGCGATTCTTCTTCTCTTTCTCTCAGTGGTTGTGGGTTTTTTTTTTTTTTTTTCCTTTTGGATTTTGGTGTTTTTCTTTTTCCCTTCCATTCCCTTCTCCTCTCCTGAGAAACTGAAACAGCGGAGATGTGGCAGCTGAGGCTGGGGCTCACCTGAGGTTGGGGGCAGCGGCTGAGACTCCCATGTGCCATAGGGGACCCTGGTATATCCACCCCATGGACAGGAGTGGGATTGGATGCTGTGGGCCCCTGTGTCTGGGGCGATGATGTGGTTGTGTGGGAGAGTGGGCAGAAGGCTGTGGTCCCACTGTATGTGCCCCAAGGCAATACCACTAAGGAGGAACCCCCCCCCCCACCTCCTCCATTAGCGCCCATATCTCCAGGGTATGGGGCAGGAGGGATGCGTGGTGCAGAGCACAGGGCCACTACCTCGTGCTGTGAGTGGGGTGAGGTGGCTGCACCCCAAATGCGGCCATCTGGGAGGGCTCAGGGGGTTGCTGAGGATGGTGGTGGGTGCCTGCATGTGCCCCCTCCCTCCCCCTCCATCTTTCATCCAGGCTCGGTTCCCCACATGCTGCTGGAGCCACGGTGCCATACCCTGGTGCCTTCTGTGTGTTGCTGGGCAATAAAAGCCCCAGAGAAAGCAGCAGGAAAGGAGGGTGGCCCTGGGCCTGAGGCTGGGGGATGCCCCAGCACGTGGCATCGTCCCCTCCATGGACTGGGGAGTGCTGGGATGTTCACAAAGCAGAAGAGCTGATGTTGGCTCTTTGGGGCTCTTTTGCCCACCCGCAGAGCGCTGTGTCTGCTGTCTCCTGCATCCCCTCCAGGTCACTATGGCTGTCCCCACTGTCCCCTCCCGACCGTGTCCCCAGAGCACCCCAGAGAGCAGATAGAATCTTAAGGGAGGCACTAACAGAGCACAGTGAGGGGGCCCTGGGGGCAGCCCCTGTTCTCATCACCTCCACGTGCCCGCAGTGCCCTTCAGAAACCCATTGGGCAAATTGGGATCAGGGCACCTTGGGATTAAGGAGCTTAAATGCAGGGGGAGGGGATGAATATAATGGGAGAATATCATGACCCCCAGTGCTCCCCTGGCCCCACAGGGCTCCATAGCAGCCTTGAGGCCGTGGGATGGATCCTGTGTGGCATCACCACACTGTGCCAGGTCTTGCCCGGGCCACCCATGCCAGGACTGAGCCAGCTGGTCCCACCTGGGGCTGAGTTTCATGGGCAGGCAGCATCCCTACCCCAGTGCCAGCCCTGGTACAACAGCCACCAGCAACACCTGCAGGGTCCCCAGGTCTGTCTGTCTGTCTGTCCCTCCGTTCATCCACCCAACTGCTGTGACCTCTGGCACCGAACCGTCCTCCTCTTGGAGGTGAGATCGGGGTCATTGGCCCCTCCACCCGCTGCCCACCACTAATTACATCCACAGCCTTTCATTTGAGATCAATCTAATCCTAAGCCAGCTTTCTTGCCTCCGTGACCCCACCTGGGCTGCACCCATGGTGCCCACCCCCACCCCCCCCTGCTGAGCGCATCCTTAGGGGCATCCTTTTGGCACCCACCTCACCCCGTGGGGTCAGATGGGGCTGCCACCCTCCCAGGAGTCCCAGCAGTGTCCCAGGTGCCCATTCCTGGGTGGAGATGCAGTGTCCCTGAGGTCTTGCTGGCTCTGTCCATGGCTCTGTCCATGGGCACTCAGCCCCCCGCCGCGCTGCAGCAGGGGGATTATAGCTAACTCTCCATAAAGATTCCCCTAATTGCTTGCCTTACCTCAGGTTTTATCATCAAAGCATCCGTTATTCCCTCTCTAGCCTCCTTTTCTTTTTATTATCTCTTAATTAATCACTCCAGCTTTCACACTTACCAGATAATTACAGTCTCCTGGGCACACGGCTCATTTTCATAACCTCCTGCTCCCAGCCAGGGGTGGGCACGGCGCAGGCAGGGACTGGGGACCAAGGGAGGGATGAGGACTGCAGGGCACGGACCGCGGGCAGGGGACCAAGGTGAGGGGGCAGGAGACAGAGAAGCAGGGACCAGAGGCAGGGGATGGTCCTGCTTTGGCCACGTGGCTCCTCGTGTCACCCTGCAGCACTGCACACAACACCTGGGCACAGGTGGCCAAGTGGCAAACCCACCCAAATGTCACCATGATGAGCTCTGAGGTGTCCCTGCGCCTGGGGTGTTGGGGACACAGCGGTGACCAAAGAGGATCAGGGGAGGAGGATGCTGGGATGGGCAGAGTTAAGGGGATGCGGGTGCGGGATGCAGAGCTGGGAGCGATGGATGGGATGCGGTCGTGGTGCTACATGAGAGCCGGGCACTGTGGCTGCTTGGGGACAGCAGTGGCAGGGGCTGGCCCTGCGGTGAGGAGGGTTTCGCTCCTCAAACCCCTTAGAAAAGGGAAGGGAAAGAGGGAGCGGGGCCTTTTCTGCAAGGGCTGGAACATAATGGGCTGCCAGCGCTGCCATGGCAACGGGCGGATTATGATCCAAATGGAAATCAAAATAAGAGAGGGGGGGAAAAGCGAAAGAGTGGAGTAAAGGAGGAGGGGAGGAAAAACAACTTTTATTTCAAATCGGAGAGCGGTTGTGTGCCATGCGGAGGTTGCCATAGGAACGGCGGAGAAAAGGAGCGGGGCCGAGTGTGCAAGGGAGCCGGGTGTGCAAGAGCCCGTGTGGACGTGGAAGGGAGCACAACTCGGGTGTGCAAGGGGAGCGTGGCAGAGCGTGTCACCACGGGCAGGGCACCGCTGGTGGTGCTGGGGAGCGGGGACGTGCAATGCTCCGTGCTGCTCAGTCCTCCTCTTCACCAAACGCCCCTTCTTTTTGCGTGCAGGACCGCGGATCGGAGCTGGGCTCGGTGGTGCGGGGATTTCCCAACCTCTTGAAGCCCTTAGGGGGGAGGGAGAGGGGACCGGGACGTGGCTGGGGGCTGCGGGGGGGGAGGGTGGAGGGGAAGAGGGGGCTGGCGCTGGTGTTCCTATGGACCGACATGGGGACAGGCTGGGGACAAGGGGGAGGGGATGGCCTCTACCAGGGGTGCTTGCTGCCGTGGGGAAACTGAGGCACGGAGCTGTTTTCCTCAGAGACAACCGCAACGGCTCTGCAGCTTGACTGAAGCAGATAGGAGGGGGGGGGAGGGGGCAGCAAGAAGTGAACCCCCAAAACAGAGCCCTCCTACGAGTGCTCCCCACCCCGCTGGCATCCCCCACCGCTGTGGGATTGAGGCCGGGTGCAGGGAGTCGAGGGTTAAGCGCTGCTTTTCTTTCTCTCCCTGTCTTCCAGAGAGCCTTGGCAGGAAATTCCTCAAATTCCAGGCTTGTGGGATCATTGCTGGGCTCTGACCGCAGGAGCGCAGCCAGCGCTGCTCCGGCTTCTCCTGCACGGGGCCGTGGTGGGGGTTGCAGGGTCCCCCCCCTCGTGCCATCCCCACCTCCCCCAACTCCATGGGGACCCCAGCTTCAGGGCTTGAGCCACTGCAGTGCCGTGGGCACAAAGCCCATGGGACCCCCTGGTGTCACCACCTCGTAGGTGCCCCGCAGACCCCCACCACCCCCCCGGGACCCCAAATCCTCACAGAGTTGTTGTCAGGAAGGGCTGAGGTTCCTTGTGTATGGTTTCCCATGGGGACTTGGGGGGAAGTGAGAGGGGGGTGGGGAACACAGGTCCATGCAGCTGGGGCACACCGGGGTCCCCTCATCCCTGCAGCTTCAGGCGTGGGGGCACAGAGCACAGCCCCATGCCCACCAATTCCCTCCCAACACCGTTTCCTTCCAGATGAGGGTTTTTACGGGTGCCCCTTTCGCCAGGTTTGAATGCTGCACACTGCCAGATCCACCCCACAGCAGTGGGGGGAAACTGAGGCATGGGTTGTGCCCCCCTATGGCCACTCTTGCTGTGCCCCATGACCGAGTGGTGCTCACAGCTGCTCGTCCCGATTCAATGCGACTAATAATCCCATTATTAGGAGATGTCTCATTAAGACATCTGTAACGAGCCCGCGTACCAGCAGCTCGGTGGAAGGCTGCCAGCCCCATTTCAATATTTTCTCCCCTCCATTAATGATTGGGGATGTTTTTTGCCCTCCCCCCCACCCCCCACTCCTTTCCCAAAGAAGGAGTCCCCTCCCCCCCAGCGTGCACACACACAAACAAAAGTCTTAATT
Organism: Lagopus muta; assembly: GCF_023343835.1. Classification (NCBI taxonomy): domain Eukaryota; kingdom Metazoa; phylum Chordata; class Aves; order Galliformes; family Phasianidae; genus Lagopus; species Lagopus muta. The sequence goes on from NC_064461.1 coordinate 634,467, forward strand.
AGACATTGTTCCTAACAGGGATATTACACAAATTAATTAAACTCGAGCCAATAAACAGCCCTGCTCCATAATTCTGACAGCCCCAAAAATGAAGAGGAAATAACGAGGGCAGAGCTCTGCCAGCTTTATGTGCCCATGGGTGGGGGGCTGTGGGTACCCCAGAATCTGGGAGGGGGGGGTGAACCTGGGGGGGGGTGACCCCGGGTTGTGTTGGGGGGCACAGCTGCAGTGCAGGGCTTTGTTTGGTGGCTGTGCAAAGGGCGGCGGGGGGTTGAGGAGGAAGAGGAGGGGGCTGGGGTTTGAAGGCTGCGTGGCTCTGCTGGGCTTGGGGTGCATGCACGTGGCTGCACACACATGCACACACGCGTGTGCGCATGAACACGGCCAATACTTTGCACTCTCAGCTCCTGCAGCACGTGGGTGTTCCGTGCAAGCTCACAGCTGGAGCATGTGCACACATGCACGCTCCTGTGTAAGCACCCGGTTGCTGTGCACGCTCATGCAGCCGCTGCATGCAAGCACGAACTCTCCAGTGCAGTCATTATAGTTGGTGCGCACGCTCACGTGCAAGCAAATATCTGGTGCACACACACACGTGTGCACTCTGGTGCAAGCACACGTGTGGTGCGTGCATATACATGGCTCCCGTGCAAGCACACATCTGGTGCACACCCACATGTGCACCTCTGTGCAGTCCCAGCAGATAAGTGCACTCACACACCGTGCTGATGTGCAGCCCCCAGCCCGCACCCCCTGGCCCCACAGCCTTTTGTCTTTCTGCCTGGCTGCCCCCTTTCAGGGGGATGAGGGCAAAGAATGGTGCTGGGGCTCCTCCATGTGGGGTGGATAAAGATCCCCAGGGCACGTGGGGGGGCCGGGGGGGGGGTGTGCTCAGGGATTTTGGGGACACAGTGGTCCTGTGGGGTGGCTGTGCGTGTTGTGCCTGGGGGGTTCCTATGGGAATCCTTCATTGGGGTGCTGCCAGGATCAGCCCTGAGTGCAGCACCGAATGCCACGGGGCAGCAGTGGGGCTCCAGAGGCCTTCCAGTGGGCTCTTTGTGGGAGCTGACATGGGATGGGATCTTTCTTGGGACAGCAGCAGCATTCCCAAGCAGCAGCGATGGGGTTCCGTGGGATAGCAATGGGGTTTCCATGGGGAAACCAATGGGATTCTAATGGGGAAAAAATGAGAGGTTCCTATGGGGCACGAAACCCCCTGGACAGAGGCAGCTGAGAGGACAGCAGCAGCTCCACAGGGACGTGGAGCCCCCCCTCCCCCCCCTCCCAGCTCATTTGCCATAATGCAATAACGCAATTCATTTATTTGGTTCTATATTTTCTCCTCTCCCTGCCCAACGCTGGTTTATATTTTATTGGCATCTTTGCCGCGCTGAAAGTAATGTAATTACGAGGGGAATTTATATGTTGTTTCGTAAGTCGGGAGTTCATTTTTTTTATATTATTATTATTAGGTGGGGAATATTTAAGGCTCCTCGGGAACGAAAAATAGAACCCAATTCCACCGCGTCATCTCCCCTGGTATTTATGCCTCTTCCCAACGAGGGTTTAATTGAAAATCGCTCCGTATGTTCCCAGCACTGTGTCTGATTATGAGCCATTGCCTCATCCCCATCCCTGATGGCATTTATGGGGTGTCAGGGCCAGCTCTTACATATTTCCTTTGCTCTGCTTCTTGGGCACCCCTTCTCCTTGTGCTGTCCCTGTGTCTCAGTTTCTCCATGGGGGACCCCTTCTCCATGCACTCTCTGTGCCTCAGTTTCCCCACTGAGGACCCCCTCTCCATGCACTGTTTATATGGCTCGGTTTCTCCATTCTTTGCCCCCTCTCTGTGCATTCTATACCTCAGTTTTCCCATGGTGGACCCCTTCTCCATGCATTGTTCCCATGCCTCAGTTTCCCCATTGAGGACCCCCTCTCCATGCACTGCCCCTGTGCCTCAGTTTCCCCATTCAGGACCCCCTCTCTGCACACTCTTCCTATGCCTCAGTTTCCCCATTGAGGACCCCCTTTCCATGGTGGACCCCCTCTCTGCACACTGTTCCTATGCCTCAGTTTCTCCATTGAGGACCCCCTCTCCATGCACTGCCCCTGTGCCTCAGTTTCCCCATTCAGGACCCCCTCTCTGCACACTCTTCCTATGCCTCAGTTTCCCCATTGAGGACCTCCTTTCCATTGAGGACTCCCTCTCTGCACACTGTTCCTATGCCTCAGTTTCCCCATTGAGGACCCCCTTTCCATTGAGGACCCCCTCTCCATGCACTGCCCCTGTGCCTCAGTTTCCCCATTGAGGACCCCCTCTCCATGCACTGCCCCGTGCCTCGGTTTCCCCATTCAGGACCCCCTCTCTGCACACTTTTCCTATGCCTCAGTTTCCCCACTGGGGACCCCTTCTCCAAGCACCGTCCCTGTGCCTCAGTTTCCCCATGGGACACCCCTTCTCTGCACACTTTTCCTATGCCTCAGTTTCTACACTGGAGACCCCCACTCTCTGTGCACTTTCCCCGTGCCTCAGTTTCCCCATCACGGTTCCAGCAGGGTTATGGGGCCACGTCCACCCCCCCAGCCCTCCTCCCATTGTCCCCGGTGGCGCAGGCGTCCCCGCGCTGGTGACACTGATGGGCTGTGACACGGCGGGAGGTGCTGGCTGCCCGCGCGGCGGCGTGCCGCCCGTCTCCTGCCCGCAAGGTAATCGAGGTGGAATATTTGATCGGCCGGGAAATGAGCTGCTAAATTTGTTGTGAGATTGGTGTCACAAGCAATCGCGGCGGCGCTCGGCGGCCAGCGGGGAACGCGGCGGGGGGCAGCAGCGAGGGGATCCAGCTTGTTGGCACAGCTGGTGGCATTCCTCTGCATAGAGGAGCACAGAACCAGTCCGGAGCAGAGGTGTCCCCCTTGAAGAGGTGTCCCCATACTGGAGATATTCCCAGTGCAGTGATGTCCCCCGCTGGATATATCAGCAATGTGGAGATGTCTCCAACACACTGATGTCCCTGATACGGAGGTGATTCTATGTCCCCAGTGTGCTGATATCCCCAGCTGCTGTGATGTCCCCGAGGCGGCGATGTCCCACTGCAGCGATGTCCCCAGTGTGTGCCCCGTGGGGTGGCACAACCAAGGTTATGGTGGTCAGGGCATGGGGACGACAACCGGGACCCAACATGCCCAAAGGTGATGGGGAGGAGGGGAACCCATCTCCTCCTCATTTGTTTTTATAATTTCGCCTTTTAAAAAATGAAAATAACTGGAGCATCCCTTCCCTGGAGAGCTGTGCCACCACCAGCAGAGGGAAGGGGGGAGAGGCACAGAGCAGCCCCCACCACCCTGTGCCAGGGGACACCCCAGGGCCACCCCCCCCCTGGGGATGGCAGTGGGCGGCTGGGAGGATGCAGCCTCATCCCTGCCATCGCCCTGGTGCCTCCCAGCCCGGCGCTGGGCGAATGCCAGAGCTGTGCTGCCGTCATCGGGTGGCAGAGAAATAGTTTCCGATGCTGCGGGACGGGAGCAGAGGGAGCTGTGAGGGGGACGGGGGTGGAGACAGGGAGAGGGATTGAGGATGGGGATGGGATCGGGAATGGAGATGGGGGCAGGGATGCTGGCACAGGGGGTTGCATTGTAGCCGCTGCGAGATTCAATTACAGAGGAATTAAAAGGTAGTAATATTCAATTAATGTCAATCAGAGACGGATTAGAGAGAGGAGATGTTTGTCCAAGGGGTTGGATGGGTTTTGGTGGGGTTGGACACGGGGCTGATAAAGGAGCTAGCTAGGGGACGCGTTGGGGCTTTGACCCGACATGGTACATCTGGCACTGAGATCCCCACACCCCACGCCGTGTCCCCCACATCTTCGTGCCACATCTCAGAGTCCCCATCCCCTCCGCCCGCCTCTGGCCGCTTTAGCGTTAAGCGAAGGGGAAGAAGGAGAGGAAAATAGAAGAGGGCATTGAGTGACTTCAAACACGGAGCGGAAGCGGCTCCTCCTGCCAAGATGCTTTCAGAGAGCGCAGCTCGTGCCGTGCCGGGCAGCGCTGTCGTGCTGCGGTAATCGTGGCGGAGCAGCTTCATAAATTGTGGATGGCAACGGGGACCCTCTCTAGCAAATACCACTCTGCTGGCTGTGAGCTGCAGGCGAGCGCTCTGCTGGGCTGGGATCGTGCCCGTATCCCCATCCCACTGCTGCTGTGTGACGTGGGGACACAGCGTGAGCTGCCTGAAGGCATCCCCAAAACACAGAGAGCCCCCATCCTATCCCCACTCTCTTCTTGGGTTTGGGGCTCTGGGTGCCTCTCTCTTCTGGGACACATTGGGGGTTGTGTCCTTGAGGCCACCGCTACCAGCCCACGTCCCTGCCCAGCTTTAGCAAAAAAGCCCCAAATTGCCAGAGCTGAAAATAGCTCCCGCTCAGCAGATGGGGCGGGAGGACGGGGAAGTGCCAGCCTCGATCACGTCTCCTCCGCCGCGTCCCCGCCAGGCACAGCACCCGCCTGGGCAGGATGGCACCCGCAGGCCATGGTCACATCCCCGGTCTTGGGGACGCGGTGACATCGCTCGGGGCTGAGCTCAGCCTCAGCCTGGGTTTCCTCGCAGTGTGGCCTCAGCTCCGTGTGGGGCATTTTGGGGCCGGCTGCAGCGCTTGCGCTTTTTTCCATCCCATTGCCTCGTGCTGGGTGACAAGTGGCTGCGGGCGGTGACAGCGCAGTGACAGCATGGGGGAGAGGAGACAGGGATGGGGATGGGGTCAGAGACAGGGATGGGGATGGGGTCAGGAATAGCGATGGGGACATGGATGGGGATGGGGATAGGGATGGGGATGGAGACAGGGATGGGGACATGAATGGGGATGGGGACACGGATGGGGACAGGGCGATGGCCCCCTTGTGCCTCTCCCTTTGCACTTGGTTCCAGGGCCACAAGGCACCAAATCCTCTTTTCTCTCCCGCAGAATAAAACCCGCAGAGGGTTTCTTTTTTTTTTTTTTTCCTTTTTTTTTTGGTGTATTTTCCCCCCCCCACACCCCAATATAAATAGAAGCGAACAACTTGGGAAGAGGAAGGGGGAAAGGCTTAAATTTAAAAGCGGTGAGAAGAGGAAGGGGAGGAGGGAGAGAGATAAAATAATAATAAAAAAAAATAATAATAAAAAAAACCTCTAGCGCGGAGAGATTTAGCTCCATCTGAAAGCTGTCAGCGCGAATAAAAAGCTTTTCTTTGAACCCTGAGTTTAATAGCGAGAGGAGAGAGAGGGAGATTGGAGCACCAGCCCCAGGGCTTAATCAGACCTTCATTTGATAAATAGAGGCAGACAGAGCCGGGCGTGTGGTTGGGTACCCCGGTCCCTGCAGAGCCCACGCGTGTCGGGCACCCACGGGTGGGCAGGGCAGGGTGCCTGCCCGGTGCCCTGCGGGCTGTGCCCGGTGCTCGGTGAGAATATGGGGCCTGCTACGTTATCGCGGGGTCAAGGATCCGCACCGAGGGATGGGGCTGAGCCTCCCCCCCCGCCCCACCCCCCCGCATCGCCCCGCTGCAGACTAAACAGCCGTGGGGATGGGGATGGGGGGCAGGGTGGTGGTGCTGTCCTTCCCTGTCACCCCGTGGTGCCCAAGCCGATGCGTCTCTGCTGCCTGTCTGTCTGCCTGTGCCCCCCACCCCCACCCCGCGCTGCTCCCTCCTTCCCCCACCTCTCATCCTCCCCCGCGCCCACCTCTCCAGGCACCTTCCTCTTTGATCTCCGCTCTGCTTCTCATCCCCCCCAGCTTCAGCCCTCCCCCCTCGCCTTTCCCATTCTCCTTCCCTTTATCTCCCTCCTGCCTCCTGTCCCTGCTCCTGCTCCTCTCCAAAAACGCTGTCACGGGGTGGGGGTGGGCACCAAGCAGGGACATCCGAGTGTCTCCAGGTCCCTTTTGCATGCCTGGGGTACCCCCTTCCCCTGGTGCTGGGGTAGCACATCCTGGAAGCTTTGGGGTGCCTCATCCTGGGGTTTTGGGGATGCTGTGCTGTGCTGTGTTATGTCATTCCATGCTGTGCCGTGCCGGGTCTGATGGGGCTGTGCAGACAGAGGCAGGGCCAGGGACTTAGCAGCTCCGTTATCTGCTGCTCGCTCATCCCCAGAAGGGATTTCTGCCTCCCCCTCTCCCACTCCACAGCGGAAATCATTTGAATATTTTAGCAGGAGGCTTACGAGGGAGAAGGCAAGCGTGGGGGAGAGGTGCTCCCCTGCCACCCTGGGGGGGCGAGATGTCCCTTGTCCCACTGAGCAAAGCAGAGAATGAGGTTTCCTGGTCCCCAAGCCAACTCCCTGCACACGTGTGACACACAGCCACTGCTGTGTGACACAGCTGTGACACAGAGCCACATGCATGTGACACAGTGCAACACACACACACACACACACGCACCCCACAGTCGATGCCCACGTGATGGCCAATACACCACGGGGATATGGCCTGTGGGGCTGAGGACAGCTCTGGGGACACCAATGCCACCATCACAACGGAGCACTGGCCAGCGTGTGGCACATCCCCAGGTTGTCCCCAATCCCCATTCTCTCTCCCCAGCGGCACAGACACGGTTTGTGGAAGAGCCCGAGGACCAGACCGTGGTGGCTGGGCAGAGGATTGTGCTGTCCTGCGTGGTGCTCAACTACTCTGGGATCGTGCAATGGACCAAGGATGGGCTGGCATTGGGCATGGGGCAGGGCCTCAAAGGTAGGTGGGGAGAGTCTGGGTCTGGGGATGGCACTGCACAAGGACCCTCTTGGCACTGGGGATCCTGCAGAACCTGGAAAGAGGAAGGTGCTTGCAGATTCTGCAGATCCCCAATCCTCCGTGCCCCAGGATCCCTGTGTGGCTGGGGGTCCTGAATATACTTGGGTCCTTAATATATTGGGGTCCTGCTGAGCCTGGGGTTCTGATTGCATTGGAATTTTGCACAGATGGGGGTCGGCATCCTGCAAACAGTGGGGTCCCTACACACTGAGGACCCCTCATGCCCTGGATATGCCACACAAGCTGGACCCACATTGCCTGCCCATGCCCCACGTGGCACCAATCGAGCCCCAGCCCTGGGGAGTTTGGGTTGAAAGCAGGGCACGGAGGACAAACAGCACCCTGCAGCAAGGGATCTCTGTCCCCTCGGTGCCAACCCTGCTGTCCCCACAGCCTGGCCACGTTACCGCATCGTGGGCACGGCCGATTCAGGACAGTACAACCTGGAGATCAGCGACGCTGAGCTCTCCGACGACGCCGTCTATGAATGCCAGGCAACCGAGGCTGCGCTGCGTTCACGCCGGGCCAAACTCACCGTGCTCAGTAAGAAGCAAACCCCCCAACCCTCCCTGATCCCCCGGGTCCTCCCACCCCCCCCCAAACCCCCCAGGCAGGCGCGGGAATGCTGCTGCCACCGCCGCCGCCGCCGCTGTGCTGCTCCCTCTTCTCCCTCCCACAGCCTGGCTCTGCCATTATCTTTAATGCCTTAATCTATATTCACGCCGTGGCTGAGTTACGGGACCTACGAGTGCAGTAACTTTGATTTCCCTGACTTTTGTATCTTGTTAAAAAAAAAAAAAAAGGAGAAGATAAGATGCCGGAGCCGCAGCGGAAATGTTGCATGAATGGGGTTTTGGGGTGGATTTCTTGCTTTTCTTATTTTATTTTTTTTTTCTCTTTCTTCCCCTGGCATTGAAATTCCCATTAGAAAGAAGGGTGATAAAAGGCAAGCAAGCAGGAGATGTGGCTGGGCTACTGAGCAGCACACTCTGCCCATCCCACAGCCCCCATGCAGGGACCCCCTGGCACAAAAGGTGCCCACCTTCACCCCTCCTGAACTCAGGGGGTTCCCCTGCATCCCCTCCCCAAGACTGAGGCCAAGATGGGGAAGAGCTGGAGGGTTCCAGGTGGTGGTACACAGATAGGGGGGCCCAGGTATGGGGTCTTAGCTGGGGGCCCCCATCACCACAGCTGCTACTCCTCCCATTGCTGCCCATCCTATAGCCACACAGCTCCACCAGACACCCAGTTCCTATTTGCATCATTGCAGCCAGCTCCCCATGGTTGTTTGCAAACAGTCAGGCCCTTTCAAGCGCATCCATCACTGCAAGCACGGTACAAACCCACCCCCCCAAGCTCCCCAGTTCCCTTTTTGGCACCCTCGCTTTTCCCCAGGAGCCAACCCTAAGAAAGAAGGGTTTCCAATCCCCACCCCGTGGGAAGGTCTCCGATGTCCCTGCCTGCATCTCATCCCCTGTCCCTTCTGCAGTCCCCCCCGAGGACCCCACTATCGACGGAGCCCCTGAGATCCTGCTGCGTGCAGGGACCCCCTACAACCTGACGTGCCGGGCACGCAGCGCCAAACCCGCTGCCACCATCATCTGGTACCCGCGATGGGCTGCAGCAGGACGGAGCCGTCACCACCACGGTACTGCCAGCCCCTCGGCCACACTGCATCCCCACATGGAGCTGGAGCTGATTGGGATTGTCCCCTTGTCACTGACAGGAGGTGCTGGCTGATGGCAAGAGGGAGACGACCACCAGCCTGCTGGCCATCAACCCCACCGACCTGGACATCGGACGCGTCTTCTCCTGCCGCAGCACCAACGATGCCATCCCTGCTGGGAAGGAAACCTTTGTCAAGCTCAACGTGCATCGTGAGTCTGCCGCGGGCACGGAGGGGATGAGGCCGGGTGGTTACGTGGGTGGCACTGGGGCAGAGCTAAGAGCTGTTGTGGGGTATCACGGGGACCCCAGCCCCGTGGTGGGGATGCTCACCGCGCTGCAGGCGGGGCTGGGCAAGCACTGCATGGTGAACAACGACCTCCAGTGGAGGCTGTGGGAAGGTACTGCCCAGCCGAGCCAGTGTGCTGTGATGCAGGGTGCTGACATCTATGTAGGGCTGGGTACCCAAATGTATGGGAGATAATGGGTACCCAGTTATGATTTGGGGATGCTGGGTGCCTACATAAATCGGGGATGCTGAATGACTGCATCTAGAAGGGATGCTGGACACCCAGATCTAGCATGGATGATGGGTACACACATCAGACAGGGATGCTGGACGCCTGTCTGGGCAGGGTTGCTGTGTACATGGCAGTTTTGGGGCTCTCCCTTCCCACTGTGCCATGCAGTGTTGGGCTGGGGGATTCTCCCCTTGCTCCTTCCCTCTGCCATGCTGAGCCCTCTTCAGCTCTCACAGTGGCTGCGCCCACCTTCCTGCAGATCCCCCGACTGTCACCCTGTCCATCCAGCCGCAGACGGTGCAGGAGGGTGAGCGGGTTGTGTTCACCTGCATGGCCACCGCCAACCCTGAGATCAAAGGCTACAGGTGAGGACAAACCTGCAGGGGCTCACCCCGACCTCCAGGTGAGGTTGGAGGCTTCTGACCACATTCTGCCCCATCTCAGGTGGGCCAAGGGGGGGGTGATCATTGAGGATGCCAAGGAGAACAGGTACGACACGCAGGTGGACTACACCTTCTTCACTGAGCCCGTCTCCTGCGAGGTGCACAACGACATCGGCAGCACCAACGTCAGCACGCTGGTGGACGTGCACTGTGAGTGAAGCAGCCCCCTCTGACCCCCCTGGATGTTGCCCACCCTCCCCTCACCCTCTGTCTCTCCCCAGTCGCCCCTCGCATCATGGTGGCCCCCAAACCCACCGTCACCGACATCGGCTCTGATGTGACGCTGACCTGCATGTGGTCCGGCAACCCCCCGCTGACCCTCACCTGGACCAAGAAGGAGTCCAACATGGTAGGGCCGAGCCAGGGGGGGCTCGAAGAGGGGCCATGCCCCCTTCTGACCCCCACATATTCCCACCCAGGTGCTGAGCAACAGCAACCAGCTGTACCTGAAGTCGGTGACGCAGGCGGACGCAGGGCAGTACATCTGCAAAGCCATCGTGCCCCGCATCGGCGTGGGCGAGCGTGAGGTCACTCTCTATGTCAATGGTGAGCAGGCAGCACAGAGCCTTGTGCCACCCAGTGTCTTCTTGGTGCCTCTAGGTCTCAGCAAGACCCCCCTTGTGCCTCCCACAGGGCCCCCCATCATCTCCAGTGAGGTGGTGCAGTACGCGGCACGCGGAGACCGTGGCAAAGTAGAGTGCTTCATTGGCAGCACGCCACCCCCGGACCGCATCGTGAGTGGCGCCTTGGGGGCACACGGGGCATGGGGGACATCCCCTGGGGTGGCACTGATGGCAGCCTCCCCTGCCAGGCCTGGGCTTGGAAGGAGAACATTTTGGAGGCAGGGACACTGGAGCGCTACACGGTGGAGAGGACCACGATGGGCAGCGGGGTGCTGTCCACCCTCACCATCAACAATGTGATGGAGGCCGACTTCCAGACCCATTACAACTGCACCGCCTGGAACAGCTTCGGACCAGGCACCGCCATCATTCAGCTGGAGGAGAAAGGTCCCCGCACCATCGCCAGCGCCCACCTCTAATCCCCTGTGCCCCAGCTAACCACCCATCTCCTCATCCCCTGCAGAGGTCCTGCCTGTCGGCATCATCGCCGGGGCCACCATTGGGGCCAGCATCCTTGTCATCAGCTTCCTCGTGGCACTCGCCTGCTTCCTCTACCGGCGTCGGAAAGGAAGTGAGTGGGGTTGGGGGGTTGCAGATGTGGATGGAGCTGCAGATGGGGGCAGGGATGTTGTCCGTGCTGAGCCCACCGCTGTCCCTAGGTCGGAAGGATGTCACCCTGCGCAAGCTGGACATCAAGGTGGAGACGGTGAACAGGGAACCGCTGACTTTGCATGCTGACAGGGAGGAGGATACAGCCAGCGTCTCCACTGCCACCCGTGTCATGAAGGCCATCTACTCGGTAAGGGATGGCTCACCCCAGGGTCATCGTGCTGGGAGCACAGCTGGTGGCACTGGGGAGGAAACAGCCCGTCTCTCTCTGTTTCTCCTGCAGTCGTTCAAGGATGACGTGGACTTGAAGCAGGACCTGCGCTGTGACACCATCGACACCCGCGAGGAGTACGAGCTGAAGGTCTGGGCCTGGGTGTGAGAGCGAGGGATGGAGCTGGAATGGGGTGGGATGAGGATAGGGTGGGATGGGGATGGGATGGGTATGGCATGAGATAGAGCTGTGGGCAAGGACAGAGATGTCTTGGAGATGGGAACAAGGACAGGGAAGCGGATGGAAACATGGATGGGATGGGGAAGAGGAAAGCTCTGTCTTGTGCTGGCTGTGTGCAGGATGCTCGGAGGAGGGCAGGGCCCAGCTCCTCACCCTTCCCAGCCCAGCTGTGCACATCACCCCCCCCCTCCCTTCCCCACAGGACCCAACCAATGGCTACTACAACGTCCGTGCCCACGAGGACCGCCCGGCCTCCCGCACTGTGCTCTATGCTGATTACCGTGCTCCAGGACCGGCCCGTTACGACGCACGCCCGCCCTCACGACTGTCCCACTCCAGTGGCTACGCACAGCTCAACACCTACAGCCGTGGCCCTGCATCTGAGTACAGCGCAGAGGCAGCAGCGAGCACTGGGGCCCCTCCGGGCACAGCAGGTGGTGAAACAGCCAGCCAGCTCTCCTATGAGAACTACGGGGGGCACGCTGCCTTCCCAGCCGGCGGTGGCTACGGGGGGTACCGGCTGGGCTACGGGCAGCCCACCAGCCTGGAGAGGGCACCCTACGATGCCTACGACCCCATGGGCAAATACGCCAGTGCCACCCGCTTCTCCTACACCTCCCAGCACTCGGACTACGGGCAGCGCTTCCAGCAGCGGATGCAGACACACGTTTAGGGTGGGCGGAGGGTGGTGGGTGATGGGGTCTTGGTGACCGTCCCCTGATATTCAGGGGCACATCATGACCCCCTCGCTCCACTCCTGCTTGTGCTGGGTCCCTTCTCTTCGAGCTTCCACTCCCCACTGGGATATTGGTCGTCTTTGCGGTACCTTTCCAAAGGAATCTGGGGTGTCCTCCTCTGCTGGACCCCCCAGACTCCTCCCTGCCTCAGCTGGGGGGGCCCTGGAGCCCTCCAAATGGGGGCATGGCCCCACCAGCACCGCCCATCGTATGGCACATGGGAGATGCTCTGTGTGCATATACATCAGTATGCACACAGAGGTGCTGTGCCTGGCTTCCGTTTTCTCCCTAAAACGCCCCATCCCAGCCTGTTGCCATTCCCTGTGCCTTGACTCTGGGGACACCCCACGCTCAGGGTTGGCTCCCTTCCGTCCATCTGTCCGTCCATCCCGGTACAGCGAGCTCAGCGGAGCCCCCATACGCACAGCCACAGCCATGGGACGGGAGCCCTCTGTGAATGTATATACAGGTGTATTGGAGAGCAGGGCTGGGCTCACCCCTGGAGAGGGGTTTTTGGTCCCCAGATGGGCACTGGGGTCAGCGGGGACCTCAATTTCTGCTCAGAGCAAGGATTGAGGCTGCAGATGAGTGCGGTGGTTACAATATGAGTGTGGAGGCACAGCGCTGGGATGGGGGTGCATCCCTGTGAACCCTTGCGATTAGGTACGAAGCTCCCTCACCACCTGCCTGGCTCTGGCAAAGGGAGGGGGCGAGCTCAGTGGCCCCTGTCCTGCAGAACTTCCATCTCCTCCTCCTCCTCCTCCTCCTTCTTCTCCTCCTCCTTGCTGCCCCGTGGCACGCAGGTACGATATGGCCGCAGGACGGTTTGGGAAGGGGCACGGCTGGGGGTCCCCTACCCCTCCTGTCCCCACTGGGTTTAACCATGACCCCAAAGGTACTGTCAGGACGGTACTGAGCCCAACCCAGCCTGAGCCCCCACCCCGGCTGGACCATGTGCCATTTCTCGCAATGGTGCCTGATGTAACCCCGGCTGTCGCCCCAAATGCTGCACCCCACTATAGCAATAGCACCCCGGCAGCATCCCACCCCGAAGCCAAGCTGAAGCTTTAAACACTCCCCAGGGTGGGGGAGTGGGAACAGGACTCCCCCCCCCCCCCCCCCCCCCGGCCCAAAGGGAGCCCTGGGACAGGCAGCAGCGGCCGGAGCATGGGGGCAAGCAGGTTCCCTTCCAGCACAGGCTGTTGTAGACTCTCCCCCCCCCCCCCCCCCCCCCAGAGACACGTATCTGTGACCCCTACCCTGCCCCCCAAACCCGCCATTTTTTTATTTTCCATTTTCCTTTTTTTTAAATATTATGTACTATATTTTTAGTCTTAAACACGATATATTATATATATTTAATTTTTTTATATATATATAAATATAAATGTTAAAAAAAAAAAAAAAAAAGAAACAACGGGGCAGCAGTTTGCCTTTGTTCTGCAGGAGCAGCTCAGGGTGGTGCTGGGGGCTCTGCTGATGGGGACGTGGGTGTTGGTGGGGACCAGGAGGACACAGGGATGGGGCGTGCTGGTGCTGACCCATTTTTTGCCAAAGCTTTTGGCAGGAGCTGGTGCCAAGTGGGGCTGGGCACACTGGCAGCCCCTCCACACCCATCTTCACTGTGTTTTATTTCCCGCAGACAAGCCTGCAAACAGGCTCTCGCTTAATGATTTTGTTTCCCTACAAATGTAGCCTATTACTTTGTGTGTTTCCACGCCTGGTTTATTATGCATGAACCAGGCAATTTGCCTGCTGCTCCCGGGACCCATCTTTAAAACAAAAAGGTGCTTTGTCATTCTTAATGGCTTTTGCTGGAGCGTGGAGAGTGCGGTTGGTGGATGGATGGAAGCTTGGGATGGATGCACCGAGAGATGGAGAAGAAGGGAGGGGGAGGCATTAAGTTTCTTCGCTGTCCATAACCCCTTTAACTCAAAGGCTGTGATGAGGAGCGCAGCGTGGGCAGCTTTCCCCTGGCCATCACCCAGAGCTGTGAATTCACACCTGGAGATGAGATTGGCTCCAAAATTCAGGCCCTGCGGGTGCTTCCACCTCACTAAGGAGGCAGCCGCATTTCCCCAGGACGCAGCCCTCCCTCCTCGCAGTGCAGCTCATTTATGCTGAGATGGATTCTCATTTATTCCCCGGGATGGAGAGAGCTCACCACCTCCTCAGCTCGACAGAAATCCCTCTCCTCTCTCTTCCTCCCCGCGGCCACAGCGCAGCTCAGCCTCATGAGGAGCAGGGGAGGGCGATGTTTCACTTTGCCTTCATTCCTGCTGCACTGCAAAGAGGGAACACCCGCGTTTTGGGGAAACACAACGGGGTGGGGAGAAACTGACCTCAGTTCTGCTCACTGCAACCCAGCAATGCCCAGGGGTTGTCCCAGTCCCCTGTCCCATGCCCTGGGGACATGAAGGACCAGGATGTGGGCTGGCAGCAGTTAGGGGCAGCCTTAGGAACTGGAGTTCTCCAAATACGGGTTCCTGGCAGAGCAGCAGCCCCACAGCCCTCATCAGGGCTTGAATCACACTCCCAGCTGCCCTGAAAACCACAGTGGGGCAAAAAAGCGAAGATCTCACATGAAAATCGTCGTTTGCGTCCCAGAGCCCAAGGATAGCATGCTGTAGGAGCGTAGAGATGGACTTTCCACCCCTGCCCTCTCCACTGTCATCCTGGAATTTAATCTTCCTGCCCTTTGCCACCCAACCCGGTGATAAAATCTAATCTGATTTCGCTCCTAATAAATCAGCAGGTTGTTGGAGAGCACTGACAGGAGGGCTGGGGACGCCTCCACACAGCAGCCGGGCTGAGCACAGCTGCCTTGAGCCAAAATATGGCTTTTCTGTTTTGTTTTGGGTTTTTTTGTTTTGTTTTGTTTTTCTGTATGTTTAAAAGAGAGACAGCACCACCAGCGCCCTCTGAAATAAGCCCAAGGTCTGCAGATCCGGGCTGGCACCACAGGGGGAGAGATAAGGGGGACAGCGATGTGCACAAGGGCTCCTCAGTGAGGGGGACCCCTCAAGTGGCAAAGCAGGGGACAGCAATGAAAGGGTGACAAATGACACAGAGCCACCAGGCCCGATCCTTGCGGGCCTCAGCACCTCCCACAGCGCACAGCCCAACCCTCCTCCCCCGCCCTCAACTGGGCGGGCACTGAGTGCAGCCCCTCGCCGTGGGGCTATTTATAGCGTTGGAAATCCCGCGAGACTTAGCGGGCATCGCCTCGAGAGCGCGAAAGCGAGGCGCAGTGGCGGCGCGCGCTTTGTGCGTCATCAGTGCGCGCCCGGCGGCACGCCGGGGAGGGGGGGGAAGGGGAAGGGGAAGGGGAAGGGGAAGGGGAAGGGGTATGGTGGCAGTCCCGAGGCCCGGGCCTGGCGGGGGGCGATGGGGCAGGAGGGCTGCTGCGGGTCGAAGCTGGGGCTAACGAGGCGGGGGAGCTCCGAGGAGACCGTGTGCTGGGGGAGGGTGAGGTGTGGGGGGCGCTGGGGACCCCCGCAGGTCTTTGCCGTGGGGTGATGAGGTCGAATTGGGCCGTGCTGCAAAGTGCCGAATGGTGTTACTAAGGCCTGGCCCCGGGAGGGAGCTATGTGTGGAGGTGGATCTCTGTTCCTGATAGTGATAAATAATGAAACACCGCTTCCCTTCCATGCGTGGCCTCAGGCAGCACTTTATGTCAAGCCGTGGCCTATTTTGCTGGATGCGTATGCAGCAGCCTGTTGTATTTTGACAGTGTCCCAGCTTCTTTTGAAGGAGCAAAATAACTTCTATATATTTGAGCCTGTGCTTTTGTGTGCTTCCTCCCCACAGAGGCCAGGAGTTCGAATCGTTACCCGCAGATACAATTTTGTTGTTGTTAATTAGAGATGCAGAGCTGTGCTCCTTTTTAGTTTTCAGATGAGGTTTTGCCTCCTTGGAGCTGACCTGAGTGGCCACAGGAGGCACAGATCAGGATCTGTCCCCAGCAGCACGCCTGCACTCAGTGAGCGCTAATGGAGCCTTCACTGCAGCCACGTGTGGAAATCAGGTCTGCGACTCAGTGAGGCTGGCAGTGATTAAACCCTTCAGCACCTCATGCAGGGTTTTCTGGGACCGTTTTGCTGCATGCGGTGCCTCTCATAGCTGACCTGATTTGCCCTTGTGCTATGGGCTGAAGTGGGAGCATGAGGATGGCTCTGGGATCTGGTTCCTGTGATGTGGTATCACCTGCGAAATCCTCCCCCCAAATGACCTGTTTTCTCCTGCCTGACTGCATGGATATTGGCAGAGGTATGGCCATTCCTGAGGCTGCACTCCCCTCTGCTGGAAAGCCACAACCTCACAGCTGATCCTGCTCAAGAGGAGGCTTCACCTGGGAGAAAGCCCCAAGCTGAGCAGGGCATTTGTTTGCAGTGCTCGGAATTCTGCAGGCACAGCCTGGGTTTGCACAGTGACTTCAGTATCCCCTGAACACAGACTCTGTACTGGGTGGCGGTGTGGAGGGACAGTGAGGACACTGAGGGTCCCCTGAGGACACTGTTCTGGGTGCCTGGAACTGCTCTGAGTCCCTGCTTTGAGCAGGCATTGTCGCCATCACTGCAGCTGCAGTGATGAGGAGGATGGGAAGTGGCTTCCCTCAGGCTCAGCCCCAGGTCTGAACCAATGGCTCTGGCTGAGGAGCAGATCAAACTGTGGTTGGTGTTGGTGGGGGAGCAGTCCTTCACTCTGACCAGCTGCAAAGTGATAGCTGGAGATCACAAAAAATTAACTAATTTGAAGCTCACGTGGCCCCCTTGCTGGTGCGAGTGCACTGTTCCCAGCTTTGGGAAGAGCTTCAGTGCTTTTCCACTCCCTCCCTGTGGGTGAAGTGACTGATTGCGGTCATGTTGAGCCGAGTTCCCAGAGAGCTGTGTGACTTCCCTGCTTCTGACAGGCGTCCCCTGCCTGCGGCAGCCCCAGGCTCTGTGCACATGGGGACAATGCAGGAGGGTTTGGGTGCTCAGGGTGCAGCCTGGCACATCAACAGTGCTGGCCCCGAGCTTCCTGAGCTGGATGTGGCCATGTGGGGCTCAAATGCATGGGTTGTGGTGTGAGGCTACTGAGTTCTGGCTGTATCCACATACCTGATGCTTGTAGGATTGCATCCTGGCTGTGCTATACAGCCTGGTGCCTTCAACCTCTTTTTTTCCTCGGCTGTCTTACTTCCCATGGGGTGAGCTGCTCTCCCCCATCAGCTGAAAATTGCTGCTCAGCAGTTTTTGCATCCTGCTTAGCTGCAAGGGATGTGGGAGGAACTGAGGGATGGGACAACCCTGGCTGAGCCTTGAACCTGGGAGGCAGCCAGGAGGCCATGAGCGATCCTGCTGCCCAGCACCTTGAGCATCCTTATCTGAAGGTGCCCCAGGAGCAGGTCTGGCATTAACATTCCTTTGGGGGCACATTAATTATTTTGCTGGAGGTGGAGGGCAGCCAGCAGCCTTCCCTAAGGCTCAGCTTAGCCGAAACACAGACGTGGTGTTGAGGCCATTTCTCTTTTTGTCCTTGGCTGGTTGGAGGCTTGAAATAAATGCGGTGGCTGAGGTGCTGATGGCTGACACCCAATGTGGGGCTGTGATGGGTTGGGGGGGAGGGTTCCTACTCTGCGTCCCCTCCCGTGCTGATTTCTTCACCCAGAGAAGCTCAGCCCAGCTGGGTGTGGGGTGTACCCAGGAAAAAGGGTTGAAAGGAGCTCATAAAGAGGAACGGGAGCAATTTTGGACACGACCTGATAGTGATTGGATGAGAAAGAATGGCTTTGAATGAAAAGAGGCAGAAGTTGGGGATAGGGGGTTTCGGGGTCAATTTAGGCTTCCTGCTGTGGTTCTATGAATATTGCAGAGCTGCCCTTTGGAGGGGGCCAGGGGCAGAGATGCACTGAGTGCCACCAGCATTAATTGGGTCACGGCTTGTTAATTGGAGCATTGCTCATTGATTGGGGTATCAAGGATGCTGAGAGCCCAGGGGTCTCAACCACGCTTCCCCCTCCCTGTGCAGTGCAGGTCCCGCACGCCCGCTCGTTTCCCACCAGCTAATTAAGAGGCGCACAGCTCTCCACAACGCTCGGCTGCCTACGGATTGCAGCGAGCGACAGCTTTGCTCCTCCTCCCCATCTCTGCCGCCGCTGACTCTGCCCACCAGAGCTGCACAGAGCAGGAATGGAGGGGGACTTGGCCAGGAGAGCAGCCCGGCTGCTGCTGGCGCTGCTCGGCTTCGCGCCAGGTGAGTGCCCGGGCATCGTGCCCTCGTCCCGCGGGTTGGGCAGTGGTGTTGCTGCGCCGCTTCCCTGCTGTTCTACATCCCTGTGGGCTCTCGGCCGCATGGGTCCGAGGCAGGCGCGCAAGCTCGTGATGCTCCACAGCGAGGTTTCATAACGGGGGGCACCAAGCATCCCCACTGCCCCCATTCTGGGGGGGTTCTGCTCGCTGCCGCCGTTTGCGCCCCGCGGAGCCCGTTAGCCCCTGGGCTGCGCCTGCTGAGGCTCTTACGTAAAATGTTGAGAGAGGAATCCCCTTAATTCCCAGCGTGCTAATCCACACATTTAATAATTCCCATAAAACCCTCAATTCCGACAGAAAGCATCTTCTAGTCCGGGTAGATTAGCAGGGAGCTTTTATCTTCCTAATGCTTAATTGGCTTCGGAGCGTGCGGCCGTCGCACGGGGCTGGCGGTGGCGGCACAGGGTGCTTATGGTGGCACAAATACGGCCCTGCACGATGGCAGAGGGGCTGCTTGGGGGGGCTGCAGGTCCTCCAGCCCCCCTCGATCAGAGATATTGGCTTTGGGAGCGTGGGGGTGGTGAAAGAGTGAAGCTTCATTGATGTGTGTCAAATAAACCCTGGGCTTAAATCGCCTTCAGAGATCTATTGCTGAGGGCTGAGATCTGAGCTGGATCAGGGTGCACTGCAAACACCCTCCTTCCTCTCCCAAACTATTTCTGGGGGCTCCTGGCCTCAAGCCACCAGGACAGGAGGTGATGGTGATGGGCGGATGCCCTCCTGCTTTCTCCAGCCATCGTTTCCCCTGTGTGCTGGGGGCTGTGGTGACCCCCCCACACACACACCCCTTCCTCCCCTCACTGCGTCCTGGGGCTCAGCATCTGCTCAACATCTGTGCAAAGGGCTCACGTGCCAGCCCACAACCGGGCTCCAAAATGTAGGGATCCCCCCAGGGAAGGATCACACAGGATGGGAGGGAGTGGGGCTCAGCCCAGCATAAGGCTGTGATCGATGGAAGGACCCAGAAGAACCCCTTGATGCTCAGGATCAGAGCAGCAAGTGCCCAGTGGTGAAGAGCTCTGCTTCCCCGGCAAAGCCAAGAAGCAGCTTGTAATTCAGGCTGCACGAGGGCTTTTTATAAAGCAAACGCTGGGATGTCTGCTTTTAATCTGCTTTAATATAGAAGCACATCTGCTTCTGTTAGGGTGGGGAGGGAGAGGAGAGGACCGTGGGGACACTTTGCCCAGGTCCCAGCACGGATGGGGCAAAGCCTGGCCTCACTGCTGGGTATCCCAGTGTGTAGAATGGGGACAGGTGGTGGGGGGCTTTGAGGAGATGCTGGCCCTCTCTTGCCGGCAGAGCTGGAGGCGGTGGAGGAGACAGCTTGTAGGTAGGCGGGAGCTGCCGGTGCCAGGAGCTGGTGCTGAGCGTGACTGCAGAGCACTGCCAAAAATCCACAGTGTAGGCTCAGCCCGAAGTCCTGGAGGTGGCTCCATCCCTCCTGGGTACCCACGGTCTCCCCCCTCTGTGTCCCCACGCTCACCCACACGCGGCAGTGGGATGCAGGACTGGTTCGTGCCCACGAGCATCCCTCTGGAGCCAGATCCATCCTGGTTCGCTCCAGTCCTGCTGCCGTAAACTATTGTGATCTTTTCGTAGGCATCTGGGCCGAGGCGCGTTTTAAGGCGGACAATGAGGTTTTGCAGATGCTGGCGGGGAACTCCTCGCAGAGTCTGTTGGAGCATTGTTCCGGTGAGCGCCCGGCCGCAGTGCCTAAACCGCGCCGTTCAGATGCAGCTTCGGCATCCGAACACGTAGCTCTTGTTGGACAGCAGCTCTCGACCCTGGCAACTTCCCTTCCCCGCTAGCAGCAGCTCCGCACGGCCTCCGTGGTGTCCCCATCCCTCAGAGGGACATTGCGGTGGGCAGAGAGCAGATGTGTCTGCAACCGGGCAGGGCGATGCTTCCTCTTCCTCATCCTCTTCCTCCAGCTTGGACAGCGGTGCCGGGTGGGACCCGTCCCCAGGGATCCTTCTGCCCATCCCCACGCTGTACCCCGCACCCTGGTGACGTTCTGCCTTGTTGTCCCCAGAGCTCCTGTTCGGCCAGGTGCGGGCGCAGCCCCAGCAAGTGTCTGGTGTCCTGGGGGGCTCGGTGCTGCTCTCCCCGGTGCTGCCACCTGGCAGCAGGGTGAAGGAGATCGAGTGGAGCTTCTCCTCTGGTGCCGGTGCCACCATCCAGGTGGCTGAATTTGGCCCAGGGGGCTTCGAGCGCCCTGACCCCCAGGACCGTTTCAAGCAGCGCCTGGAAATGCCCAACGCCACAGCGCTGAGGATCGGGGCCCTGGAGCTGGGAGACAGCGGGGTCTATGGGGCACGGATCAAACTGCACCCGGCGCTGGTGGAGGACCAATCCTTCAACCTCTCTGTCTACGGTGAGCGGCTGCCAAATGGGGGTGGGCTTTGGGAACACTAAAATGGGGAAACTGTGGTGGAGAAGAATGAGGTGACGTAGGTTAGACCCTAACCTTTAGACCCTAACCCAAGCCCCCCATATTGGGGTCCCTTTTCACATCACCCCAAACACCTGCGGGCTGGCTGTGCCCTGCCCCGTGATGCAGGACAGTGTGATGTGTCTGAGCAGAGCCGTGCCATGCTGACCCCATTCCCTGTTGGGTGCAGAGTCGGTGCCGAGACCCCGGACCCACAGCCAACTGCTGGCCAGCACCCTGGAGTGGTGCAACCTGACCTTGCAGTGCCAGGGCACTGGCAAAGGGGCCGTCAACGTCACCTGGAGGAGGGACAACGGCCGACAGGAGCTGGGAACCGACCGCTCACAGCTGTCCCCGGATGGCACCACGCTGCGCCTGGCCCTGCAGCCTGGCACCGCCAATGCCACCTACACGTGCACTGTCAGCAACCCTGCTGACCAGAAGGTCGTCCCTTTCGACCTGCAGAGCATCTGCCGCAGTGGAGGTGAGGAGCCGGGCTGTTTTAGGGGTCCGAGCACCCTTGGGTGCCCTCAGGTTGGGTGAAGGTTCCGTGGCCATCCCCTGGTTCAGCCCTTTTCTGTGTGCTCCAGGAGGACAGGTGTCCTTCTCCAAGTCGGGGTACATCGTCCTCACCCTCATCCTGCTGGCTGTCAGCCTTGGCGGAGCCTTTTGGTGCTGGCGGCTCAACAGCGAGAAGTCAGCAGATCCAGGTCAGTGAAAGCACTCAGAGCTGAGCTGTGATCAGGGCCATTTCTGGCCCTCCCCCCCTTCATGACATCCTGCTCTCTGCAGCTGCCACCCCCACAGCACCAGTAGAGGAGAGCCCCCCAGAACCTCAATACACCGAGATTGTACACCGCAGCCCCCCGGAAGGTAACGACCAGGTGAGGAGCAGTGGGGCTGGGCTGTGCTCAGGGGTCTCCATTGCATTGGGGTTCCCATCACATCAGGGTTGGAAGGGCCATAAGCACTTTGATTCTGCCTTAGGGCCTACGTCCACCTGAAAACAACCCAGAGCCAACCTCAACAGAGAAAGCACCGGGCAGCACCGTGTATGAACAGATCCACCAGGAGCCAGAGGACACGGCCGAGGAGGTGACATAGGCCCTCAGGTGCGGGTGGCCCGTGGCCGTGTCTGCCCCCGGGGGGACCGGGGCATGGGGGGCAGTCCCCACCTCTGTCACTGCATGACATGCCCACGCCAGGTCCGGGTATGGTGGAGAAAGGGGACAGAAGGGACGAGCGCTGTCTGCAGGGAGGTGCACGGACAGACAGATGGATAGACAGGGCAGCCCTCGGTCCCAGCTGAAGGATTTCTCTCCCCACAGGCGCCGACAGCGCTGGAGCATCAGGATGTAACTGAAGGGCTGTAACGTGCATTGTGTGCCAAACCCGACCCCTTTCCAGCCCCTGGTTTGGCTTCAGGGATGGAGGTGCCATCTCTGGGTACAGCCAACCGGATGCTTCCCCACCCACCTCTGGTTTGTCCAACCCTCTGTCCGAAGCCCTCGTGGCCCCTTTGGGGACATGGAGATGAGCGGCAACGATGAGGCTGAGTCCCTCCTCTGGCACAGGGCTGGGATGTGGCTCCATCACCCACACAACTGGGGGTCCCAGCCCCATTTCTGCCAGCTGAGAGAGTGGGCTGCCCTGGAGCAAGAAGAGAGGAACCAAAACCTTTATTTTTTTGGGGGGGGGGGAGGGAGGAATTGGGGTCAAGTGGAGGCAAAGTTGGGTGGACGGGGGCAGATCCAAGCACTGCAGATCCAGGATGGCACCACCTGGGGCAGCTTGCTCCCTCACCCCCACTGCTCCCAACCCCCTCTCCTGAGGTTGGGCAGACCCTGGTTGTGACATCCCCAGGGCCATGTGAGGGGACCAATGCCTGTGGGAGATGTGCCCGCTCTTCCCCCACCCCATAGCCATTCCTGTGTCGCCTTTGTGCTGCCATTAAGGGGGGGGGGGGAGAGGGTGGGGGGAAGTTTCACTTGTGTGTGTCCAGCACCTACTACTGTCATGGGCCCCGTGCTCGGCCTGACCTCCCCACGTCGTAAAAACAGCAAATAAATCTTGGTGAGAGCGTAGCAGGGAGCTGACAGCATGCGTGGGGCTGTGTGTGGGGCTGTGTGTGTGGGACTGTGCATCTGCTGCGCACACCCACATGTGGACCCCTCGCAGTCACGTCATCCCAGGGCTGTGCGCAGTTTGCTGCTGCCTTCCCCAGAAGCCACTTCTTGCTTCCCCCTTTTGGAAACACAGAAGCAGCAGCGGTGAGTGGCTCTGCACCGTCCCAACCCCTCGTGCTTCTCCAAATCCTCCGTCCCCCTGCAGGTGTGGGGCTGTCTCCAACGTTCTTATGTCTCTGCCTCTTTGCTGCTGGGATTTTTGTTTCAAGAAAAGCAAGGGGGAAAACAGCCTGGTGGGGTGGGAGCGTTCTCTTGGTGCAGTCTCAGGCAATGGGAACACGTGCTCCTTGTACCAGGTGTCTGGCATAGCCAGCCCAGCTGTTTGTTATTTACCCAACTGAGGCAGCATCCGGGCTCCATCCCTCATTTATTGCCCCAGGAGCCCTGGATACGTTGCAGAGCTACAGTGAGGCTGAGCAGGGTCTCACGTTGTCCCCAAGCTGCCACTCCCCATGAACTTGTGGGCAGATTTGCATGTGTCCTCCCCACTGCTTGCGCAGCTGAAGCCGCTGCTGCCTCGAGTTGGGGATGGAGAGATGGGGCAACTGTGTGGCCGGCGACGGTGTCCCTTCATCCCCAGGCTGCTGGCTCTGCTACTTGTCGCCACAGGTAGGGGCTGAGCATGGATGGGGTGGGGAGAGAGCTGAAGGTGGGAGGAAGGCTCAGCAGCAATGCTGCTGCTGTGGGAACCCAGTGAAACCATGGGTGTGAGGCTGAATGAGATTCAGCCTTTGGGTTTGGTGAAGGTTTGAAAATATTTGGGAAACAAGAGGGGTGGGAGATGAGTTTTCCTCTGTGAAAGAGTCCAAGCGCTGTTCTCAAGGGAATCTGACTGGGGATGTGTGGATGTGATCCCTGGGCGAAGCAACACAGGCAGAACTTGGCACCAGGCACGGCATCACCCGACTCTATTTACCGACAGCATAAATCACACCTGGAGAAGTTTGATGTCAGCAGTGGGGCTGGAACCAGGTGGGACCATTTGCACCTTGCCCTGCTCCATGTTGGCTTGAAAACTGCTGGCTTTTGTGCTGGACTCTGCTCACCCACACGTTTCTAAGAGCCCACAGGGGTCGTCTTGCACAGCTCGAAGCTCTCGAGCAGATGCTCTGCTGTACAAAAGCTACTCAGTGCTGCTGGGGCTGCACCAGGACAAAGCCAGGCACCCACTGTTCTCCAATGAGTGGTTGCAGCCCCCACCAGTCAGAAGACTCCAGGGTGAGGGTTTGCGGACAAGGAAAGGGATGGGGAAAGGGAAGGAATGAGCAGACAACACCCATGAGCTTCCCGCAGCAGGATTGAGCTTGGAATTGCACAGGCTGTGTTTGCATTGCACACTGGTGCAGGGCATTTGTTTGGGGCAAAATACAGGCAGGTGGCTCAGTGCCACCACGGGTGATTCATGGGGATGTGATCCTGCTTTATGTTAGTATCCCCCCCCAAAAATGGAGATGTGTGGCTGCCATGGGGCTGTGACTCCCCACCGCAGTTTGCTGTCTGCTTGCTGACCGCTGCAGCTTTGCTTTCCTCTCTGCAAACTGGAGGTTGGTGCAGTGGATGGGAACTGTGTGGCTGGCCCTGAGTGTGGGCAGGAAGCGAGTGGCTGATGCAGGATGGGCCTTGTGATGTGGGGACACAGCGTTCCCCAGCATGGTCGCCTCTCTGCAGCTTTTTGTGTCTGAAAGCCGCCTCCTGCTCACGTCACAGGAGCTCTGTGTCTCGCCACAGGGCTGGGAACGGAGCTCTGCACCCAGCCCCGCTGCACCCTGCAGCTCAGCCTCCAGCTTTGAAGGGTCTCTGGAGGGAATTATTATCACAGAATCATAGGGGTTGGAAGGGACCTCCAGAGATCATCGAGTCCAACCCCCCTGCCAAAGCAGGTTCCCTACACCAGGTCGCACAGGTAGGCATCCAGGCAGGTCTTGAACATCTCCAGAGAAGGAGACTCCACCACTTCCCTGGGCAGCCTGTTCCAGTGCTTATGGGCTTCACCCTTAAGCCTGCTCCACCTTCAGCTCTGCAATGGGGACAGGGTGGTGCGAGGACACCGCAGCACTTCGAGCACGCGGCATCAGCACAGCAGTGCCCAGCCACAGGCAGGGGAGGTGATGGTGAAGGTTAAAGAACCCAGGAGGGTGCCTGGGACTCTCCATGCCACTGAGCACTGTTGTCCTACCAGGCACTGCAGCTGCCCAGATCGAGCCAGTGAGCGGTGTGCTGGGGCACTCGGTGCAGCTCCCTCTGCAGCTGCAGCCTGGCAGCAGTGTGAAGAGGATCATCTGGAGCTTCAGAGCCAATGCCAGCAAGAAAACAGAAGTGGCTGAGTACAACCTGGAGATGTCCGAGCATTTCAAGTACAATAGGCAGCGGCTGGAGTTGTTCAATGAGACAACACTGCAGATCAGTGCCCTGGAGCAGAGTGACAGTGGGGTCTATGATGCACACATCACGTATCAGTCAAATGAGATGGATGAAAGCTCCTTCAACCTCACTGTCTATGGTGAGCTGAAGGGGTTTTGGGGGGGCAGGAACAGCATCCCCATCCCTGGGGTTTCCAGCCCCCAGGGAAAAGTGACAAACCCTTTTGTACCGAGAGTTATCAGCGGTTTCCCTTCCCCTTTCCGGGACGCACTCTGCTGCCGGTCATCTGCTAAGGGGATTTTCCTGCTTTATGACAAATCTGCTCTCCACCTGCACTTCCCTCTCGCTGCCCTTTGTCTGCCTGTCCCTCCTGGTTCCTTGAGGCTGCATTCCCCAGGTTCCTGCAGGTAGCTCTGTCCCAGCAGCACTGCCCACACTCTCAACAGAGCCTGTGCCAGTGCCCCTGATCCAGCATGAGATGCTGTCCTACACTGCCCAGAACTGCAGCATCATCCTGCGGTGCTTGGTGCCGGCTGGAAGTGGTGCTCAGACCACCTGGAAGCACGAAAACACCTCCAGTGCAACTTGTCCACAGAGTGACAACAGTCATGTGTTGAACCTGAACATCCCTGCCAGCGCCCCGAATGTCATCTACACCTGTGTGGCCTGGAACCCGGTACAGGAGCGGAGCAAGTCCGTGGACCTGGCAGAACTGTGTGCACAAGGTAAAGTCTCTCGCTGTCCCCCTCTGCCACGCCAGGTGCACAGAGCCAGCCGGCCATCCCAATACCTTGTCCCCATAGAGGCACACAGGTGGAGGTGGCCCATTTACCTGGCAGTGCTGGTGGGTGTTGTGGGAGCCTTGAGCATCGCGCTGTACCTGCTGAAGAGGAGGAGAAAGGCTGACAGAGGTGGGCGATGCTGTGGGGTGAAGGCTGCAGCCTGGGGGGCTGCAAGCAGGCGGCAGGGGGCCGTCCCCATCCCTCATGGCCTCACCTGCCGCACAGCTGCCGCCTGCCCCGAGGAGCTGCTGTACTCCCAGGTGCAAAGGAGAGATGTCGAGGACAGGGATGAGCAGGTGGGGCAGTGAGCCAGCACCCAGCAGGGGGTGGGGATGGCAACGTCCCCACGGAGCCACCCCCCCCGACCCTGGGCCGTTCCCACATCCCCTCAAGGGTCCCAGCAGAACCATCTACAGTGAGGTGGGGAGCGCTGGGGATGGCACAGCGTGGCCACAAGCCTGAGCGACGATGGACGGACGGACGGATGGACAGCCGGACAGCCTGCCCCCATCTTGCTTTATTTCCCCGTGTTCTTTCCCCTTCCTCCCCATAGAACACGGGCCTGGCGGTGCTCCCCGCGGCCCCGGGCTGTGCACGGCCCCAATAAAGGCAGAGAAGAGGAAAGAGTGTCCGTGCGCATGGAGGGACTGTGGGGAGGGGGGTGAATGCATCGAGACCCCCCCGCGAAGCACTTCGCTTTTCGCTCTTTATTGTCCCCCGCCGCCACCCGTCGCGGCGCGGGGCGGGAATGAGGCGGAGTGGCGCTGTGCGTGCGCGCGCCCGCTCCGACCGGAAGCGGAAGTGCGTGGGAGCGTGCCCGGAAGTGTGTGGGCGGTGGCGGCGGTTCCGGTTCCGGCGGCCGTGCGGGGGAGGCAGCGGCGGCAGCAGCGAGGCGAGCGGCGCGCACCCCCCATCGGCACCGCGGCCCGGGCGCGCTCCGCCGCCCCACCGCACCCGCTCCGCCCGCCGGACCCGGCCCGGCCCGTGCCGCCCCCGCAGGTGGGTCCCGGACCCGGGCGCGGCCGAGTCGTTACCGCCGCCTCCCGGGCTCCGGATGGGCCACGCCGCGCGCGTCGCTTCGGTCCCGCGGAGGCGGCGGGGGGAGAGCGGAGGGCGGACGGAGGACGGACAGAGGGGCGGAGGCCGCCCGCCGGGGGCGGGGGTGCCCTCGGGGGCGGCTCCGGGGGCGGGGGCGGCGCGGGGCCGCGGTACCGTGGGCCCGGAGGGAGGGGCGGAGGAGTGGGGCAGCCCCGGTTACCGGAGGCGCTCGGTGGGGTGGGGGCTCCCTATGACTGTGGGGAGCCGTGCGGGTGGGGGGTGGGCGGCAGCGTGCGGGAGGCGAGCGGGGGCGCGCGGCTGCGGGGGCAGCGTGGAGAAGCGTACCGGTAACCGGGAGCGACGGGATGGCGGCGGAGGAGGGGTGATGGTAACGGGGGCGGCCGCTCGGCCCGATCTTGGCGGGCGTAGTAGCGGGGGGGGCGCGGAGCCAGCGCCCGCAGCCCGGGGCAGGGGCGGCAGCGCGGCGGCGGGCGGGCAGGCCCGGACAGGCCGGCGGCAGGGAGCGGAGGGGGCGGCCCCGCCGCCGGCACTGTAACGGGAGCCCGGAGCCCCGGCGCCGCGCCTGCCCCTCGCAGCTATTTACATGGCGTTACCATTTCAAAGCGGCGGCGCCGGGCAGGAAACCCCGGCGGGGACAGCGCGGGGCCGGGCCCCCTCCGCGGCGGGCAGGGCTGGCGGCGTTCGCCCCCGACCCCCCCGGGAGCCGGGCCCTCCCCGGGCGCCGCTCGGTGCCGCTGCCCCGCCCGCAGGTAGCGCCCGGCCCGGCGCCCGCCTCCCGAAATTAAAGTCAGATGTGAGTGGGGAGCGGGAGCCGGGATCCCCCCTCCCCTCGCTGGTACATCTGGGTGAGCTCAGCGGCTTGTGTGTTTTGGCAGCGCGGCCGTCTCGTAACAGGAGACAAACTGCACTGGGCTTGTTTTGTCTGCCTCACGGCCCCGCCGGGCCGCTCCGACACGGCAGCGCCGAGCAGAGCCCGACGCCCCACGGTGCAGCTGCACGGCGACGGGGGCACCGACGGTGGGGTGCGGGTGCAGGGAGGGGAGGGCTGGGATTCAAAGCGCTGCCCGCGAGGTCGTTGTAGCGATAGCGCTGGCGCTGATTTCCTTCTGTTTCGCAGTCAGCAGGAGGGAGAAAATGAAAGCAGGCTGCAGCATTGTGGATAAGCCAGAAGGAGGAGGAGGTAAGGACACGCGCGCCCCGTGGAAGGCTGAGCGCAGGGTGTTCAGCTGTTACAAATTCTTTTCCCAGGCTGAAGGAGCTCAGGCGGGATTAATTCCACCTCTCCTCAAAGCTCTTTGCTGTGTGTCACTGGGAATCGATAAGGCTCCCGCTCGGTGCACTCTCAGCCAGTTTTACAGCCTCGTGAGCTCTGTGTTAATATGCAAATGGATCCTCGTGGAGACATTTTGTTTGTGAGGGTTTGGGAGCTCCAAGTTGTGCTCCCCCCAGGGCTGGCGCTGCGCTCCCTGGGTTTGTTTCAGCCACAGCCTGCGATGTGGGGAGGTGGGAGGGGGGGTTGAGGGAGGGGGGTGGGTGCCATCTGAGCACGACGAGGCTCTGCGCACGCTGCCTGAGCTGAAAATTGTGGCCACGACGATTTGGAAAACCGCGCAATAGCAGCTGTGCTGGGAAACTGCTCTGACAGAGCTGAACTTGGCAGTCGCTCAGAAACATCTGTTGGCGCGGCTGAGGGCTGGAGCAGGGTGCTGTGTTCTGAGGGATGTGGAGCTGGAGACCCCCAGAGCCACCCATGCTTGCCTCCTGAAAGAACAGTGCACCAGATATTCCAATCTGTTTTGGTTTTTCTCGTTATTTTGAGGCACCTGATGTCCGAATCATCCCAGTGTTTAAAGCTCTTGGGCTCCTTTCCACCGTGTCTGACTCTTGTATGGCTCTCATACCTCTGTGTGTTTTCCCGTTTTTTTTTTTCCTTGGGACTTCTCCAAGGAGAGTAGGGGTAAAATGAGTAAGAAAATGAGCAACTAGTGTGAGAAATCTGGGCTTCTTTTGCTTCTGCACTGAATACTTATTGGAATTACAGCTCCCAGCGATGCTCTGTGGTCCTCCTCTGGAAAGAACATTACCAATACGTAGCGCAGGCACTCGTTCCCAGCTGTAGCACTTGGCATTTGGGAGCTCTGTAGCTGTGAGCCATTGTCTGAACGCCTCTTTTTTTGGCACTTCCCAAGGTTATCATTTCCCCGAGTGGGCATACAAGACCGAGTCCAGCCCTGGCTCGCGACAGATCCAGCTCTGGCACTTCATCCTGGAGCTGCTGCAGAAGGAGGAGTTCCGCCATGTCATTGCCTGGCAGCAGGGCGAGTACGGGGAGTTCGTCATCAAGGACCCCGACGAGGTGGCACGGCTGTGGGGCCGGCGGAAGTGCAAACCCCAAATGAACTACGACAAGCTGAGCCGAGCTCTCAGGTGAGCAGGAGATTCCCTGGGCCACCCATCTGGATAACTGACAGCAGGTGTTTTTGGGGGTGGTTTTGTATCGAATCCGTGTTCTGGGATGTCAGACCAGGTACCAGAGTGTGAGCAGGGAGACACAAGAGAGGGAATTCCTGGATCACCGTGACGTGTTTTGCGGCCAAGCGTCACAGCGTAAATTTGCACCTGGTGCTCAGGTTGTTATTATCAGGATGGGTTCCTTCCGGGGAGCTTTTCTGTCTCTTTTTTTCACTGCTTCCACTGCTGATGCTGGCTTGAGCAAGAAGGTGTGGGAGGAAACCAGAGGCGTTACTCTATTATCACACCATCAACGATACAGTTTCAGAGAAAGCAGCTCCCCTTTCTAACATGCCTTTGTCTCTTTACTGCTAAACCTGGTGCCCGTTCCAGGGATTGGGGGTGTGTCAGTCACCTGTCACCACCCCCTTCACGCTTTGTCACATACAGCAGTGAATTCCATGTCCTGACCCCAACGACATGAAGTTGTCTGTGGGTGAAGGGCACCCTCCAGCCACCGATGTCCCCTCATTGGAGACAGGGGCTGATTGCTCCTCCCTCTGCAATTCCAAAGACTAAAATCTCCCTTAATAGCTCTGTTCTATTTAGCCTCTCTCAGATGGTTTCTGTTTTTTCAGTGGCTAATCTGTATTTTGAAATACAGACTGTAAGAATGTCACACAAGCCTATGAAGCATTTCCAGCCTGTCAGGAGCACCCAGGTTCTTGACAGGTCCTGGCATTATCAGCACTGTCTGCTACGTGGACTTCGCTGCCTTACGCCCTATGATACCTCCTGGGTGGAGCTGGCAAAGACAAACAAGGCAGCAAGCACTCGAGTCCCATGCTGGAACAGGAAGGAAACGATAAATTGAATGGCGCTGAGGCTGTAATTGATTCATGGGAGTGGAAAATAGCCACCACCTGCCAACACTGATCATGTCTTGGCATCTCGGTGCCAAATGTGACAGCAGTGGGACAGGAGCACTGTGGCTATTGACAGTTGCTCCAGGTGGGGAGCTCTGGCTTGTTTCCCCCCCTTCTTGAGGAGCTGACGCTGCTTTATTTGGGGTTTGCTGTGGCAAGCTCTGAGTGTGAAAAATTGTCTGGGATCTGCGTGAAGCACCTTAGCACACCATTATTACATGGCTGAGGACAAACAGTGGTGCTGGTGTAAATGGGGAGGAGGCTGTGGTGAAGTTTGTGCCTCCTCTCCCGTGCTCTGCCTTTGTTGGGGCTGTGAACTATGGTGCTAATGGGTAAATGGAAAGGCAGCGACTTGCTCACAGGCCTGATGGCAGCAGGAAGCAGCCCTCCTGATGTGCAGCGTGATGCTTTGTACACTGTGCTGTGTTTGTGGCAGTGTGCTAAGCCTTGAGGACAGAAGGGAAAACAAAACCAGAGGGCATCCGGTTTGTTTGGTCCCCCTGCCATTGCACTGAGTTTTGTTCTGCTAAAATCTCGAGTACAGATTCCCCTTTCTCAGGTTCAGTGTCTCAGTGCAGGCTGTCAGCTAAGTCAGTTCCGGATCCCATCACATTCATTTTTGTGAGTATGTCAAAGGTGGATGTTGGTAGCATTACAAAACAAAGACTCTTAAACAGATCTCCACGTGCCTTGATTGCTCTCTACCTTCCTTTTATAGATATTATTACAACAAGAGGATTCTTCACAAGACAAAGGGCAAAAGGTTTACTTACAAGTTCAACTTCAACAAGCTGGTGATGCCCAACTATCCGTTCATCAACATTCGGCCTAACGGTGAGCACAGAGTTGGGGCTGGCAACTTCCTTGCATGTCAGAGGGTGCAGGAGTGGGGCCAGGGCAGCAGCAGCCTCTGCACATCCCCTATCAGTCACCTCCTACTCTTGAAAGACTGCTGGGGCAATCAGGGCTGGTGTGGTGAGAATGCCTGGGCACTGATAAAGCTTTATCTGCAGCTCTCCTTCCCTCATGGTGCATCTGTGGTTGTCCTCAGGGGAGACCAGAGGCATTTTTGGTTTCCTATTTGAGCCTGCCTGCTGGTCTGCCTTTATTGGTGCTGCGGCTTTGCTTTGCTTTGCTCTTGGGGTGCGGGTGTCCTTGGGATAAGAGGGTTTTATTTCTCTTGCAGGGACCTTGCCTCACATGTTTGTAATGTAAGTTTATGGCACCATATAAATGTGAGCCTCCTTGACAAGGCGCTTAAAGGTGCACAGCGAGGCGTATCTGTCAGCACTGCTGGAAAGTTCACAGCTTAGCAGCAGTTTGATCTCTGCTCCTCTCCTGCAGAAGCCTCTTATTGTTGCAGGTCTATTCCCTTCCTATCCAAAAAAGGGGGGGTTGTTCTTTTGTTTTGTTTGTTTTTTAGTCAACGTGTCTGGAGTTCAGAGAAACATAATATTGAGCACAAAGTGTTTCTGGAGAAGAGTAATAGCTTGTCAGTTTGGCTAAATCACAGGTATTTCTTGATCCTCCCTGCAGCAGAATGGTGTGCTGACACTCAGGATAACAAAAAAGAATTTGGGAATGGAGCTTAATTGTTCCCTGCTTGTCCTAAAAGGCTTTTGAGTCTCTTGCCAGAA
This sequence comes from Lagopus muta, assembly GCF_023343835.1. Taxonomy (NCBI): domain Eukaryota; kingdom Metazoa; phylum Chordata; class Aves; order Galliformes; family Phasianidae; genus Lagopus; species Lagopus muta. The sequence continues at coordinate 666,424 of NC_064461.1, forward strand.
GCAGTAGCAGAAGTTCACACTGGGTTTGTCCTGGAGTCAGCATTACTGCTGTGGTTTCTCTGGAAGGAGGGTCCTTTGTTTGGAAGATCCTTTTTGGTGGAGTTAAATCCCCCCATAGCTAGATTTCTGCAGCGGGCCCCGATTGTCTCCACAACTGAACAGCCACCACACGACCAGGGGAATGAATGGCCATCGTGTCCATCAAAAAAACAAACTTCTGGAAGTCATTACAGCGAGGCCCTAGACTGCAAACTCTCCGCAGCAAAGAAAGCGTGACTGCAGAGGCGCCTCAACCAGCCTTTCTCACAGCGCCGTGTTCTTCGTTCTCACCTCCAGAAGAGCGCCTGGGGGGAAGCCTTGAAGATTCGTCTAGCAGAGAGAGAGAGAGAGAAGGGAGAAGAGCTGGAGGGGGGGGAAAAAAAGCGGGGATTGAATGTTGACTCTGAAACATTAGTGGCTGAGAAAAACAGGTTACGTGTGGGCAAGGCGATTTCTCATCGGTGCTGTGCGCTCCGTGCCTACGTACAGCGATGACTGCGCGTTGATGTCGGCGCTTGGAGCCCGCCTGCATCCATCTCTGCCTTGGGGGAGGCCTGGTGTGATAGCAAAGGCTTTGTCCTCTGGCCAAGCAGCAAGCGAGAAGACAGGACTGGGAGAAGAGAAATATTCATAGAGGCCTCACCTGCGTGAGACATGTTGCCTTTGTGGCAGCGGGGAGAAGGAAATGTATTCTCCAGGAGTCCTTAGCCAAAGCATGGGGGTGTAAGATGTAGTACGAAACAGTGCTGCAAATCTATAATTACTTGCAGCAACAAGTCTGGGCAGTTCCAGCTCAATATTGCTCACTGCTGTTCCTTTTCCCTGTTTGCAGCCACTCCCTCCTATCTCTGGGGCATGCATTTAAAAAAAGAAGTTTGGAGAACTGGAATGCACTTGTCTAATTACAACCTGTTTTCTTTCCTTCTGGCTGGGATGGGGGTTGGGATATCAGACCTGTTTGGGGCACTGGAATCAGGTTTCTTGACTCGCTCACGCAGTTTGGAAGGGAAAGGAGAATCAAACGGTGTGTTGTGGAGGTGAGAAAGCGTGTGGAGGAATTTGCCTCAGTGTGGCTCAGTGCAGCAGGAGTAAGATGCAGAGACGTGGTTCTGTAGGCACCGTGGTGAAGCTCGCTTCGGGAGGATGGGGAAAGAGAAGCCTGCAGGAGCTAGCAATGGTATGGGCAGAAATATCAGAGAGAGAACATCCACAAATCAGGGACTTTCAGTATTCCACCCCAAGAGTTTGAGGTTTACCAGCAGCGTTTCTGCTGGTGGTGTTGGCACACAGTTAGTTGCTTAACCGTGCTCCTAACGCGCCGGCACCGAGGGCCTTTTTCTGGTTAAACCAAAGCAAAGAGGTCAGGGGAGGGCATCCAAAAGTGGAAGTTGCTTCAGTGCTGCTGGAGGCTCGAGAAGCCTCCACCAAGGCTGAGAGGAGAAGATTCCTCCCAGCAGTGACGAGGTTTTGAGGTGGGCAGGAGCGAGGGGAGCAGATGGGGAAGGTGCCTCCCATCTGATCGTCTGCTGCGCCGCCGAGAGCTCCTGGTATTTTTGTGTTGCTCTTCCAAATGCCTGCGGCTGCAGCCCTAAAAGCAGCTCTGCCTCTGATTTAACTCCCTTGGCAACGGCGCTTTTAACTCTCCCCCTCTCTTTTCCTTTCCCCGTGCCCAGGTGTTGTGCCACAGAGCGCTCCTCCCGTCCCCACGGCTTCGTCCCGCTTCCACTTCCCACCTCTGGACAGCCACTCTCCCACTGACGATGCACAACCCGGCCGTTTCTCCGGCCCTTCCCTGGTCCCATCCAACCCAGAGGCTCTGGGCGACGGCGGTGAGAGGAAACCTGACCTCCCAGAGCTGGAGGACGGCTCCGCCGATTGGCGCCGTGGCGTGGATCTCATGGCCTCACGTAACACCGCGAGCGCCGGGGGTGTCAACCACCAGAAGCGCAAGCCAGACATCATGCTGCCTCTCTTCACCAGGCCCGGCATCTACCCGGATCCTCACAGCCCCTTTGCCGTGTCCCCTCTGCCAGGACGTGGCGGGGTCCTCAACGTCCCCATCTCGCCTGCGCTGTCCCTGACTCCCACCCTGTTCTCCTACAGCCCGTCTCCAGGCCTCAGCCCCTTCACAGGCAGCAGCTGCTTCTCTTTCAACCCTGAGGAAATGAAACACTACCTGCATTCGCAAGCTTGCTCCGTCTTCAACTACCACCTGAGCCCGCGGACTTTCCCCCGCTATCCGGGCCTCATGGTGCCACCACTACAGTGCCAAATGCCCATGGAGGAGCAGCCCCAGTTCCCCATCAAGCTGCAGCCTCCACCCGTTGGGCGCAAAAACAGGGAGAGACTGGAAAGCACCGAAGAGTCAGCGACCCCCCAGCTCGCCTCTCCGCCTCCCCCCAGGGTGAAGCTCGAGCCCCCCGTGGACAAGGAGGCCGAGCGCGAAGAGCTGCCCGCAAAGGGAAAAGACAAAAGCGAGAAGGAGGAAAATTCCAGCATGGCAGCGCCCAGCACCAGCCTGGAAGAGGAAAAGGGTTCGGTGTTTGCCAGACCTGCCGCCCCATCCTGGCACCCGGCACCTCTGGTGCCCACCCAGACCCTGGGCCCGGCCGAAGAGCCCCAAGATCAAGGGGAGAGCAGTGGTGAGAAGCCCCCCAGAGAGCCATCCGGAGAGCCTGGAACGCAAGAGAAGCGCGAGGACGCCCTGATGCCCCCCAAGCTGCGTCTCAAACGCCGCTGGAACGGGGACCGGCAGGCAGACGCCCCTGAGGAGCAGCCCAATGGCCGCGTCCCATGGAACGGGGTGCTGGGCAGCCCGCACCTCACGGCTGGGCCCAAGGCTGTGGCAGCCGCTGCTGCCTCTGACGCCTAAGGCTGCGTGCCGAAACCCATCCGTGTATTTATGTAGCAAGGTTGCAGAGCGTTGGGGGGTGGGTGGGGGTAGGGGGGGGGGGGGGGCTGGGGCTAGATTGGTTTGGTAATTCTAGAGACTGGGGGTGGGGGGGGTTTAGGAGGGGGGTTGTGTTTCTTTTTTGTTTTCGTTGTTGACTTGCAGGTGAGACGCGGTTGTCTTGTTCCGATTAGGAGAGGCGAGGGGTGCTGAGCTTCACACCTTGCATGAACTCCAGAGGGGTTGAGGCCTCCACCGAGGCAGGGGAACTCCAGTGCAGTCTGTTCCCTGCGCGCTCTGTCTAGTATTTATAGAAGCGGGAATCTCTTTTGAGTTCATCTAGTTCCTTTATTTGATGGAGTTCTGGTGCGATGGCGGGGAGGATTTCCTGACGATGGGAGACGTGTGCTGTGTGCCAGCATCGGAAGCTGTCTGCGTTTTTGGAAGGGTGTGTGGGGGGGGGGGGTTTAAGGGGGGAGGGCAGGGAGAGAGAATATTGCACTGTCCTCTGGTTGGAGAGGGCTGCAGAGAGACAGCTCTGTGTGCTGGGATGTGGCAGCGCTTTTCAGGACGCGGCCGCCGTCCTTTGGGCCTTTCAGAAATACTGCAGAAGCCATGAGCAAATGATAGAATCTTTCAGGGAAGGGAGTGGGGGTGGGAAAAGAAGAAAAAAAAAAAAAAGAAAAAAAAAAATAATAATAATAATAACCTAATGCCTTTAATATACGCATTAAAATGTACCCTAGGATTTTTTTTTTTTTTTTTTTTTTTTTTTTTTTTTTATAATGGTGTGGGTGGAGCTGGGAGCGATTGGAAGGTTAACACTGAAATGATTGTTGGTGAGTTCATGGAGAAGGAATGACAGGAGCTTTGTTTGATCTTTATTTCCTTTGTTTGGTTCCCCTATCACTTTGACTCATGCCTTAACTACGTATACACTTTATGAGAGCAGGGTCTGTTGGCAGAAGGAGCCTATGAGGAGCCAGAGGCGGTGGCCAAGATCGGGCTTCTCGGTGGAGGTGGATGCAGCCCCACAGTGGTCACAGGAGCACAGGCGGCGTGGAACTGCTCCGACCCGTGGTGTAAATCTCACTGTATTTGCTACAAATCTGCTATTTCCCTACGTAGCTGCAGTTCTCGTTAGGCTGATTAATTTAGGCTCCGGATTACGCCGAGGAAATGCTCTTCCCCCTTCTTCCTTTCCTCCCTCCTCCCCCATTCCTGCTGCATCAGGATGGATTCGGAACGATTCCTCGGATGGAAATCATAAAAAGAACCATGGACCCCCCATGTGGGGCAGAGCTGTGCCCACGGCGTGGCTGCGTGTCGGTGGTCCCGGCTGGCAGACGTGGGGGGTTTGGTGATGCTCACAGGGGGTCGGGTGTGTGAACGTCGCGTCACCAAGCGCCCCGATACGCAGTGAATGTGGCTGCAGACCGGTGAGCATCCCCGCACCGGGGCTTTGGCACTCGGGGTCGGAGGGGGAAAAGGACAGGAGCTCCTCTCCAACCCCCCTCAGCCAACGTCAGCGTGAACTCAGGAATTAGCAACACGAGGCCTTTCCCATCCGTAACGCATATCGTCGCCCCTCATTCCCAAGTGCCGGAGCCTTTTTTGTGTTCGGAGGGTGGCTGCTCCCACCTGGGGGAAGGCGGCGCTGCCCTTTTTTGTGCTTCTTTAAGGCAAAAAAAAACAAACAAAAACCCACCAAGATGAACTTGTCTGTTTGGCTTTAAAAGGTTTCTAATCGGTTCCAGGCCTGGGCTGGGGGTTCTTCATAGCCATTGCACTGCAAACTGGGAGCTCCGCCATCAGGGATAAGGACTCAGGTTCTCAGGACAACGGACCATGGAGCGGGGCAGTGCCACCCGCGGTGCGAGGCCCAGGGCAGCCCCCCCCCCTTCTCCCCTCCTCCTCCCGGGGGGCAAAGGACATTATTATAGATAACGATTTACCTTTTGAAAGAAGAAGAAGGAGGAGGAGGAGGAGGGGGGTGAAAAAGAAAGAAAAAAAAATTTTAAAAAAAAAAAAAAAGAAAAAAAAAAAGAATTATATATATATATATTCCAATGTGCCAAAATCTTTAAACTTGTAAAGTTTAAATGGTTGCAAATTCTCGACGTCCGCCTGTGCTAATTAATCCAGAGCATGTTAACGTTTAAAACCATTGGTTGGTTGGGGTTTTTTTTTATTTTATTTTATTTTATTTTTATTTTGGGGGGTTTTTTTTTGTTGTTGTTGTTTTTTGGCTTTGTTTAGTCGTAGGGAATCTGTAGGATAAAGAGACTTTAATGGGACAACCGACGGCCGGCAGCTGGGAAGAAGCCCAAGGAAGGCAAGCAGGAGGATGCGACCTCATCCCAGCACCAGGATGGGGGGCAGCAGCAGCAGCAGAGCCCCCCCAGCAGCAGCATTAACACAGCAGCCCGGTTGTCCCTTTCTTTTTGTTTTCCCTTTCATCATTGTTTTTTATTTATTCCACAATTAACGTCGTTTCGTTTATTTTTAATAACAGGTTTCTTTTTATTTTTTGTTTTCTGTGTCTTTCCGGGATCCCGGTGGGTTTTTCAAAGCAGCAAGATTTCTTCTCTCGGTTTTGAACTAATCGTAATCAGATTCGTTGCTATTATAATTATTATTATTATTTTTCTCCTAAAAGAAGTTTCGATTTTAGAGTGTTTTTAAGTATTTACCCATAGAAAGTCGCTTTCTTTGTAATGAATCACTTCTCCTGAGGCATGTTCTATGACTTTACTAGACTCGATTCAGCAGGGATTAGGAAGGATGCATACACCTACATGGTGAGAGCAGCACGGTGTGTGTGCAAATGTACATAACAATGTAAAGTAGTCCTTAAATACTCCATTGTGCAGTGCCTTTAGACGTTCCACTTTCTATAAAGTCTTCAGAAACAAAACAAGCAAACAAAAAAAAAAGTCGGCATATATATATTATATATATATGATGTAATGTTATAGAAATATATGTATAATATACATATTTTTGTTTTTGGTTTTTTGTTTTTTTGTTTTTTTTTTTTTTCCAGGGGTATCTGATAGCTCTGTATTTTGTTATGGAAGTTGAAAAGAAAAGAAAAAAAAAAAAGGAGAGAGAAAAAAAAAAAAAGAAAATTAAAAAATTAAAAAAAAAATTTAAAAAAAAAGTATTTTACCTCAAATTAAAAGTTAAATAAACCTTTTAAATAAGCACGGCTGCTCTGTCCTCTGCTCTGAGTCCCAGTGTCTCGGTGTTAAACGTTGGTTGGTGGCCCTGCATAAAGCAGGAGGGTCGGAGGTTCATCATCCTTGAGGTCCCTTCCAACCAGGGCCAGTGATTCTATGATTCCCCATTGCAACCAATGTTGTCCCCATCGTCTTCCCCCCTCCCCCCAGGGCTCCCCCATTGCAACCAATGTTGTCCCCATCCTCTTCCCCCCCCCCCAGGCTCCCCCATTGCAACCAATGTTGTCCCCATCCTCTTCCCCCCCCCCCCCCCAGGCTCCCCCATTGCAACCAATGTTGTCCCCATCGTCTTCCCCCCCCCCAGGCTCCCCCATTGCAACCAATGTTGTCCCCATCCTCTTTCCCCCCCCCCCCCCAGGCTCCCCCATTGCAACCAATGTTGTCCCCATCCTCTTCCCCCCCCCCCCCCCAGGCTCCCCCATTGCAACCAATGTTGTCCCCATCCTCTTCCCCCCCCCCCCCCAGGCTCCCCCATTGCAACCAATGTTGTCCCCATCCTCTTCCTCCCCCCCCCCCCCCTCCCCCCCAGGCTCCCCCCATTGCAACCAATGTTGTCCCCATCGTCTTCCCCCCCCCCCAGGCTCCCCCATTGCAACCAATGTTGTCCCCATCCTCTTCCCCCCCCCCCAGGCTCCCCCATTGCAACCAATGTTGTCCCCATCGTCTTCCCCCACCCCCCCCCAGGCTCCCCCATTGCAACCAATGTTGTCCCCATCCTCTTCCCCCCCCCCCCCCAGGCTCCCCCATTGCAACCAATGTTGTCCCCATCGTCTTCCCCCCAGGCTCCCCCATTGCAACCAATGTTGTCCCCATCGTCTTCCCCCCCCCCCCCCCCAGGCTCCCCCATTGCAACCAATGTCGTCCCCATCCTCTTCCCCCCCCCCCCCAGGCTCCCCCATTGCAACCAATGTTGTCCCCATCCCTCTTCCCCCCCCCCAGGCTCCCCCATTGCAACCAATGTCGTCCCCATCGTCTTCCCTCCCCCCCCCAGGCTCCCCCATTGCAACCAATGTCGTCCCCATCCTCTTCCCCCCCCCCCCAGGCTCCCCCATTGCAACCAATGTTGTCCCCATCCTCTTCCCCCCCCCCAGGCTCCCCCATTGCAACCAATGTTGTCCCCATCGTCTTCCCTCCCCCCCCCAGGCTCCCTCATTGCAACCAATGTTGTCCCCATCCTCTTCCCCCCCCCCCCAGGCTCCCCCATTGCAACCAATGTTGTCCCCATCCTCTTCCCCCCCCCCCCCAGGCTCCCCCATTGCTACCAATGTTGTCCCCATCCTCTTCCCCCCTCCCTCCTGGCTCCCCCATTGCAACCAATGTTGTCCCCATCCTCCTTCCCCCCCCCCCCCCCAGGCTCCCCCATTGCAACCAATGTTGTCCCCATCCTCTTCCCCCCCCCCAGGCTCCCCCATTGCAACCAATGTTGTCCCCATCCTCTTCCCCCCCCCCCAGGCTCCCCCATTGCAACCAATGTTGTCCCCATCGTCTTCCCTCCCCCCCCCAGGCTCCCCCATTGCAACCAATGTTGTCCCCATCCTCTTCCAACCCCCCCCCCCCCCGGCTCCCCCATTGCAGCCAATGTTGTGTCCCCCCCCCCCCCCCCCCCCCAGGCTCCAGCAGGATGGCTGGTGGGATTTGATGCTGTGAGAAGCCTCTCGGCCCTGGCAGCCGCTCTCCTCGACTCCATTTAACTCCAACTGGCCCAAATCCACGCCCTCGAACTCGGCACGTTTGCTGCCCAGGCTTTGGGCCAATTGGCCTCGTGTGGTTTTGTTGTTTTTAAGTTGTTTTGGTTTTTTAATAAAGAGGGGCTGAAAGGTGCGGAGCTGCTCTGCCTCTGCGTGGGGGAGGCGGCGGTTTGGGGGCTCCTTGAATTTGGGGTTTTCTTTGGAGCGACACAGAGGGACCTGTGTGTGTCAGGAGCGGATTTAGGGGCTGCTGGCACCCGGCCCCACGTGGCCCCGCTGCCCTTCTGCAAACGGGACAAACCTGCTGCTTTCTCCTCCCTCCCTTCGATGCCCAATTAACCGGATGAGAAACGCAGATTGAATCGAGGGACCGATTAAATCCCCGTGCTGCGTGCGGTGAGGCCAATCCTCGCTTCTCTCTTCCAGTGCCAGCAGTTGGGTGCTGCTGCATCCCAGACCCCAACTCCGCTGTTCCACTTTGCTCCCGTTGCAGTTGTGGGGCCAAGGCTTGGGGTGTTACAGCTCTCTGCACAGACCGGTCCTGTTTGGGAGCTCGCTCAGCCTCCTGCTGCCAATATTTCTCTCCGTCTGTTTGCTTCGTGAGGTCCAAAGCAGAAAATGTTTCCATACGCCGGCACGGAGCTGGCAGATAAAGGTTTGGGTTGGGGGGAAGGGAGAGTGGCGTCTCCCATTCAAACCCAGCGCTGCTTTTTCAGAGCTGTGGCAATGGGGGAGGTGGGAGAGATCCCCCCCCCAAATTGGGGTGTGCGTTGGGGGTGATGCTTTGCTCCCCCTGCACAGAAAGCAGCCCTGAGAAGCGAAGGGAATGCTGCAGCTCCGCGGCCGCTCTTCCAACTCTTGATTAAAGGGAGAACTGCAGCTCTGCAGACGCTTTTCCAATGCTGTGATTAAAGAAGCCCTCTCCCAGCTCTGCTGACGGTTCCTCTGAAGCAGCGCTGTCTGCTTTCCAGGGAAAATAAGGGGAGGTTTGGGCCCGAGTTGGAAAACCGAAGCTCAGTGTTTAGAAACTTCCAGTAAAATCAAAGTGGTAATTTTCCAGCGCGGCCCCAGCGGCTCTTTGGGAGCACGGAGCTGATGGCAAAGCTGATTACAGCTGCCGCCAGGTGCTCCCCCTCCTCCCCAACACCAACACAGCCAAAATAGGAGTTCAAAGCCTGCAGGGGCGATGGGAAAGCCCCCAGCCCTGCTCTGCACGCGCTGCAACCCAACAGAGTGCGTGGATTTGGGGCAGGGGGTGGGGGGGTGGGTGGGGGGAGAAGGGGGAAAGAAATGGGACCCTGGGATTTGTGTGTCCCCATCCCAGCCCCAAAGCAATCCCCTCGAAGGGGGACTCACTGCAGCAGGGAACTGGTGGGCTCTCTCCCTCTGCTCCTTCCCATCTCCTTGACCCCTTCTTCCGTGGGTCCCGGCGGTGCGGAGCCGCTCGCGCGCAGCCTGGGCGTAGGGCGGGAGGGACGGAGCTATTGATCTGTTAGATTACTCAATTTCACCCGTATTGATCAGGTAATTGCTTTATCTCAGTTCTCATTTGGCTGCTGCATTATCTGCTCTCGCTCCGCTCCGCATAGAGGACCCGCGGGGAGGGGGGGTGTGGGGTAGGGGGGTGTTGGAAAACGGCCCCAAACCCCCAGCCAGCACCCTGTGTACCTTCTGGTCCTCCCCGCAGCAGTTGGGGTGGTCAACAGGCTGCACAGAGCGCAGTGCATGGAGTGAAGCATCCCTATGGGGTCAGGAATCCTGATACCATGACTGGGACAGCTCGGGCCCCCAAGCCATCCACCCTTTAGGGCTGTGCAGAAGGATGCCCGGTGCAGGGGATGCTCATACGCATGTGGGGATTCCCCACAATGGGCAGCTGTGTCTCTCCTGTTTGCTTTCTGGCCCTGCTCAGCTCTTTGCGCAGATCCCACCGCATGCAGAGGTGCTGCTGCCGGGGCGGGGGGGGGGGGGGGAATAGGGCTCATCCCACCCCTGGGGGGTCTTCATGTCTTCTCCTCCCCAAAGCCCTCATGGGGTTGGTTTCAGGGTGCTCCCACGGCGCGTTTCACAGATGCGATGCGATTCCAAATCTCCACCATCCTCTCGCTGCCTCCTTCCATCCCTCTTCTCCACCAGGCCATGCAAACAGCCCCCCGGGCATTGCAGCCCACCTCCCCCCGCCCAGCACTGCAGGAGGGCTGAGCCCGGGACCCAAAGCTGCGCCGGATGGGGCCGGGGTGCGGCGATGTGAGCGAGATGGGTTTATTACACGGAGTCTGTTGCTGCGATTGTTATCGATCCGCAGCTGTCACCTTCCATTGCCGCTAATGGGACGTGAAGAGGCTTCGGTGACCGGAGCCGAGCGTGCGCTGCTGCGTGCTGCCGCGTGCTGCTCCCGGCCCCGGCCCCGCAGCCGCCCCTTCCTCCCCTTCTCCTTTCCTCCCTCCTCTCTCGCTCCTTCTCTGCCATTTCTCCTATCTTTCTCTCTATCCGCCTCAGGGTTCCACGTCCTCTTCTTGCAGCTGCCTCTCTCCTCCCGTCTCAGTCCTTCTGCTCCTCTCACCTCACTCCCGCTCCCCTTTTCCCCTTTGCCCAGTCTCACTCCCCCTGCCCACATCTCACTTCTCACTTCTTTTTGCCATTGCTTGCCATGTTTATGGCCATTCCCCTTTCTCAGCTGCCCCAAACCTTGGGCAGCTCCAGTTTATGGTCACCCATCTCTCACCCCATCTACTGGGGCCGCCCGCAGCCTCTACTTCTCCGTTCTCCCACCCCACCTCTCCTTTGTTGTTATTTTAATACGAGGTCTGCTGGAAGGGGGGGATTAACCCATGAGAAGTGCCAAGCTGGCCCCAGGGGCTGCATCCTGTGGGACGGGGACACGGGGTGCGCACTGGGGGCCATTGGAGCCCGACTGGGAGCGCGGCTCTGAGCGAAGGGCTGCTCCTGGCAGCGCACTCCCCATCACACAGCGCTGCGCTCCCCGGAGCCCTTCATGTCTGAACAGCTCGTGCGCCGCCCGGGCAATCCCTCCCAATTAAGGGCAGGGAAAGCAAAGGAGCCCGAGCCCGCACGGCTCTTTGGTAGGCAAACACACAGCGCCCGGGGCACTGGCACGCTGCCGCCGTGCTCAGGGTGTCGCAATGGGTGGGCATTCACAGCAAGCTCCTGGATCGGCAAGAAACGCGCGGGCTCCACCCGACCGCCGCCGATGTGCTGCCCGGGCGCGTCCGTCTGGCTCCGGCAAGGATCGAGCGGGCGGCACGGAGCTGTGGGTGCTGCAGTGCTGAGCCCTGTGCATAGCACTGCGCCGAGCCCTGCAGCCAGCCCTGCACCGAGCCTTGCACCCAGCCCTGCGCCAAGCTCTGCATCCAGCTCTGCACCCAGCCCTGTACTGAACTTTGCATCCAGCTCTGCACCCAGCCCTGCACCGAGCTTTCCATCCAGCTCTGCGCTGAGCCTTGCACCCAGTCCTGCATCCAGCCCTGCATCGACCCCTTCGCTGAGCCCTACGCTGAGCCCTGCATCAAGTCCTGCACCCAGCCCTGCACCCAACCCTGCGCTGAGCCGTGCGCCCACCCCTGCACCCAGCCCTGTGCCTCGCTGCCTGGCTGGACCCCCCCTCACACCGCTTTCCATCACGTTAGCCTCGGTTGATTTAACCAGAAAACAACCCCAGAATTTAATTCCCAGGCGCTGCTTCTCCCATCCTGATCAGGAGGCAGCCGCCTGCTGCCTGAACCTGAGCTGAGCCCACTGGGGCGCTGGGGACACCCCTGTACCAAAGGCAGTGTGAGGTGGCCACAATCCCCTGTGTGCCTGCAGGGATCCAGCACCTGGTGCCAATGGAAAGAAGCAGTGCCAAGCTCCAGCATCCCCATACATATCCCCATGCATGTCCCAGTGCTGCACCATGGAGCATCCCGTGGGGACACACCGGGTGTACCTGGTGCTAGTGAAGCTGAACCAGTGACAGAGTCCAGCCCTGCTGTCCCCATTGCTGCGGCCATGGAGTGTCCCATGGGGGGATGTGTGGTGGGACAACAGCACCTCTTGCACCTCCTTGTCTCACTTCAGAGGGCTTGGATAGGGGAATGGAGTGAGCTGGAAGTGAGCTCAGAGCCGCTTGCTGCAGCAGGCGTCGGCATTTTTGGTGTCTCTGTGCTCCACATTGGGTTGTGTGGGGGTTTGTAGGGATGGAGAGCTCCATCCCAGGCACCCCATCCACCCATTCCTCCATTGCCTCCCTGCCCCAGGCCTGGCTGCGTGCGACCCCAGGGACAGGTGCGGGGGTCTCTGGGCAGCCCCACTGCCTGCAAGAAGGAGGAGGAGGAGGAGGAGGATGGGGGGGAGCCACGGTCAGGCGGCGGCAGCGGTCGGCAGCCTGTGGCCGGTGAGGGGTTAACGCGATTGTCTCGCAGCCACGGCCGCCCTCCCGGGAGCGCCGAGGACTGGGTTTTCATTTTAAGTAACCCCAACGCCGCACGCGACGAAATGCATCGGGTCGGGGGCGACAGTGGAGGGGAGCGCCTGGGGGAGGCGGATGCAGCGCGGCAACCGGGAGGTAAGAGAGCATCGGGGAAAGGGGGTGGGGGGGGGGGGTCCCAGCCCCAATGTCCCACACCCGTCCCATGGCTGTCCTTGTGCTGGGACGTCCCCAGGGTTGGCGGTGGGTGTTCGGGGTCACTGCGGCAGTGGTGGCCTCGTGTTGCCGAGGCTGCTCTGTGCCTTCGGCCTCGGTCGGTCACTGATGGCTGCAGAGCGAGGTCTCTCGCCCCGCAGGGAACTTCCAGGTGAGCTGCGTCTCTCTGCTGGATGAACTGCGAGAGAGAAAAAGGGAGAAAAGGGGAAAAGAGGGAAATTTGGGGGATGGCTTCTCTTTGGCTGAGCATCCCGCACTGCTCGCATCCACCCGGCTCGCTGCCTGCACCGAAGCGGATTTCAGCAGCGAGGGAAAACCTCAAAGAGCTTTGGGGATTAGGAACAGGCTCAGGGGATGGGAGCTGCGATATCTCATCCTGCATCCCGGCCGATATCCCATCCTGCACCCTGGCAGGGCACTCTCACAGCAGTTCTCGGGCAGTGGGGATGCTCCCAGACCACTTCTGTCTCCCTGTCCCCGTCCCGTCCCCACATCCTGCCCTGCACTGCTCTGTGCGCTGCCCCAGCATCGCTCCCATCCCAGCTCTGCTTTGCGAGAAGGGTTCCTTAACGATTCAGCACTGAATTCCCGCAGCACCTCCTGCAGCGGGGACAGAGCAGGGATGGGGAAGGCATTGCTCTGTCCGCTGGGGCTGCGCTGAGCTCCTGTCCCCGTCCCCTCGCCAGGACTTTGCCTTTCCGCGGTGACCTTCACCCCGTCCCTGGTGTCCCTCCCCGGTTAGGGTTTCTGTTTGACCATGGTACAAAACCTTTTAAATCCCACAGCCCCTGGAGACGAGGAGAATGGAAGGAGATTGAAGGGAGACGGGGGGAAGGAGGAACAGCACTGTGAGCACCGGAGCCTGGATTTGGGGCTGGGGTCTGACTCAGCAGTGCTGGGACTCTGGTGCTGGGAAATTGGGGCACATCTCCAGGCGGCGGTGGTGATGTTTTCCCCCATTGAGGATGGGGTGGGCAGCCTCCCTCTCCCTGCCCCACACCTGGAATGGGCCCCCTGCCCGCCCCACTCGGACCCTCAGCTCTGTGCTTTTCCGATGGCCTCTAAGCTGCTTGTTTTAATAGCATTAATGCTTTTAAACAAACAGCCCCTTCACCTCCGCCTGCTTCGCGCGATGCCCGGGAGGGCTGAGCAAGATAAGGGGATTGGAGCGGGATTTGGGAGAGATAAAGGGGCAGGAATCCAGGCAGACCCCAGCACGGCCAGACCTCAACCTGGACAGACCTCAGCCCAGACAGACAGACAAGTTTGTCCCATGAGGTCGGCACCATGCGCTGTGTCCCCATCCCAGGGATACCTCACTGCTTGTGTCCCCTGGGCAGTTGTGTTCCCATCCCCAATTGAGAGCCCATCACCTCCCTCCCCTCCTGCTCAAGGTGTCTCTCATCCCAAAGGGGGGCACCCCGGGGTGACACCTGCAGGTCCAGGGGTCCCAAAGGGCTCAGCCCAGCCGGGGAGCGCCGACCCACAACCTTTGGCACGGGGACCACAGAGACATGAAAGCGGCGGCGAGGCGCTCGCTAATGAGGGAGAATAAAGGAGCGGGGAGAGCAAAGCAAATGAGGAGAGCAAACAAGAAGGGAAGAACAGGCAAGAGGCATTTTCATAACCGCTCGGTGCTGAGCGAGCCCTCGGGGCGGTTCTTCGCCTCCTGCCCTTTGTATCTGCTGTTCTCAGGGGCCTGTTTGCATTTCTGCTCGAATCCAAACAGCCCGCGCTGCCCCGGCTCTATTTACCCTCCTGGGACGGCGCCGGGGCCGACGTGGAACCCACAGCCCAAAAAAAGGGCCATCACCACCACCTCCCAGCTCTGCCATCACCTCTTTCTCCTTATTTCACCCAATCTCAATTCACCTTCTAATAAACCATGGGTACTACCAGGCACGGGGCTGCTCTGTGCCCCCAGTTCCCCCTTGCCACAGAGCAAAGGGGGAGTGTGAGCCACAGCCCCTGGGTGTGGGGTGCTCCCCCTGTGCCCTTCCAGCAATTTCTTGCTTCCTGCCGGGGGTAAGAAGATTTACTCTCTACCCATCCCCTCCCTGTATATATGGAGGTGGTTCTCCCTAAGACCCTCAGATGTTTTCTCTCGCTCCTGTCCATGTGCTACTGCCTAGGATCGGGTCCCCAACGTTGCCGCAGGTGAGTGGGGCACGATGTGGCCATGGGAGCTGGAGGGGTTGTGCTTTCTGCTCTTGCCTGGATGCTCTGAAAGAGGGAAGGAATGGTGAATTTCGAGGGTTTGCACTCGTGCAGGGTGCCACCCCCATCCACCTGTCCTTCCTGCTTCCAAAGCCCCCCTGGATGCTGGGAGCATCCCCCGATGCTGAGCACATCCCCAGTGCTGAGAGCAGCCCCTGTGCTGGATGTATCCCCATTGCTGGGAGCATCCCTTGGTGATGGAAGCATTCTCTGGTGCTGGGTATATCTTCAGTGCTGGGTGAACCCCCTTATGCTGCGAGCATCCTCAGTGCTGAGAGCATCACCCAGTGCTGGATGTACTCCCTGTACTGGGTGTACCCCTGGTACTGGGAGCATCCCCTGTTGCTGGATGTATCCTCCGGTGCTGGGTGTATCCCTGATGCTGTGTTCTTGCCCCCATGACCCCTCTGCTTTATGCCCTCAGGCTGCAGCATGCAGTGCGGCTGCGTGGCCCCGGGGCTGCCCGCCCTGCCTGGCTCCTACTGGGTACCAGGTGAGCACCAGCACAGCCACACTGGGAGCGACTGGGAGCATCCTGCATGAACCGTGGTCCTCCCCACAGACCCTAAGGCTGCCTACTGGTCTGGGGACATGGCTGTGATCCCTGGGCAGAGCCCAGATAGGGGATGATGTCCCCAATCCCGGGGCTCTAAGCTACTGCCCACCTTGCAGGGCTTGCCTTCCCAGATTGGGCGTATAAGGCCGAGTCCAGCCCTGGCTCACGACAGATCCAGCTCTGGCACTTCATCCTGGAGCTGCTGCAGAAGGAGGAGTTCCGCCATGTCATTGCCTGGCAGCAGGGCGAGTACGGGGAGTTCGTCATCAAGGACCCCGACGAGGTGGCACGGCTGTGGGGCCGGCGGAAGTGCAAACCCCAAATGAACTACGACAAGCTGAGCCGAGCTCTCAGGTGCTGCCGGGTCCACAGAGAGCTTTTGGGAACACGGAGAGCCCTTGGGGATCTGGTGCTGCAGGAACACCTGGCCCTGACTCTCCATGCAGCACAGCCCACCTGCATGGGGACAGTGGGACAGTGGGGATGTGGTTTGGGAGCTCTCCTGGTTCTCAGCTTGTGATGGGGAGGAATTTATGCAAAGCTTTCGCGTGTCCGTCTGTCCATCCGTCCACACACCCCTCCCTCCCTCCATCCACCCACCCACCCACCCACCCATCCACCCATCCATCCATCCATCCATCCATCCATCCATCCATCCATCCATCCATCCATCCATCCATCCATCCATCCCTCCCTCCTTCCCTCCCTCCCTCCCTCCCTCCCTCCATCCATCCATCCATCCATCCACCCACCCACCCATCCATCCATCCATCCATCCATCCATCCATCCATCCATACATCCATACATCCATACATCCATACATCCATCTCTCCCTCCATCCATCTCTCCATCCATCCACGCTGCTAACACCCCACCATCCACCCCCCACCCCCAGGTATTACTACAACAAGCGCATCTTGCACAAGACCAAGGGCAAACGCTTCACCTACAAATTCAACTTCAGCAAACTCATCTTCGTCAACTGCCCGCTGTGGGACCTACGCTGCCCCCCATTGCTGGCAGGCGCCGTTCCCCCCGCCCTGCCGAGCCAGGTAGAGTCCCATCACAGCGAGGACAGCCCTGGGGACGGCTGTTCATCCCCACCGCTGCCACGTCCCCATCTGTCCCCCACAGCTGCTGCAGAACGCGTTGCTGAGCCGGCGGACGCTGGCGGAGCCGCTGGGCTGGCACCGTGGTCCCCGGCACCCACTGCTCCCTGAGGCACCTGAGAAATCCCGTAAGTGTGGGGCACTGACGGCCTAAGTGCATCAGGCAAGGGACACACACAGTGTGCCTGTCCTGGGAATGATGGTGGTCACTGGTGGGGGTCGGAAGCAATGGGCAGCTGGGGGTCAACGGGTGCCGCAGCTCTCCCCCTGGGTGCAGGCACAGAGCCCAATGCAAGCGGGGCCACGGCCGTTGCCGGTCCCACAGCAGCACCCAGTGGCTGCAGCAGGGAGAAGGGGGGGCCGTGGGTGCTGGTGTGGGGTGCACGCGGGGGTCTCAGTGCCTGGAGGCTCTCACAAGGCTCTGTCTCTTTGCCACTCACAGGGCTGAGCACCGTGTCCCCCCCGTGCCTGGGGGGCTCCTGCTGCCGCCTAGGGGGCCCCGAAGAGTTCCCCCGCTTGGCTGCCTTCCCCTGCCCGCTGCTGCCTCCCCCGCTGAGGGAATGGACCCCCTTCCCCGTCCTGCACCCCCCACCGCACCCCACATCACTGCTGCCCCCCCCAGCTGGGACCCTCCTCTCCCATGGGGCTCCCCAAATCGGAGCCGTTCCCACTGGGCCCCCGTTGCCCCCCCTGGGCTCCTCGGTGGCCACGCCATGGCAGGAGGGGGGCTCACGGGCGAGCAACCCAGGGAGGACGGCGAGGAGGAGGAGGAAGAGGAGGTGGATGAAGGCCAGCATGGCACAGCCATGGTACAGAGGGTGAAGCTGCAGCTGGAGGGCAGAGAGAAGGGCAGCAGTGGGCTGTCCCCTGCCAGTTTCACCCCCCCACAGCGTGCCGTACCCCCACAGCCCCCCAGCTGGCCTCTGCAGCCACCCTAAGGTGGGTGTGCGGGGGCACAGCAGCCCCCAGACCTCAAGACAACCCACACAAACGGAAATAAAGAGGTTTGCAGAGGGCTGTGGTTGTCTTGCTGGCAGCACCCCAAAGCCACCGTCACCACAGACCCTCTGGGGTCTGCTGCTGGGACCCCTCCATGCAAAGGGGATGCGGGGCACAATTTGGAGGGGGACGGCGGGGGGGGGACGGGGTGGAAGGAAGGGTTTGGGGGACGGTCCCAGCAGCCTCTGCTCGTTACCAGGAATTCCTGGAAAATGGCCCCAGCTCATTTTCATTTTCACTTTTCCACGTTTTCCCTGCTGGGAACTTTACATAGGAAAAAGGGGGCAGTTGGGCTTTCCCCAACTCTCCATTCTGAGGCTTTTTTTGTGCCCCATTTACCATCTCCAGTGGCACAGAACACCTGTGGGGCTCCCAGGGCGGTGGGGGCTTGTGTGACCCCTGGGACCCCACAAACCAGGAACCCCAAAATCTGCAAAGTGACCTGGGATGAAACGGGTACCACCGGGATGTGGGGTACCCCATAGCCAGGGGGTGTCTATGGGTCTGCAGTACTGAGGCTGTCCCTGTGAGTCTCCAAATCTCTGCTGTCCCTTCAAGTTCCCCATATAGGCTCTGTCCACTTCAGTCACCAAATCCCTGCTGTCCCCATGGAGCCCCACACCTGGGTACCCACTGTGTGTCCCCCTCCCCTCCTCCCCAGTTAGTCCCTATAGGTCCCCAGGAGCCCTCCCATACCCAGGTAGTCCCATTTATCCCCCAAACCCATGCAATCTCTGCAGGTCCTCAAATCTCTGCTGTCCCTGTGGCTGCTCCAAATCCCTGCTGTCCCCACAGGTGCCCCAAATTCATGGGTGCCCCAAACTTGGCTGCCAAATCTGGGTACCCACTGTGTCCCCTCCCAACACCCATCAGTTCCTGCAGGTCTTCAGATCAGTGCTGCCCCTGGAACCCTCCCATACCCTGGTAGTCCCATACATCCATCCCCCAAACCCATGCAATCTCTGCAGGTCCCCAAATCTCTGCTGTCCCTGTGGCTGCCCCAAATCTCTGCTGTCCATGGGTGCCCCATATCCATGAGTGTCCCAAACTTGGCTGCCAAATCTGGGTGCCAAATCTGGGTACCCACTGTGTCCCCCCCCCAACACCCATCAGTCCCTGCAGATCCCCAAATCAGTGCTGTCCCCAGGAGTCCTCCCATACCCTGATAGTCCATACATCCCCCAAACCCATGCAATCTGAAGGTCCCCAAATCTCTGCAGCCCATGGGTGCCCCAAATCTCTGCTGTCCATGGGTGCCCCATATCCATGAGTGTCCCAAACTTGGCTGCCAAATCTGGGTGCCAAATCTGGGTACCCACTGTGTCGTCCCCCCCCCCCCCCCCCCAACACCCATCAGTCCCTGCAGATCCCCAAATCAGTGCTGTCCCCAGGAGTCCTCCCATACCCTGGTAGTCCCATACATCCCCCAAACCCATGCAATCTCTGCAGGTCCCCAAATCTCTGCTGTCCATGGGTGCCCCATATCCATGAGTGTCCCAAACTTGGCTGCCAAATCTGGCTGCCAAATCTGGGCACCCACTGTGTCCCCTCCCAACACCCATCAGTCCCTGCAGGTCCCCAGATCAGCGCTGTCCCTGGAACCCTCCCATCCCCATATATCCCCCAATCCCCGCGTGTCCCCAAACCCACGCAGACCCCCCACACCCGTTCACACCCCCAGCTCTCCGCTCCCCCCCCCCCCCCTCCCCGCTTCACCCTCCACCCCCCCCGGATCCCCCCCATATCCGGGTATCTCCGCCGTTCCCTAAAACCCCGCACCCCTCCCTCGCAGCCCCCGCCGGCTCTGCCCGCTCAGCGGCGGGGCCGAGGGCCGGGCGAGGCCGGGGATTGGGAGGGCCGTAGGCCTCTCCCTCGGCCCGGCCCCCAGAGCCGGGCGGTGGGGCGGGGGGACCGCGCCGAGCCGGGCCGCGCCGAGCGGAGCCGCGCCGCGCCGAGCCGGGCCGAGCCGGGCCGGGCCGGGCCCGCCGCGCTCCCCGGGGCCGCTCGGGGGACGCTGGAGCCGGGCAGCGCCGCGCCGCGCTCCGCCGCGGGGCCGCCGGGCGCCCGGGGATGGTGGCGGCCGGCGCGGGGTTGCGGTTCCCCGAATCCTGAAAGCGGCTGCGGCCCACGGGCGCCGGGCGGCGGCTGCGGGGACGAGGAGGAACCATGAGCGTGAGGCCGCCGCAGGCCGCCCCGGACAGGTACGGGAGGAACGAGTCGGCCGGGATCCGCTGGCGCGTAGCGGCACTGAGTGGAGGGTTGGGGTCCCGATGGGGGTCTGGGGGTGTCGGGGGGGGGGGCGTCGCGGGGCTGCGAGCCGAAGAGGGGAGCAAAGGGCGGTGGAGCTGGGAGGTGGGGATGAGTTGGGGGTGAGTGGATGTGATGGTGCTGGGCTCTGGGGGTGAGCAGACAGCGGTGCTGGGCGCTGGGGCTGAGTGCATGGAATGGTGCTGAGGCTAAGTGCATGCAATCGTGCTGGGCAGTGGGGCTGAATGCGTGCGGTGGTTGCTGGGGTTGTGCGGGCACAGCGGTGCTGAGCAGTGGGGCTGAGTGAATGCAGTGGTGCTGGGGCTGAGTGCATGTAATGGTGGTGGGCAGCGGGGTTGAACAGAGACAGTGGGGCTGGGCACTGGGGGTGAGTGCATGCAGTGGTGCTGAGGCTAATTGCATGCAATGGTGCTGGGCACTGGGGTTGTGTGCATGCATTAGTGCTGGGCACTGAGGGTGAGCAGGCAGGGGTGCTGAGCACTGGGGCTGAGTGCATGCAGTGGTTCTATGCTCTGGGGGGGTGAGCAGACACAGCGGTGCTGGGGCACAGTGCATGCAGTGGTGCTGAGCACTGGGGGTTGAACAGAGACAGTGGTGCTGAGCAGTGGGGCTGAATGCATGCAGTGGTTGCTGGGGCTGAGTGCAAGTAATGGTGCTGAGGCTAAGTGCGTGCAATGGTGCTGAGCCCTGGAGTTGAACAGACACAGTGGTGCTGGGCACTGGGGCTGAATGCATGCAGTGGTTGCTGGGGTTGCGTGCATGCATTAGTGCTGGGGGTGAGCAGGCAGTGGTGCTGAGCACTGGGGCTGAGTGCATGCAGTGGTTTATGGGGTCATGTGGGCACAGTGGTGCTGGGCAGTGGGGCTGATTGCATGTGGTGGTGCTGGGGGTTGAGCACATGCCATGGTGCTGGGGGTCAGCAGATACAGTGTTGCTGGGGTTGAGTGGACACAGCAGTGCTGGGGCTGGATGCATACAGTGGCTCGGGGTGCTGGCATTGGGTTGGGTGCCATATGCTGTCCCCTTGGTGCATCCCTGTGCCCCTCGGTGTGTCCCACCATTGGGTTCCTTCCGCCTGCAGGTTGACGGTGGGATATTTTTAATTAATTCTTGCTGATAAATCTATCAGCCCACAGCTCCCCTGGGGCTGAACTGTGGGGTGGCTGTGGGTGGGACCCCTCCTTCCCCCCCCCAAAGAGCCCTTCTTCACATCCCCAAAGCGCTGTGAGGTTTGGCTGAGGTGCTGCGGTTGTCTCTGCTGTGGCCCCAGAGTGGGGACCCTGAAAAGATGCAGCTCAGCTTCAAGGAGCTGCGGGCTGATGTTGGAAACCGTGGACCAAAGGAGCAAGGAGCAACGCTGTCAAATAACTCTTGTGGTGCATGGCCCAAGTGGGAGAGGGGATGCTGCCCATCCATTGTTTGGATGTTGAGAACAGTTTGTGGGGAGCCCTCAGTTGGGTGTCCGTGCTCCTGTGCTGGGCTCTGAACCCATCACACCACCGTCCGTCGCCTTGTGGCTGTGGTTTGGGGCACTCAGTGCTGGGATAGCTTGGCTGCTCCTCTCTGTACCCCTGCCTGGTGCTCAATGTGCCCTATGGGTAGGATTAACCGAGTGCTTCCACCTCTGGGACGGAGCACGGCTGCAGAACCATGCACCAGGATCTTCCTTGGGCTTTGCTGGGCTCAGCGGTGATGAGGCCGTGATCAGAGCTGGAGGTGCTGCTTGCTGTGACCTGGAGCGGGTGCCAGGTGTTGGTGTGAGGCTTAATGCCTCTCTCTGCTCCTTAAATAGCCGCCGTCCTGCTGCTCCGTAAGGTCAGCAGCCTCAGGTGCTCTGGGAAGCTGTTCTCCAGCACAAAAGCGACCTGAAAATGGGTGAAATGGTGTGAAATTGAGGACTTTCTCCCTCTGGCTTGCTGGTGAGGGGCGGCCTCAAGGTGGGCGCAGGGAAAGGGCAACCTGATGCTGCCCTGGTGTCATCCGTGCGCCATCCCATGGGCAGGGGATGTGTGAAGATGATGGTGCTCAGTCTCTGCTCTGCAGCCTCCAGCCTCAACCCCCAGGAGCCATTCCCAGCGCTGTTGCTTGCAGCTCCTCGTGCTGCTCTGACAGAACGGTGCCGCAGGGTGTGCGTGGTGGGAGGGCAGGGAGAAAGCGTCCCTGCAGGGCAGTTGTTCCGTGCCTCACTCGCTGCTTTGCACCTCACGTGGCTTCAGGGGTGAACCGCCTCAGCCACGCCGGGTTTGTCGGGGCCAAGCGGCACCGTGGGCACTTCAGCAGAGCCACATGGGAATGGGGTTTCCTTCACAGGAGCCTGGAGCCTAGCTTTGCTTTCCCTGTCTGCCACCCTCTGCGCTCCCATGCCGCGGGCAGGGAGGGGAAGGATGGCAGACACTTTTCCCAACAGGGAGGAAAGGGTTGGATGGGCGCGGGCTCGCTCAGTGCCGCTGGCAGCACTAACGCCGCAGCATTTATGGAGCACAGTTCACGTGCAAAGCGCTCCTCAAACATTGTTAAGGCATAAATGCTCATCTCTCAACCCCTCGTGCAGCTCTTGAGCAACAGGAGCTCCCTGGGTGCTGTGCTCTCGGCCCCTGCCCTGCTTGGCACAGCTGGCGTGGCTCAAGGCAGTTCCACTGCAGTGTCTGCACCATGTCCAGGTTCCCACCAGCAGCTGCAGGACCAGGTCCTTCCTACAGGCTGTGGCCAAGGTCTCACCCTTCTGGTGTTCCCTTCCGGGTTGCACCTTTGGTATCACCGTCACCAAAGTCCCCATCTCACCACATTGAGGCTCCCTGCAGGGAATGGGCAATACCAAAATTCACAGGAACGGAGTCCGCCGTGCCATTTAAGTAACCAGGGCTGCTGCACTTGTGTTAATTTATTTTTTCCCCTCCCATTTAATTAAAAACCTTAATTTAAACAAAGCTCCCACGGAATCCTGTCTGCTGCAGCAAGGTTGCTGCGGGATCCCAGGGATTTAAACTCAGTTTGCTGTGGAGTGGACGTGGAGCTTTGCCTCTGATTTGCAGAAGGAAAATTGATACCCATGGGCCAAGCTTTGCTTTGCTTTGCTTCTCTCCCTCGGAAGTGAAAGCAACAAGAAGAAGACAAACAAACAGGTTGGCTGCTGAAACCCCAGTGAGTTTGGAGGGCTCCTGTGTGGGTATCACAGTGCAATGGGGCTGTGCTCTCTGCTGGTTTCCCCGAGCAGGGCTCAGTGTGCTCCGTGCCCAACCTGCGATGCAATGCACACATGCCAGGCTGGCCGTGCCGGTCTCCCACCGTCCCCCTGTGCCACACCATGGAGAGGGGGAAGGAGAGGAAGTTGAATCATTTTTAGCTGAAATTCCTTCCTTCCTTCCTGCCCCAGAATATCAGGAGGGGAAGGGCTGTGCAGATCGCTGGGGCCATGGCTTGCAGCGGGATCAACGCAGCATCGCACTGCAAGCATCCCAATTCCCTTTCCAAGTTGTTTTTTTTTTCTTTCTTTCTTTCTTTCCCCCCCCCCCTCCCCATCCCACATCGCTGCTCAATTCCCAATGGTGTTTTTTCCTCCCTTTATCCCCTGTTTATTTATATTGTTGGTAGCTCCCGTCCCGCTCCGGCCAGGCAGCGTGCCGTGCCGACGTGTCTGACGTCGGTGTCCCCGGGAGGGGACTGCAGGGAGCAGCCATTTGGAGACGGGGAAGGAAAAAAAAGATCCCAGCCCAGAGCCAGCAGCTGCACGGCTCTGCCTGCAGCCTGACCCACTTTGAGGGTTTGATCCTGTTTCTCTCTTAATCGTTTAATTGTGGCGTTTGCTCTGCTTGGGCAGCACTCGCTGGGCCAGGGGTGTTTGCTCTTTAGTGTGGGTGATGTGCTTTTTTTTTTCGTCCCTTCTTAAAAAGAAAAAAAAGTTGCCACTATTTTCAAGCTGAATTGCCTTCAGGATTGCCCTGTCCCATAGGAAGAATTCTGCCCTAGGAAAGAGCCAGGTGATGCCGGTGGTGCCTGCTTCCTCCCCAGTGCTGTGGTGCTGCTACGGGGACAGAGCATCCCCAGCTTGCTGACATAGGGACGTCCCACCCAAAGATGATAATTGGGCTAAAAATAGCCAGAACTGGGGAAAATAACGTCAGTCCAGGAGCAGGACTTGCCCTGGGCGCAGCAGAGCGTGGGACATTGGGCTGGGGCCGGTCAGAGCCTGGCAGCCTTAGGGCTGCAATGAGTCAGGGCCCTCTGTGAGTCAGCCCTGCAACCGCGGAATTTGGAGCCTGGAGGGCTCCCGAGTTAAATCTTTGAGGAAAACCCAAGGGCTGATGTTTGTGCGGTCACAGATTTAGGAGGTGATGTCTTCCCCAGCGTTGGGCCAGCGGAGCTCGTTGGTGTGCGTGTCACTCCCAGGACCAGCATCTGCACAGCCCCAAATCTCAGAGAAATGCACCCAAAAGAGAAATATCGCGGCGCTGCTGCAGCCTGGCTCGGGGCTCGGTTGTGTTGGCGCTGCCTTTGGTTCAGAACAGGCGTGGTTTGGCTCCCCATAAGTCAATTAGGAAGAAGCTTATGCAAAGCCGAATTAAACTACTCTTTTAGACGGAAATAAGCCGGCGCTGGCCCAGCGGCTGCGGGTTATCCGGGAAGGGTCCGGCCCTGAGCTCAGTGCACCAGGCTCTGTGAAGCTCCAGTTAGCAGGCTTACAGCACAGAGCTCACAGCACAGCCCCTCCAGGGTCTCTGCATACGGGGTGATGCAGAAAGAACCGATCTCGACTTGGCCTGGATGAAGGCACCTGCTGCCCCGTGCCTGCCTGCCTGTAATCCCATAGGTAATCCCAGGGGTAATCCTAGGGGTAATCCTGATGGGTAATCGCACCAGGATCACGCTGGTGTTGTGCCCCTGTGTTTTCAGCCAACAGATACACCTGGGCTCCAGCCTGCCAAGGTCCTGATTGCATCCCCTGATTGCAAACGTGATCGAGTGGATCAGCATCTGTGCCCCATGGCTGTGTGTATGGGGTTGGAGTTAGCACGGCCCCAGCAGCCCCCAGTGAGATGCTTCCTAATGCCCAGGGCCTGCAGGGAGCTGGTTCTGTGCCATGGCCCTGTGGCACTGGGGCAGGAGGAGAGTGCTGATCCCATGGAAAGGGGTGAATTACTCAATGCCTGTAATTGTGGTTTCGGAGCTGTTGAGTCTTGGAAACTGGCAGTGTGGCTCTCCGTCTGCCACTGCCTCCAACTTTGATCCTGTGGGGCTCTGAGTGGTGCCAGGACCCCACTGTGTGCCCCCACAGTGGCAACAGAGGGTCCTGAGGTGCCTTTCCTTCGTGGAGGTTGCATGTCCTGCAGGATGCGGGGTGGCAATGTGGAGTTCGGCTGTACTGTGTGTCCCTCTGTCTCTTGATCTGTTTGTCTCCTCTTTCCCCCTTCCTGCATTGCTGTCCTCTGGGTCTTGTGCCACCTCCATTGGGGTCTGTGCTCTGCTGGCAGCAGAGCGGGCAGCAAAAGGCAGCGCCTGCCCAGGTAAGCAGGGTTGGGGCTGCCTGAACTCGCACGCTGCACCCTCGCTTCATTGCAGCCCTTGGGGCAGGGCACAGGCCCATGGCTGCTCCTGACAGTGGTGCTGTGGCCCCAGCATCACTCTCCTGGTGCTCTGGGACTCCCAACTCCAGTATTGGCCCCGCAGCGCTGGCAGGAGCAGGGATGAGGAAGCAGCTGTGTTCCCATTTGGGAATAGAGGCACTGTCTGGGCCCCAACCTCCTGCTGCCATCCCTCCAGCACCAGGCGAGGGGATGTGCTGCATCCCTGCAATGGCCCAAAGTCCTCAGGCAGCTTGTCCATCCTGCACCCTGCTGCGGGACCACAAGGCTCAGCGAGGGGGGGGGAAACATCACTGAACCATCTGCTGTCTGTCCGTCTGTCTGTCCATCTCTCTTCCATCCCTTGCAGCTTCCTCCCTGTTCTGCCATCAACCCTTCTGTAGCCTGCCAAGCCCTGCGGCTGTGCACACTGCATGACGCCCCTGTCCTCTGCCTGTCCCCTGTGCTGCTCTCCCTCACCCCACTGAGCATCCCTTGGGGCTGGGATGGGAGAAGCACTTTCCCAAGGGGCAGGCAGGTGCCAGCTGCTGGTGCTTCCCCACATTGGGCCTGTGTTGTTCCCGAGGAGAAGCCAGGTCCCAGTGGTGACTGGGGACTGCTCCGTCAGCCCGACCGCGCTCTCCCTGCAGGTTGAGCAGCCTGTCTTCCCTGGGTGATTCGTCTTCAGAGCGGAGATCTCCAGGACACCGCCGTCAGCCCTCTGATTCCTCCGAGACCACAGGTGGGTTTTTGCAATTGAGGTCGGTGCTGAGCTCTTTGCATGGTTGGAGAGCCGACAGCTCCCAGCGTTAGCAGTGTTGGGCTGCATCGCGTTCATCCACAGGATGTGGATAGGAAGGGACCCTCCACAAACAGCAGGCTTCAAACAGCCCTGAAATGTCTCCTGGGCTGGGATGAAGCTGTGGGTGTGGGGTTGGTGCTCCTATAAGCCATAATTTCCACATTGCAGCAGGGATGTTCTGGCATTGAAAGACTGGGTTGCACACAGTGGTCCACACTGCAGCCCCAAGTGCTGCCACAGCTCCCAAAATCAGGCATCCTGGCAAAGCCATGGCTCAGAGCTTCACTGGCTTTTCTTCCTGTCCTTCCCCAGGTTTGGTCCAGCGGTGTGTCATCATCCAGAAGGACCAGCATGGCTTTGGCTTCACCGTCAGCGGGGACCGAATCGTCCTCGTCCAATCTGTGCGGCCAGGTGAGAGGGTGGAGGGGCCAGGGGACACCTCGGGACCCCCTCACCTGCTCCGTGCCTCTGGAGAAACGTATCACCAAGGGTTTGTCTCCTCAGTGGGAGATGCAGCAGGGTTTGGGGTGTCCCTGGACAGGGACAAATTAAGTGCTGCCATGGGTGGGTGGGTGGGGAATTCCCTCCGGCAGCCCTGGGTAAACACACGTCGGCAGCGCGCGGCTCTTGGCGCTGTGCTGCAGGAGATGCTGCTGGTTTTGCAGTATAATGACTTTGCGGGGTGGCAGGGCTGGGAGCAGCAATTTAAACAGACAATGAGCTGCTTATTTTACAGCGGATGTTCCCACCTCCCTCCCCCTTCCCCCCTCTAGCCCGAAAGCCAGGAAAAATGAGAATATAGTAAAGGGAAAGCACTGCGGGTTTCAAGAGCACGTTTGCACTGGGGTTCCTCTCTCGTGCAACAGGAGCTGCGTGGGGAGACCCCTCCATGCCCCTCACTCCAGAGAGACACAGATTGGGATGGGGGCTTTCCCCAGCCATGCTGCTTGGTGTGTGGTCACATGCACCCACCTCACCCAGGCGTGGGATGGCGGGGACGCCCACCCAGGTCACTCACTGCCAATAGTGAGAGCGTTAAGAGCCAAAAGAATCCCAGCGATCCCATGTACTTTCCACTTTTGGAGCTCATTGCTGTGTCTCAGCCTCTTGGCCTGGAGTCGGAGCTCATGGAAACATTTCCTCTTGGTTTTGGCTTGAGGAAAAGATAATTTTCCCTGTATTTCAGCCTCGGTGGCTTTGTTACAGAGTGGAGTGGGGAGAGGAGCAGAGCAGCGCTGCTGCTGGGCCCCTCTCCGGTGTCCACATGCACATGGTGCTCTGGGATGTGTAGGAGTCACTGCAGATGCTGGAACCTGAGTCTGGCCAAGGATGGGAAGGGCTGGGTTGTGATTGCTTGAGCAGCACAAAGGCTATTTGGGCTGGAAGGTGGTGTTCACATCGTGTTGTACAGCCCTTCCTGATGTCTGTTTGTCTGTCTGTCCTGCAGGAGGAGCGGCCATGAAGGCCGGGGTGCAGGAGGGGGACCGCATAGTCAAGGTGAGCGTCATGGCCTGTGCTGCCATGCCCTGCTGCTGTGTCTGGAGCTGATGGCTCTGCTCTCCTCCCCTCTGCCAGGTGAACGGCACCATGGTGACCAACAGCTCCCACCTCGAGGTGGTGAAGTTGATCAAGTGTGAGTACGGCCAGAAACTGCCACAGCTCTGAGCTTGAAGGCCTGAGCTTTCCTTTTTGTGCTGCTGGGGACAAGGCTACATCCCCAGCTGGGGAGGGACAGCATTATGCCCAAGGGCAGGGCTTGGTTCTTGGGAGAAGATGAGGAAATCTGTCTCAGTCCTCCACAGGCACACAGGGATAGGGATGTGCCCACCCATTGCTGCAATGCTCACCTGGTGTGTTTAAGGAAGTGAGTAACAGGAGATTTTCTTTTCCTTCCTTTCTAATCCTGGATGTCTTCAGCCGGTGCCTACGTGGCCCTGACACTCCTGGGCTCCCCACCACCATCGGTGGGGCTCTCCAACTCCCAGCAAGACATGAGCACGACAGGGGCACCTCGCAATGCCCCTGCCTGCCCCCCACCGCCTCCGCCTCCACCACTCCCCCCGCCGCAGCGCATCACTGGCCCCAAGCCCTTACAGGTAACGTGTCCTGCCCACCTTTCTCTCTGCCTTCCTTACTGGCTGCAATGCATCGTGGACAAAGCTCAGCCTGTCTTGTGTCCAACCTATATTGCAGGACCCTGAGGTTCAGAAGCATGCAACACAGATTCTCCGGAACATGCTGCGGCAAGAGGAGGCAGAGCTGCAGGTACAGCGCTGCTTCTCCTCCAAGAGTGACTCTGGGCTGGGTTGTGCCTTGCTTGAGCTGGTAGGCACTGAGAGAAACTCAGCTCTCCACCCTTCTCTTCTGCTCATGATGTCCAGTTAACAGGCTCTCACAGCAGTCCATAGCATCCCAGCCAGACTGCGCTGGTACCTGGGTTAGATGTGCAGCATTCGGGTACTGTTTGGCCCAGGGGAGCACTTATGCGCGCATCGGCCCATTGAGCCACCCAGCAGCTGTGTCTTTGCCCCCATCCCATGAGCAGCAGGGCAGGCTGATGGGTTTGGGGTCTCTGTGAGCATCCTCATCTCTCACTCAGCGCTTCTACGAGGCGTACAACCGCAACCCCGGCACTGTGGTGGGGGAGCAGATCGAGGGAGCACGCCGGCGGGTCAGCCAGCTGCAGCTCAAAATCCGCCAGGAGACCGGTGGCTCCGTGGTAAGCGAGGGGCACAAGTTCTGTGGGAACTTAGGTTAGGGTTAGGCACCAGGCTTAAGGTGTCCTGGGCTCCCTCTGGAGATGAGGGAGCGTGGCCACGGGGAGTGCTGGTGTTCCTGGTCTTTCCCACTTTTGCTATGGTGGGTGGGAGCTTCTGAAGCCAGGTGTCCTCTTGTGCTGTGCTGGGGTGTCTCCCTGTGCTGAGTGACATCCCACTGGTCCCACGTTCCCCTCACCTTGCAGGATTTGGGAAGATTGTGTGGTGATTCCAGCATGGTGATGTCCAGGGCAGCAGAAGGTGAGTGGTGCTGGCAGTTTGTACCTTCCCCGCTCCTCAGTGTGCACAGGGCATTCCTGAACATGGGGCTCAGCCTCTCCTCCGTTCCCAGGCCGCCTCTCGCTGGACTCTCAGGATGGTGACAGTGGGTTGGAATCAGGCACAGAGCGGTTTCCCTCTGTCAGCGAGGTGAGAGCACAGCCCAGCTCTGCTGGACCCCAGCAGCAATGGGGGAAAGTGTTGTTTAAAACTAAATGTCACCCAGGGTGGCTGAATATGACAGCAGGGTGCAGTTGGAGGGGTCTTTGGACCACTAGGAACCAAGGACCTGGCTTTGTAGTTGTGATTATTTGCTTACCTTCTGAACAAGCTGAATTTCTTGATGCTCAGAGCTGAGATTGCAGTGCTTGGGCTTGCACTGTATGTCCCGACATTGGTGCCCCAGAAATGAGGGGTCCCCAGGCTTGTGCTTCTAGTCTTAAACGGCGCTCAAGGTTTTATGTGGTTTCCAAGTTCGCTGGGCTTATTGAGGATTTGGTCTTCATGGTCTCAGAGCTGCAAAGTGCTCTTGGGGGACAACCCTAAGCATTCCTGCCAGTCAGGCAAGAGCCATCCCCAGCCTGTCCCCTCCAACACCCTGAACAGATCTCCCTGAGCCGCAACTCTGTCCTCTCCGACCACGGCCTGGACAGCCCACGCACCTCCCCAATCATCACCGCCCGCCTCTTCCAGCACCATCGTCGGCAGGGCTCAGACACGGCCTTCATCCCCACCACTGAGCAGGTAGGATGGAACCAGTGCCCTGGGCACACAGCGTCAGCCAGCCTAGCAGGGTGACAACGGCACGCCGAGTGTCCCCACACTCCTGGTGCCCAGCTCCTAACGCTGTCCCCCATCTCCTGCAGGGATCAGAGCGCACAGGACGACCTCTCATCATTGGGCCAGAGGAGGATTACGATCCAGGATATTTTAACAACGAGGTAGTGGCACCAAGCTGCTCTTGGCTCTTGTCCCATCTCTCTGGGGGCAGCTGGCCAAGGTCACGGGACAGGCTGTCACTCCTCCCGTGCTCCTCCCTTTGTGGCTGCATGCCCTGGAACCCAGGAAGCAGTGACATTTAGAAATCCTCCCGAGGAGGAAGCTGTTCAGTGACCTCATCTGCCTCTGTCATCCCAGCCCGTGTTGAGAGCATTCCTGGATGACAGCTGTCACCAGCCTGGCCACCGCCGTGGTGGGGATGGGGATGTCCTGGGTTGGGCTGGTGGGAAATGGGGAACAGGGGCTGGAGCTTCGCCCAGGGATGTGCCATGGGGCTCCAGACAAGTCGGTTCCCTTCTTTCCTAACCAATGCTTCTCCTTTGGGCTCCGCAGTGCGACTCCCTCTTCCAGGATCTGGGCAAGCTGAAGTCCCGACCAGCACATCTAGGAGTCTTCCTGCGCTATATATTCTCCCAGGCAGATCCCAGCCCCCTGGTAAGAGCTGAAGGCAGCAAGCTAGGAGAAGTGCCAATAGGGCAATGTATCCGTGCCTTCCCCACATCCCTGGGGCCTGTGGGTGCTGCTGGTTTGCTGAGCACGTTGCTGAGATGCAGGCTCCATGTGTAGGGCTCAGGCAGCTGCTGGCAGCCGCGTCCCCAGCTGTGCAGCAGTGAGGGAAGCCCAGTGTAGGGTTACACGTCCTCCCCTTCCTCCCAGGCGTGACGCGGGGAGGGCGCTGCCCTCCCAGACCCCCACGGTCGTTTCCTGTTTCATGGCCGTCTGGCTGCTGCTCTATTGGATGTTTCACCTTCCTGCTTCTAAACCTTCCTCCTTCGCTGCCCATCTCTGGTCTCCCCTCCTTGCAGCTCTTCTACTTATGCGCAGACGTTTGCCAGCAGACAACCGCGAAGGATTCCCGGGGTTTGGGGAAGGATATCTGGAACATCTTCTTAGATCGGAACGCGGTGAGGCCAGGGGTTGTGTGCCTGCATCGGGGTCCTTGCATCTACAGGGGGTTGGAGGGGAACCAGCTGGAAAGCCAGCATCAGTGTCATGTCCGTTGCACGAGGGTCCTTTTTTCACAGTTTTTGCCACTGACAGTGCTTTGCTGATGCTGGTTTCTCTGCTTCAGTGCAAATTGCGTAAAGCATTGCGCAGGCATTGCACAATGGCAGCAGCACCAGGCAGCTTGGAGCAGGGGTCATAAAGGCAGGGCTGGAGCTCAGGCTCTGCCCTCTATTCCTGGGTTACCTATTGCTCGGAGGGAGCACGCTGCTCCAGAGGGGTTTGTGTTCTGGGTGCTGCAGTGAGTGCTGGGTGCTTTGTGCACTGGTAGCGTGGGACTCTCAGCTCTCACGCCCCCCAGCTGCAGAAATGCCAAACAGTGGCAGTGCAGGAGCACGGGGCACCCTCACCCTGTAAGCTCAGAGCTGTGTGAGTGTAGCTTTGGCATGCATGCTGTGTCCCAAGTTCCTTCACGTACTGTGTTGTGTTCCTTCTGCAGCCTCTCCGAGTGAAGGTGTCGGAGCAGCTTCTGGCTGAGATTGGTGAGTGAGAAGTGCTCAGGGGCTGCCAGAAGGTCCTCACTGCACTTTCCTGCATGGCTGGTGACACTGCCTGTCCTTTTACCACCCAGAGGCTCGCCTGCGGAATGGGGATGATGTCCGAGCTGCCCTCTTCGAAGCTCAGGAGATGGTGATGCCCGAGATACAGGAGCAGATCCAGGACTACAGGTGACAGTGGAATGGTCACCCCAGAGAGCTCAGCATACCTTCCCCCTATGCTTCACGGCACTGACCCTCGTGTGCCCACAGAACGAAGCGCACCATGGGCCTGGGGAGCCTATATGGGGAAAATGACCTCCTGGACCTGGATGGGGACCCGCAGAAGGAGCGGCAAGTGGCCGAGAAGCAGCTGGCACAGCTGGGTGACATCCTGTGAGTGTGGGCTGCCTGGTCCTGCCACCTCCCCAGCGTGCTGGTTGAGGTCGGGAAGGAGAATTTGGAGTGGGAGCTGGGGGTGCTGGTGGCAGAGGTGGAAGGAAAGGGCTGCAGGGGGAATGGAGAGAGCACCCTGCCCTGGGATGGCTCCCTGGGGCTGAGCAGAGGAACTCAAACAAGCTCTTTTATTCCTCCCCATCTCTCTCTGCAGGTCAAAATATGAAGAGGACAGGAGGTGAGTGACTCTCAGCCACGGCAAGCATGCACCCAGTTGTGATTGTATTGCTGTTGTTGACTGAGGAGGGGAAAAGGGACTCAGAGAGGAGGTGCTGAACCACCCCTTTCCCATGCTGGCCTGCAACACTTTGTCCCAGTGCCAGCTTTATCCCTGTGGGCTATCATGATGACAGGCCCTGGGGAAGGAGTGTCCCCAACTCTCCTTCTTGAAGGCTGCTGCCTTTCTGCCCTCCTTGTCCCTTCCCAGGTGTCTCCTGGCCAGGGAGAAGTGATCTCTTTGTCACCCCAGACCCCACAGGGTGTCCCAGTTCCATTTTCACCCTCCAAGCTGTGCTGCCGTGTCCTGGTGCTCTGTCTCCACTCAGACTCTCTTCTCTTGCAGCTCCCCCATGGCCTTTGCCCTCAGCACATACATGAACCACACTGGCATCCGCAGCCGTGAGCCACGCGTGGCCAGCAGCAGTGAGAAGGCACAGGCCCTCCCAGACAAGGACAAGTGGCTGCCCTTCTTTCCCAAAGCCAAGAAGGTGAGTGGTGAGATGGCTGCTGTCCCTCTGCTCTGCTCCCAGCTCCCTCTGCAACGTGTGGTTGGGATGGAGGAAGAGCTGTGGTGTATTGCATCACATTGTGATGCCAGCATTCCTCTCGGGTGTCCCAGCAGAGCAGCAGCACGAAGAAGGACAAGGATGCCATGGAAGACAAGAAGCGTAACCCCATCCTAAAGTACATTGCGAAGCCCAAAATGTCCCAGAGCAGTGAGTATTGGGATATTCTGGATCACTGAGCTGCTCAGCTCACTGCTGCTGGGAGATCTACAGCCTTTGGGTGGCCCTTGGACACCCACCACCCCATAGCAGGCACTTCTCGTCTGCCACCTGTGCTCTCTTCATCCAGGCCCTTTCAAAGCCTCTTGTCTCAACCTTGTTCCCAAATGGCTTTGAAGGGAGAGGGAGGAGGGGAGCTGAGCAGTGCTTAGCCTGAAAATAATTCTTGCTGCCCCATCCTGCAAGTTTGCCAGGAGCTGTGGGGTGGGCTGAGGTGGTGGAGAGTGTGCAACGACACGTGTGTGCTCTGACACATGTGTGCATGTGTGCTCTAACACGTGTGTGTGTGTTCCCCCCCCCGCTTTCAGTTCTTATACCATTAGCTCACACGCTCCCTTCTCTGCCTCCTCCGCTGTTGAGACGCAGGATTGATTTGACATCTCATTTTTGTTTTTTTTTCCTTTCAGCATTTCATGTCCCTTTGTCCCCTGTTGAAGGTAAAAGCCCTTTTCTTTTATTTGCCATTCATCTCACGTGCTCAGTTTTGGTTTGTCCCCCCCAGCACTGCTGCACCAGGCACTGGATGGGCTGTGGGGAGGGAGGAGGGCTGCCTGTGGGCACTCTGGATGTCCCTGGGGAAGCCCCAGTGGTGGCCTTGGTGACATCCCACGGTGAGGGCAGCGATGCCACCATCTGTCTCCTCCTGCCTGCCCTCACCAGGATCTCTCCCTTCTCTTTGCCCTAGCAGTCAAACCCGGCAATGTGAGGAACATTATCCAGCACTTTGAGAACAACCAGCATTATGAGAGCCAGGAGCCTGGCTCGCAACGTCTCTCCACCGGCAGCTTCCCGGAGGACCTGCTGGAGGGTGACGGGTAGGAGGGGTTTGGGGTGGCAATTCCTGCCCTCTGTGCTCTCACCCCATGTTTTCTGCCCTGTGCATCCCTCAGCCTGATGCTCAGGGCTCTGTCTCCCTGCTGCAGATCTCGTGCTGAGGTCAAGCTGGGCCGCTCAGAGAGCTTGAAAGGCCGTGAAGAGATGAAGAAATCGCGGAAAGCTGAAAACGTGCCCCGCTCCCGAAGCGATGTGGACATGGATGCTGCAGCCGAGGCCACCAGGCTTCACCAGTCAGCATCGTCCTCTGCCTCCAGTCTTTCCACCAGGTGGGAGCTGCCAGCAGAGCCAGGCTAAGGGAGACAGGAGTTCCCTGTGGCACTCAGGAGGGAGCTGGGATGGTCCATTGCCTGCCCCCAGTGTCTCTGCACCTCACCCCTTGGGTTGGGATGCTGCCTCCTGGGCAAGCCCTGAGAATCCAGGCCAAGCTCTGGCCACTCAGTTCTTACCTGCAGATCTTCACAGCTGATGTTTGTCGTGGGAAACCAGTTAGAATTGGGTTTAATCCACATTTGTGCCCCAAGCCCTGCATTGCAATGGCTGGCACTTGCCCCTCATCTCAAGCTATTTGCTGCTGGGAAGTGGTGCAGGGTGCTGTATTGGGAGGAGAGGGCCCTGTGGGTGCCACGGGATCTAATGGGTGATGCTCCTGTCCCTTCCCAGGTCGCTGGAGAATCCCACCCCCCCCTACACACCGAAGATGGGACGCAGGTGAGTGGCACGGCTGCTGCTGCCATCGCCTCTACCTCACCACCCCGAGCCCGCCGCCACCTCTAGGGCTGGGTCCTACAGAGCAGGAGGGACACTGTAGAGGGGGCTGGGGGTGTCAGAGGGGATCTTCCTAGCTTCTCCTGGGCCTTGATAGAGCACCAGGGGAAGTGATGCTCAGGGCTGCCCTGGGAGAGAGGGAGGGAGCCCCCAGAGTTGCCTCCACTTGGCGCAGTCCTGTGTAATGCCAGCTCCCCGTCCCAGGGGTTAGGGGGCACCTCTGTTCCCTTGTGTCTCACGCAGGAGCTTAATCGACCTATATAGATGGCTGCTGGGGGACCTAGTCTGTTAGCTCAAGAGTCAGAGGCTTGTGCTTCTTGTGCTGAAGGTCCCAGGTTCAAGCCGAAATAGGGCCCAGGTAGATATTGGCTGTGCTGGAAGTGCTGCAGGCGGGCTCATGGGGGATAGGGCTGCAGAGTACTCCCACTACTGTTTTTCATCCACCCAGGAGCATTGAGTCGCCCAGCCTGGGCTTCGGGGCCGACCCCTTCATGCCTCACCTGCTGGAGGATGAGCAGGGCCAACTCTCAGACCTGGAGCCCGAGCTGGATTCACAGAACTGGCAGCACACGGTGGGCCGGGAGCTGCTGGCCAGCCTGCCACAGAAGGAGATTGACCGGCAGGAAGTGATCAATGGTGAGGAGCTAGGAGTGAGGAGCTGGGGGTCTGTGCTTCTGCAGACGCGGCCCAGAGGCATCTCCAACTCCTCTGCCTCTCCACAGAGCTCTTTGCCACAGAGGGGTCTCACCTACGCATCCTCCGAGTCCTTGACCTCCTCTTCTACCAGCGGATGAGGAAGGAGAGCTTGCTGTCCCGGGAGGAGCTGGCACTGCTCTTCCCCAACCTCCCAGATGTGATTGAAATCCACAGTAAGTTCTTCCCTCCCCTCTGCCCCGTGAACCTTCCTGCAGTGGCAGCACTGGCCTAGGCTGTACAGTGATCAGCCTTGCTGAGAACATCGTCTTCACTGTTCCAGCCCCATTTCCCTCTGCTGGGGGCTTTCCAGAGCCTGTTATTCCAGGATCTGCCAATGCCTGTGTCATGCTGGGTTGTTTGATTGTTGCAGATCTTTGTAGCCCACTTTCAGTTTCGCTGTCAAAGCAGTCAAAGTTCACTTTGTCTCCCACTTCCTCCTCCAGATTCCCTCTCCGAATCTATGAAGAAGCTCCGGGAAGAAGGACCAATCATTAAGGAAATTGGGGATCTCATGCTGTCTCGGGTAAGGAGGGGTGGCTGCTCAGAGGGGATGGGGTGACTCCAGCCCTGGGGACATCACGTCCTCTAGGAGTAGACAGAGGGTCCTGGAGGTTTCTGTACAGAGTGCAGAAGTGACCCTACTGTCACAGAGACCTGCACTGTCCCCCAGTGCCTGGGGGACCAGAACACGGGGATGAAGGAGCTGTGGGAGAGCCGTGGTGGGATCGAAGTGGGCCAGGTCTGTTGGTTTCTGAGCCCACATCTTTCTGTGCCCCCAGTTTGACGGCCTGGCCAAGGAGGAGATCCAGCAGGTGACTGCTGACTTCTGCTCCTATCAGTCCATCGCGCTGGAGCTTATCAAGACCAAGCAGCGCAAGGAGACCCGTTTCCAGATCTTCATGCAGGTTCGGTCCACTCTTGGGCTGCTTCTCACCCCACGGCTCTCTTGGCTGCCCCTGCTCACACCCCAGGGCCTTCATCCTCTTTCTCCTGCCCTAGGAAGCAGAAAGCAACCCTCAGTGCCGGCGCCTGCAGCTCAAGGACTTGATCATCTCAGAAATGCAACGCCTGACCAAGTACCCATTGCTGCTGGAGAACATCATCAAGCACACTGAGGGTAGGGGCTGGAGGACTCGTGGCTCTTCTCACCCAGAGCCAATCTCAGGGCTGTGAGGAGGGTGTGCTGCTGTCAAGCCAGGATGGGTGGGTGCTTGGGGGGACTCCTCCCCTCCATCAGCTCTGGGCTGGCTCCATGTGGGCTCGGGATGCAGCCATGGGTGTGAGTGCTGCTCAGCTACACGGGGCAGCACTTGCTCCCCCTGACCCTCACCCTGCTCCAGCGGGCACCTCGGAGCACGACAAGCTGTGCCGGGCCCGAGACCAGTGCCGGGACATCCTCAAGTATGTGAATGAAGCGGTGAAGCAGGCAGAAAACCGACATCGGCTGGAGGGCTACCAGAAACGCCTGGATGCCACCTCACTGGAGAGGACCAGCAACCCGCTGGCAGCTGAATTCAAGGTGATCCCAGCTCCTGGGGGCTGGGGGGGAGGGGGGGATGCCCAGTGCCAGCACATTCACTGCTGCCCTCTCCCTGCTACAGAGCCTGGACCTCACCTCTCGGCGCATGATCCATGAAGGGCCGCTCACCTGGCGTATCAGCAAGGACAAGACCGTGGGTATGGACCTCTCCTCGGGTCCTGCAGGATGTGGGCCAGCCCTGGTGGCATTCTGAGGACCCTCTGAGGCTGTGCCAGCTGAAAGCGTTGTGTCCTCAGGGCCATCCTTCCTAGGCTGTGAGCACAACCCTGAGCCTCTTCTCTCTGCTCTCCGCTCCAGATCTGCACGTGCTGCTCCTCGAGGACCTCCTGGTGCTGCTACAGAAACAAGATGAGAAGCTGGTGCTCAAGTGCCACGGCAAGACAGCTCTGGGCTCCTTGGACAACAAGCAGACCTTCAGCCCCGTCCTCAAGCTCAACTCAGTGCTCATCCGCTCTGTGGCCACAGGTAGTGAGGGGATAGCAGGACATGGGGGGTGGCAGGGAACCTGTCCTCTGAGCGTGTTCTTTGCTGTACCCTGACCTTCTCCATTGCTCTGTCCCCTGTGCAGATAAACGAGCCTTCTTCATCATCTGCACGTCGGAGCTGGGACCCCAGATCTATGAGCTGGTGGCACTGACATCCTCCGAGAAGAACACGTAAGGGCTAAAGGGGTGCTGGTGCCATGGGAAGTGTGTGGTGGGGAGGGGGCTCCCCAGTGTGACCCCCCCAGGAGCTGACGGTGCTCTGGGCCGGCCAGGTGGATGGAGGTGCTAGAGGAGGCGGTGCAGAGTGCCATGAGGAATGCCACCTTCCCCCCAAAGCGCCAGATGCCAGAGCCCACCCGCATGGCACCTTCAAGGTGAGCAGCGTGGCTTCACTGGGTGCTCCCAGCTGGAGCCTGGGTGGCACTGATGAGTGTCTCCAGCTGGTGGGGCTGGAGACATGAGTTCTCCCTGCTGCAGGAGCTACTTGCTGGAGACCCAGAGGCAGCTCCCAGGGCTCCTGGCCCCTTAGCACTGCCATCCTCCAGTCTAACCCCTCTCCATCCTGCAGCCTGGTGTTGCAGGACCCTGATGTCTCCCCCATCCTGTCCGAAGTCAGCAGCTCTGCAGCAGAAGTGGAGGAGAGCTCCTCAGGTGATTCCCCGTGCTCAGTTATCCATCCGTCCCTGGGGTTGGGACACAACCCTGAGCTCTCCCCTCTCCCTGCAGCAGATGACAATCCCACGGAGCTGCTGGGCAGGGAGCAGCCTTCGGTGCTGCTGGAGGAGCCAGAAAGCAGCGAGGTGGAGGAGGAAGAGCTGCCTGCTGGATCCCTGCATACAGAGGTGTCTGATGCTCTCCTGGAGCCCTCCATGCGCCTGGCACTGCCAGTTCCCAGCCCAGCCGAGGGGTTGGCCGAGGCAGCCCTGGAGGATGGTGAGTGGTGCTCAGAGGGATTGGAGAGGCATAGGAGGACATTTGTGATGTCAAAAACTCCCCCAACCCTATTTTCACCTCCCCGTCCCAGTGGAGAACCTGCGGCTGCTGATCCTGCGGCGGCTCCTGCCCAGTCGTGACACTGAGCCTGAGGATGACCTGACACCCACGCCGTCGGTCATCGGGGGTACCCACACCTGGGACTCAGTGCTCTCCAGCCAGGATTCAGCCTCCCAGGAGGTGCTGGCTGAGCCCCCCAGTGCTACCGAGGAGCCAAAGCCCCGATTGGGGTGGGAGGAGCAGAGTGAAACGGGTCCAACGGTGTCTGCTGAGGAGCAGAGCAGCTACAAGGTGGTCCGGAAAGGTATGGAGAGCTGCCAGCCCCAAACCAGGCATGGATGGGGACACCTGGGGACTGTTCCTTTCTCTCCCCTCGCTGGGATTTGGGGTCTCTCTGCATGAGCTTTGGTGGATCAAAGCTGGGGTGCTGGTGGTGGGCTCTGATGGGTGCTGGTGGTGGGATGCTAACTGATGCTGGGGTGCTGGTATTTGGGTGCTAATGGTGGGGAGCTGATGGATACTGGTGCTGAAGTGCTAATTGGTGCTGGGATGCTGACTGATGCTGGGATGCTGACCGATGCTATGCTGGTATACGGGTGCTGGTGATGGGATGCTGATTGGTGCTGGTGGTGGGTGCTGGTGGCGGGGCCAGCTCACCCCCTCCCTCTCCCTCCCCCCTCTCTTTTTGGGGTGCACAGCCCCAGCGGAGGGTGCTCAGGAGGCCACGCCCTCGCCAGGCAGCAGCCAATCAGAAACTGAGCTGCAGGAAGGAGGCGGAGCTAATGTAGATGGTAAAGAGACCCCCATCCCTTCCTGGGGGGTGTCCTTGAGTCCCCAGAGCTGTGTTTCCCCATTATGTCCTCCTGGCCCTTGAAAGCAGCCATGTCCTCCAGGGGGACACGTGTCCCTGGGGGGTGCTGTATCCTTGGGGAGGGGTGGGAGGGGGTCATGTCTCCCCGAGGGCTGTCCCCACAGCTGAGGACACAGAGTGCCACCGCAGCCCTGATGCCCCTCACACACTAACACTGCTCCTCCCCTCCCTTGCAGGTAATTGCTTCTATGTTAGCATGCCCGCCGGGCCCCCTGAGCCTGCACCACCTCCAGGACCCCCCCAGGCCATCCAAGCTGAGGAACCCCCCCGGCCCAGCACTGCTGAGTGTCCCCCAGACCCACCTGGCCCCCTCCACGATGTCGACCTCATCTTCCGCACCATCGAGCAGCTGACGCTGAAACTCAACAGGCTCAAGGTGAGCCCCAGTCGAGGGTGAAACCTCAAACCTGTGCCCTCCCCACCCTGACGTCATGCCCTTTCCCCTTGCTGCCTCCCCAGGCTGTGGAAGCTGCCCACCGGGAGCTGCTGCGGTCCCTGGGACACAGCTCATCTGCAGACACCACCCCTGTGGGGCTCCCGGCTCCTGGGATGGAGGGATGGACCCAGCGGCCCCACAGCCCCGAGGCTGACAGCCCCCTGACCCGCTCCCTGCGGAGCCTGCAGGGCCACAGCACCAACATCCCAGGTGAGTGGCTGCACCCCATCACCTTTCCCTCGGGTCTCCATCTCCCCATCCCCCTCAGGGCCCCACTTTTTGCTATCCTCCTCACTTACCCTTCTTGCCCCGTTCTCTCTGTCCCCCTTCAGAATCTCCTCCCCATCCTCCTCACCCCCTTTCTCCCACTTCCTAATCATCCCCTTAGAATGGTTGGGGTCGGAGGGAAACCTTCATGCACCCCCTGACTCCAACTCCTCCCCCCTCACACCCCCCTTATCTCCTCTCCTCCAGGCTGCAGAGCCCCCTTGGCCGAAGACCCCGCGCACACAGCCGACCTTTAGCCACGGAGCGGGGTGGGGGGGTCTCCCCCCCACAATCACTCAAAGCTGGGGAGCTGCCCACCAACCCCCCCAACCTCCTGTGGGCTGGGAGCAGTGCCAGCCTCACCCCGGGGGGCAGGGGGGGCTCCTCTTGGAAGGAGGGAGCGTGGGACCCCTGGGACCCCCCCCCCCTCCCCCACCCTGCATGGCAGCCCCAGCCTGGCTCCCTGCACCCCTGGCCGCGAGCGCTGGATCTAGTCTGTATAAATGCACTTTGTTTTGTTCCTCTCCGTGCTGCGGCCCCCCGCTGACTATAAATATGTACGTATGTGCACCCATCGTGTAAATAACCCCCCCCTGTCCTCCCCCCCCGTGTCACCCCCATTGGGGACAGCGTTGTCCCCATGGCTGGGGCGAAGGGCAGCATCCGCCCATCCCACGCGTAGAGGCGAGGCCGGCGCTGGGGTGTCTGATATATATAATATATATAATAGAGCCAAGACTGACTGGTTGCTGTTTGATGCTGTATAATGTTTTATTTTCTTCCTTTCCACGGTAAAGAAATTTATTGTTGTTGTTATTTTTTAAAAGAAAAGCCCAGAAATACGGCTGTTCTTCACCCGCATGGATCCAGGCTGTGCTCCTCCTCCTGCCCCCCAGGCTGGGGGTTTGCTTCCTCCACCGCCGTGTGCTGGCAGCTGGGGAGGTGTCTCAGTTACCTGCTGAGCTGAAAGAAGCCACGGGGGTCCCAAGGCTATGGATGCTATAGAGGTCCTTATGGGCTGGAGGGGAAAACTATTGAGGCTCCTAGGGAGGTCCCACAGGGGCTGAGAGTTCCTGCACCCTCCATGACAACGTGTAAGGTGGGGTCAATAATTAGAGGAGTCAGTAATTAGACAGGGAGACGAAGCGGGAAGGAGCGGGACGGACCCGAATGGGACGCGGCGTCACTCAGAAGGCGCGGTCAGTGCAGCGCTCACTCCGAACCGTTAGGGGTCGCTGCAGGTCCCGTCCGCGCCCTTTTTATAGGACTCCGGAGGCTCACGGCAGCACCAATCGCTGCGCCGCTGCTGAAGCCCCATTGGTCCGTTTCTGGGCCAATCGCTGGCACAAGCCTTTGCCATTTCCAGCCAATCAACTCGCGCGCTTTGGATCCGCCTCTAGACCGCCGAAGAGCCGATCCTTGCCCCCCCCAACGCGGTTTCTAACCGCGTTCCTTCCTGGGATTCGCGCTGCTCCTATCAGCAGTTTCCTTCCCTCCCCCCCCCCCCCCAAAGGAAAACAAAAATTAAAATTAAAAAAATAAATTTATTAAGAAAAGCCCAGAAAAGCGCTGCTTCTAAGGGCACTCAGGGATCCTGGCTGCGCTCTTCCTCATCCTCCACAAGCTTGGGGAGGGGGTCCCGCTGCAGCAGCAGCTCCTGGAGCCGGGTAAAGGCAGCACAGGTACTGGAGAAGTTGTTCCTCTAAGAGAGGGGCACAGGGAATAAGGCCGTGCCTTGCCAGCAGCCCCCCCCACCGAGCCCAGCTTACATTCAGCGAGAGGCATCGCAGTCCCTGTCTCCCCCCAGCTCCCTCCTGCTGCTCCTGCCCCTCCACCGCAGCCAGCAATGCGCCCAGGCCTCGCTCTGTGATGCGGTTGTCTGTGGGGGGGGAGGACACGAGCATGGGGATGGGGCCGTGCTGCAGCCAAGCCCCCCCAGCCCCACACTCACAGGACAGGTTGAGGTTAAGCAGCACCCGGTTCCCAGGCAGGATGACATTCCCACCGCAGTGCAAGCCTGGCTCAAGCAGTGGGTGGCTGGGCTCAGCTAGATCCCCTGCCTGGGGGCATTGGGAGAGGTCCTGAGGATGCAGGGGCCACAGCAGGGAGTGCAAACCCCCCCAAGTCCCACTGTGCTGCTCACTTCAGTGTCCTGCTGCTCCTCGATGGCACCCTTTGCACCACGGCTGCGGCCAGGTCGGGAGTCTGAAGGGGCAGTAGCTGCAGGAAGAGCAGAATGAGAGCAGCTGAGTCAGGAGCAGCTCCCCCAGCATGCCCCCCAGCACCTTCACTCACACTTCTTGCTCTGCTTGCTCTTGTCCTTCCTCAGCAGCTCCTGCAAAGGCCAGCAAGCTCAGCCCCACTGCACTCCTTGGGCAGCACTTTAGGACTCTCTGTGACCTCCACCCAGTACAGGGAAATGGGGAAACTCAGGCACAGCTACAGCACCACCCACCCCCAGACACCCCCAGGAGAAGTACCCAAAGACCCCACGTTGAGACCCCGCGTTGACTGCCTGCCTCCTCACCTTCTTTTTGGTTGTGCCCGTGCGCTGTTTGGTTGCAGACAGCTTGCCTGCTGCTGCACTGACCTGCAGGCTCAGGGCATGCCCACTGCTGGACTCAGCCTGCTTGGGGATATAAAAAGAAATACGCTCAGAGATATGGCCCCCAAAAGGCAAAGCTCCCACCCACCCCACACCCAAAGCTCACTGCACGGGGCTGGCCCTGCTCCTCCATCAGCAGCCTCCTCCGCTCCACCACCTC
This sequence comes from Lagopus muta, assembly GCF_023343835.1. NCBI lineage: Eukaryota > Metazoa > Chordata > Aves > Galliformes > Phasianidae > Lagopus > Lagopus muta. Next base: position 709,065 of record NC_064461.1, read on the forward strand.
CTCGTGCCTCAGCTTGAAGGGCTGCAGCACCTCTGCCAGCTTCACTGCCCCTGCATCCCCAATGCGGTTGTGGGCCAGGGACAGGGAGAGCAGTGAGCGGTTCCAGCGCAGCCCCTGGAGCGGAGGGGATGAGAAAGGTGATGGGAGGGGGCACAGGCAGCATTCAGCTCCCCCATGGCCCTCTTGCCCCCACCTCAGCAATGTGCTCTGCGCCCACGTCAGAGATGCGGTTGAAGCTGAGGACCAGCGACAGCAGGCTGTGGTTGGAGGAGCTCATGCTGGAGAGGCCCTGTCCCAGAAGTTGTGCAGCCCTGTCATCAATGCAGTTGTTGCGCAGAGACAGGTGGGACAGCCTGGGGTTGAGGAAATTGGGAGACATTGGGGGTCACTCCATAGCTGGGGATCTGAGCTCTGTGCCAAGGGATGAGCCTGGCACTCACGTGCTGCTGGCCCCCATCAGCACGTGGAAGGAGTGCTCTGGCAAAGGGTTCCCCTCCAGGGTGAGCGACCTGCAGGGTAAAACAGCACCAAGACCATCTCAATTAATGACATCAAGAACTCCAGCTCCCCCTCCCATCTCACCTACCAGAGCCGGGGGCACCTTGCCACCATCGTGCCTAGAACAGGCAGTACGTGATCAGTCAGCCCAGTGCTCCAGAGGCTGCAGAGACAGATGGCATCACTCTGCTGTCCCCATCACTGAGCACTGCCTGGGGACCACCCACAGCTCCTCCCCCCATGCTCACTTTAGGGTCTTCAGGCTGCCCAGGGCAGGCAGGCACTTGCTGAGCACACCCAGCATCTCTTCGTCCACTTTCCAGCCTGCAGGATGCGAGATGGAATGAGGGAAAAGTATCTAACTGTGGCTTCAGCCACCCAAGGGGCTGGGGGTGCCAGGGGGAGGGCTGGCATGGCTCACTCCTCTCCAGTGCTGTTTCCCCACCTCGCAAGAAAACCCCGCAGATGCTCCGGGGGTCATTGTCATTCTGCAGCTCTACTTGGATGCAGCGCTCTCCCGGTCTGCAAGGCTCTGCACCCTCAGCTGTGGGTGAAGCAGCATCTGAAGAACCAAATCTCTCCCTCCCTGCCCCACAGCCACCCCCATTCCCTCACTTGCTGCACAGGAAGGCCGCACAGTGACCCTGGGGATGGAAGTGATGCCAGCCCAGGCACAGAGCTCTGTCAGGTCTTGCTGCAGGAGCCCACAGCACTGGTACTGCTCTGAAAAGAAACATGGGGCGTGAGGGGGGATCCCTTCAGCCCCCCCCCCCCCCCCCCCCACCTCCCATTTCACCAGGCTCAGCCTTACCAGCACCTTGCTCAGCTCTCTGCTCACTCTCCATCTCTGCAGTCACTGGGAGAGCGTAACACCAGGCAATACACTCCCTTCACCACTGTATGCTTGGTGGAGGGGGGTGGGTGGTTGTCACAGTTACCCCTGAACCAGAGGATGCTACAAAGATCCTCAATGTGGAAAGGTTTCAGGGAGGGGGGGAACCGTGCGGGCTCCTACGGAGGCACCATAAGGGGCTGAAGGCCCCGGTCCGGACCCACCTCACCACCTGAACGCGGCCCCGCCGTCGACGTAGACGAGAAGCGGAGGACGAAGCACCACCAGCAGCTCGGAACGCCGAGAGCGAACGGGGAGCGGCTGCCTCCGTCCTCGCGCTTTTACAGGCGGTGCCCCGCTGCTGAAGCCCCATTGGTCCATTTCTGAGCCAATCGATGGGCGCAATCTGTCACCTTTCCAGCCAATCACCGCGTGCCTTTCGCCTCCGTTTTTCGTACCATCGCTGGGCGAGTCAGTGGCGACACCTCTTGGCCCCGCCCACCGCCGCCATCGGACCAATCAGAGCGCGCGCTTTCAATCCGCCTTTGGGCCGTCGAAGCTTCGCTCCCTCCCTCCTCCTCCTCCCCCCCCACGCGGTTTCTATGGCCGCGCTTTGCTCTCCGCGGGTTCCTTCCTGGCTTTCGTGCCGCCGCCATCCCGGGGCCAGCGCTGCTGCGTGCCCCTCACCGCCCTCCTCCCAAGGACACAACTCCTGAAGACGCCGCTCCCACAACCAACCCGGCTTTATTGACAGCAATGCCCCGAGGGCTGCGGGACAGCAGCGGCGACAGGGCAGACCCTTTATGGAGGGGGGGGGGGGGGATCAGATCCTGCGCGGACCCCGGGCTGCCGGCTGCCGTCTCTCGGTGTCCCCGCTGCAGGGCAGCGTTTCCTGTCCACGTGTCGCGATGTGAAGGGGGGGGGGGGGGGGAACTTCAGCGATCCTTCCTGCGGAGAGGAGGGGACGGCGGGTGACGGACGGGGGGCACGTCGTAGTGGCTGGGGATGTGGCTGTTCTTTGGCGAATCGTAGTGGCTGGGAATGTCCCGGGCTGGAGCTGCGCACTCTGCCCCCCCCGGGCTGCTCTCTGTAGGAAGGAGAACGATGGGAGGAGATGAGAGTCTCCTGTCCATCCCCGACAAACCCCCTCATCCCCCGGGCGTACCTTCCTCGTTGCTGTCAGGCTCCTCCAGGAGCCCAATCTCTGCGTAGGACATCTCTCGCTGCACCGGGGACTTCATCTCCATGTAGCTGCCCTCGGGGGCCTTGGCCAGCGGCGATGGCACGTCCTTGATGGTGGCATAGGGGTTCTCACTGGCTAGAGAGCTGCCGCTGGCTCTCAGCCCCTCCTGGGGGTGCTCTGTGGGGGAGGCAGAGGGATCCCCATCACCAATATATGGAGAGCGGCCGTGCCCACATGGGTCCTATTCAGATCCCGTCCACCTTCCCCTCTCCATCCCTTCCCTGCTCCATCCCATCCCCATTCCCAGTCCCATTGGTACCCGTGCTGTAGTACTTCCCCAGGCTGCAGGTGTAGCTGTAGCTGTAGCTCCGCTCCATCTGCCCCCCGCCTGGAAACCAAGCATCATGAGAGTCAGGGGAAGGGATCCTGTTGGTCTTCTCCACCTCCTAATGCACTCCCTCAAATGCAGGGCTGCCACCTTCCCAAGAGCTGCCCCCTCTTACCCCTGGGTCCCTGTGGTGGTGCTCCTAGGTGCTTCCAGTCGGGGGGAAGGGTAGCATTGCCATCAGGGCCATAAGGCCTCTCTGCACCGGAGAAGGGCTGAGAGCTGGGGACCTGCAGCCAAAACAAGAGACAGCATAGCTGCAGAGCTCCCCATGCTGTGCCGTGCCATGCTGTACTGTACAACACCATGCTGCACCATTCTTCTGCTGTTGCTGTCATGCAGCACGATGGAACATGCTGCCCTGTGCCTCGGTGCACTGTGCAAAGCTGTGCACCACGACGTGCCACACCGCACCATGGCATCGTGCCGTGCCACGCTGCACCGTGTCACTGTGCTTTGCCATACCTTTAGGGAGCTGGCTCTGTCCTGGCTGCCGGGGGCAGGCAGCGTGCACTGGGACAGCGTGTGGTAGCTGGGGTTGGAGTAGTAATGCGTGTGGTTCGGTGGTACATCTGGGGGACAGACATCAGTGCTGGTGCCGGGGGGGCCTGGAGCCGCGTCCCAGCGTGCTGCTCACCTGGCACCACGTACTCAGAGGTGTCCATCCGTCCTGCTGTGTACGCCACAGCCAGGTGCCTGTTCTCCTTTCCCTTCTGCCGGTGGCGGTAGCACAGTGCCACAGCCACCACGGCCACCAGCAGAGCCACCAGGGCCACCAGGCTGACCACCATCCCCAGCGTGCTGTAGGCCAACGGTGGGGCCGGCACGATGGTGTAGGGCTGATCGGGGTTCTCTGTAGATGTAGGGGATGTAGGGACAGTCCTTAGAACAGGTGGGGAGCTGGTCCCCACCATTTTGTCCCCAACCTTCTCCATGCCTGCTCACCAGCCTCACAGTGGGGTCCACTCCTGCCTGGGGCACACGGGCACGTCCCGCTCACGGGGTGGCAGGTGGCGTTGTGGGGACAGTGGCATAGCTGGTCACACTGCAATCCGAAGGTCCCAGGGGGGCACTCTGCAGGGGTACAGAGGGTGGGTGGCTCCGTATAGCTCCATACTGCTCAGACAGCAGCCCCAAATCACTCCCCCAGGGCTGCACCCTGGGGGTGCACAGAGCCTCAGCTGGGGATGGGGGTCCTCTACCTTCTTCACAGCTGGTTCCTGTCCATCCCGCGGGGCAGTGGCACGTCCCCTCAACTGGGTCACACGTCCCCCTGTTGTGGCACTGGCAACGCTGGGAGCAGGCGTCCCCCCAGGAGCCGGGTGTGCAGGCTGGTGGTGGGGCGAGGAGATGATCAGCCCCCTGGCACCAGCCCTCATCCTCGTCCCCGTGTCCCCATACCCACGCTGGGAGCAATGGGGGCCGCTCCAGCCCGCAGCACAGAGGCAGGCACCGGTGGCATGGTGGCAGGAGGAGCCGTTGGCACAGGAGCAGCTCAGTGCACACCTCTTTCCATAGCGGCCAGGAGGGCACTCTGCGGGCACGGGGCTGCTGTGAGACGAGCGCACCCCATCTCAGCCCTATGGGGTTCGAGGGATGAGGAGAACCCCCCCCCGTGGGGCACTCACGGCGCTGGCACGTGGGGCCACGGAAGCCTGGGGGGCAGGTGCAGGATCCGTCCTCAGGAGAGCACGACGCTCCGTTGCGGCACATGCAGGGCTGGCGGCAGCCTCGGCCCCAGGAGCCCTGCGGGCAGCTCTGCTTGCACTGCAACCCTATGGGCAGCAAGAGCAGTGAAGGACAGGGGCAGGGCACAGTGGGGTATCGCCACCCCGGCTCCCTCACCTGTCCACCCAGGCAGGCAGTGGCACTCTCCAGTGATGGGGTCACAGCCATCCGCGTTGGTGCACTCGCAGCGCTGCCCGCAGCCGGCACCGAATGTCCCATTCTGGGGTTCAGGGATGAGGTTGACATTGGGAAGGGTGGCACTGGGGAAGGTGGTGCCAGGAATGGTGGCACTGAGGATGGTGGCACTGGGGATGGTGGTGCCGGAGGCGGTGGCACCGCGTTCTGGTGCTGTAGGGGGACACTCACCGGGCAGGGCTGGTGGCAGCGGGGGCCATGCCATCCTGGGGTGCAGCTGCAGACCCCACTCTGGGCACTGCAAGTGGCCCCGTGGGCACAGTCGCAGCTCCCATTGCAGCCAGGGCCCCAGGTGCCATCAGGACACGGTGTGGAGCAGTCAGGTCCGTGCCAGCCTGCAGAGCGAGAGGGTGTTGGGGTGGGCATGGGGATGGACACACATCACTCCTGCTGTCCCCGACCCCCCCCCCTCCCCTCCCGGCTGTGTGCCCACCTTCCTTGCAGATGCAGGAGCCATCGATGGGGGAGCATGCAACGCCATGCTGGCAGGAGCAGCGTTCCGAGCAGTTCAGCCCAAAGGTGTCCAAGGGGCACAGGGAGGAGCAGTGCTCATCCTGGGGGGAGGGGAAGAATGTGGGGGGACTGTGAGATGGCAGCATCTCCCTACACACAGGGCTGAGAGGCCACAAACCAGCCCCCTTCCTCCCCTTGGCGCAATGATGCTGGAGGCAGAGGAGTAGCCCCAAAATCTTGACCTCCCAGGGGACCCACCCTGATGCTAGATGGGCCTTCCATGCTAAGCCCCAAGGACACCTGGACCCCAAACTGCCCCCAGGGACAACCAGAACCCAAGCCCATCCAGAAGGTGTCCTCCCAAGGATTCTCTGATCCTTGTGTCCTGCACTACTGCTCCCCATATCCCTGCAGCAGGGGCAGCTCAGGGACTCACCGTGTAACCAGGAGGGCAGTGGCAGCGCCCGGTGGTCCCATCGCAGGTGCCCCCATTGAGGCAGAGGCAGAGCTGCAGGCATCCAGCCCCAAAGGAGCCAGGGGGGCAGCTCTCGTTGCAGAAGAGCCCAGCCCAGCCAGGGCGACACGAGCATTCACCGAGCAGCGGGTGGCAGCTGGGGGCACCCACTCAGTGCCCAGAGCTCCCAGTCCAGGCGCTGGGTGCACTGGGAGATGGCTCTGCGAATGATGCAGGGGACAAAGGGAGGGTACATCGCCTACCTCTGGCTGTGCTGGGGGTGACAGAGGCAGTGGCTTTGGCAGTGGATGCCATAGAGACCAGGAAGGCAGCGGGGCTCCTCACAGCGGCTGCCCTGAAAGCCGGCCTCGCACAGGCACGCGCCGTCCACGTGGAAGCACTGTCCTCCGTTGGCACAGTCACAGCTCTCTTGGCAGTCCTGCCCATACCTCCCCACCGGGCACCTCTCCCGGCACCTGTATGGAGACACGGAGGGTGACACGGCCTCAAGGTAGCACCCAGACCCTCCCTTTCTGTTCCAAGCTGAGACCATGCAGCTCATTGCATGCCAGGCTGCATCCAGGTCCTGGTCTGGCAGCATCAGGGCTTGGTTGCCCTGTGTGTCCCAGCCCTGTGTACCCACCTGCATCTGCTGCTGGCACCCCTTCCCCCCTGTGTGCCCCATCCCCACCTCACCCACATCCCCATTCCTGTGTGCCTCCACCCAGTGTCCCTCCTTCCTCATTCCCATGCCTCCCTGTGCCTCAATCCACATCTCTCCCAGTCCTCCCGTGCCCCATCCCCACTCACTGCTCTCCGGTGAAGCCGGGCGCACACCGGCACTGCCCCCCCAGGGGGTCACAGCGCCCCCCGTTGTGGCAGCGGCACTCCCCCTGGCAGCCGGGTCCAAAGCGTCCAGGAGGGCACGGTATGGAGCAGATGTCCCCCTGCCACAGAGCGCTGCGGTCAACGGGGCCGGGGGGGACCCCACAGCGTGGGGAAGAGGGGGCACATCCCACCTACCATCCATCCATGGGGGCAGACACAGGTGCTGGAGCCGGGGGGGTGGCAGATACCCCCATTTTGGCAGGGGCAGTGGGTGACGCACGGTGTCCCCTCGGGGCACAGCACCTCACAGCTGCGGGGAAAGTGAGCAGTGAGCAGACAGGACCCCCTCCCCTCCGGGCACTGCAGGGACCCTCACTCACAGTGGGCCAGCAAGCCCTGGGGGGCAGAGGCAGGCACCAGTGGAGGTGTTGCAGAGGGCCTCATGGTGGCATGGGCAGTGCAGGCGACAGTCAGGGCCGTAGGAGCCGGACGGGCAGGGCTTGTGGCACAGCGGGGGGGTGAAACCAGGGGGGCAGGCACAGACCCCGCTCAGGGGATCGCAGGGGGCCCCATGGTGGCAGTCACAGCGGTGCTCGCAGTCCTGGCCCCACGAGTGCTCATCACACTCTGCATGGGTGAGAACACTGCTGTGTCCCAGGGTCCAGCCCTAGTCACATCATCTCCATCACCACCTCCGTCCCGAGCTCCCCTCCTGCCCAGCCCCAGCCCATCTCCATCCCCAACTCCATCCATCCCCATCCCCATCGCTGTCCCCATCCCATCCCCAACTCCAACCCCATCCCCGTCTCATCTCTTTGCCTTTCCCTGTTCACCCCCAGGACACGTCACTGCAGCATCCCTATCACTGTCCCCATCCCTAACTCCCACTCCATCCCCATCCCCATCTCATCTCATTCTTTTCCCTTTCCCTGTTCACCCCCAGAACATCTCTCACCGCAGACCCCTGCAAAACCCCACTCCATCCCCCAACCCAGGGGTCCCTGTGCCCCCTCCCCACTCACTGCTGGAGCAGTCATGTCCCCTCCAGCCTGGCTCACACTGGCAACGCTCAGGGGCCACACACCGCCCGTGGACGCACTCCTGGGTGCAGCGCGCTGCAGGCACACAGCTGGGAGGTGAGCAGAGGACAGCCCAAGACCCCCCCCCCCCCCCTCGCCCCCCACTCATCCCACTCACGGACGCAGGCGTCCCTGTTCTCATAGTAGCCCAGGCAGCACTGGTAGCGCCGGCGGTAGTCGGTGCGCACCGCCTGTCGGTACTCCGTGCGGTACACGACCCTGTGCCAAAAGCAGAGCCATGAGGATGAGGTGCGGGGGGACGGCCCTATGTGAACCCTCCCCCCTCAGCCATGGGGCACCAACCAGTGGGACAGCCCCCATTAGATGTATGTATGGGACAGCATCGAATTGGGCACGGGACAGCCTTGCAGCAGGGCGGGAGGGCATTGTGCTGGGCACCAGGGTGATCCATGCAGTGGGATGGGGTGGAGGAGGGGGGGCTTGGCTGGGGTTTTGGCTCAGCCCTCACCTTTGCTGCGGGCAGGGCTGTGGCAGTCCTGGTGTCCCAGTGCAGTGCTCAGTGGAGGTCAAAACGTGGGGTTTGGCGTACGATTCCTTCACCGCTGCTGTAAAGCTGTTGGGGAAGAGGGTGCGGGGTGGTGGGTGGTCCCACGGGTGCCCCCAACCCGGTGCCCCCAGCACAGCTCCTACCTCTCCCAGTAGCTGCAGACGTTGGGGTCGCTGGGGTGGAGGGCGGCCAGGAGGCAGGCATGCAGTGCCAGTGCCACAGTTCTCAGCACCATCCTGCATGGAAGCACCGAGCTGGACTCACACACACTGCTCTCCTGCTCCCCACCCACCGCCCCCGGCCCCGGCCTCCCCGTGGGGCTGGGTCTGCATTCCTGCATGCGGGGGAACGGCTCCAACCCGGCCTGGCTGCCAAAGGGAAACTGAGGCACAGCCACACGGGTGGCCCCAGTGCTGTGCGGACCCCACAGAGAGACGGAAGTGCTGCCATAAAGCTGTGCCCATCCTGCCCCACAGCACTGCACATCCCCCCTGCCTGGGTATCACTGTCCTACCGTACAGCTGCTCCTGAGGCAGGATCCAAGGACCCCATCCTGGGGTTTGCTCCTCTCCCACAGCACTGGGGGCAGCCCACAGATTGGGGCACTGCGTGGCACCGGGGTGACCTGTCCCTGGGGATGGATATGGGGCATTGAGGGCACTGGGAAAGGTGGGGACATCAGGCTGACCCACCCCCAAGGCTGGATGCAGGGCATTTGTTGACACCAGTTTGCACTCAGGGCCATCAAGCTGAACTGTCCCCAGGGCTGAACACGGGGCACTGGAGGACAGCAGGGATGCATCCTGACATCTCTCTGCCCTCGGATCCGCAGTCCCATCTCAGGGAGTTGGGGATGGGAAGGAGTTAACCCCCAAGCCCTGGCAGCCTCCCTGCATGGCCCCGTTTCAACGCTTTTAGTATTTATTTGCCGCTGCGTTTCCTGGATCCGCCGGGCTCTTGCTCAACCGAGCGCAGGACGGGCGCTGGGAGCACAGCCAGCTCCAAACGGGGCCATGCACTGCAGCATTTCGGGGTGCACTGGGGTTTCTGCAAGACCCAGCAGGAGAGAATGGTGGAGGACCCGTGAGCTGTCCCCATTTGGCGCTAGGACCCCATCCCAGCATCCCTGAGCAGAACAGTGAGCCCTGAGTGCACAGCACCGTGTTTTTGGGGGGATGGCTGCAGCTCTCCGGTATGCACACGTGTGCTGCAGGAGGAAGCAGAGGTTTCCTGCCCCTCGCAGCTGGATTCATGGATTCACGGCCATTTCCTCAATGCCTGGGGACACCTCGAGGTGCCACCCCTGATGCCACCCTTCTCCTTCCTCCTCCTCCTCCTCCTCCTCCTCCCCATGGGGCTGCCCTGCCTCCATACAACAGCACGGTGAGAGGTGAGGGGTGACCCCACCGAAGCAACCCTTCCTTGTCCCAGAGCAGCGCCATTTTTCTGCTGGAAAAAGCGTTTAGTCAGAGAATTTCCCCCATTTCCCTTCAGGTCCCAGCGGCCGTTTCCAGGGTGAGTAATTGCTCACCCGCTTCCGAGCCTCCCGCCCTGCAACTCTCCTCCCCAGTTCGGGACCCCTGAGCCCTCCCCACGGCCCCATCCCCACTCCAGCGAACCCACGCTCTGGGGGGGGGGGTGAGGGGGGAGAGGCAGGGCCCCAGAGCTGCTGAGAACAACAGGAACCGCTCAGAGATGCTGGCAGGAAAAGCGAGGAGTCATCAAAACACGGCCTCATCTGGTGCTAATTGGGATGTGGGGGCCGGGATACCCAGCATTGTCCCATGGGCACCACAGAGACCTCCAGGAGATGCTCCTATGCTGCCCCACGGACTCCCCCCAGAACGTCTCCAGAGCAGGGAATGTTGTGTCCCCATCCTTGGGAGCTCCAATTGGAGGACAGGAACAGGGTGGCACCCGATGTGCTGCAGCCTGGCATCGCCCTCACCCTGGGGTGGTTGCATCCCAATGACCAAATCCTCCTGCTTTGAACCAAGCAGGAGGAGGGGAGGGGAAAACCCCCAAGGGTTGGGATGATTATCCTCACACCCCTCACCCTCCTACCCCCCCCCCCCCAATCCAGCTCCATGTCTTTTTCCTCCCAGTGTGACACAGGTCAGAGAGCATCGCCCGCAGGCACTGGGATCTGCAGCCCCACATTGTGCAGCGTGGGAAGATGGGGCTGAGGGTAGAGATGTGGCTCCTGCAGTGTCCCCACCAGGGACACAGAGCCCGGGCCTCACAGCTGCTATCTCTGCCCTGGTGCTTCCTACACCGTGGGCTGACGCGTTTCCTTCGGGGTTGTGAGCATCGTGGGGACACTGTGGGGATAGGGACAGGGATGGGGACAAGGATGGGGACAAGGATGGGGACAGGATCCACTTAGTGTCAGCTCTAGGGTCTGCAGTGTCACCGCTCCATCCCACGCTCCCCCTACCATTCCCATGCCAGCATCCCTAGGGCACCCCAGAGCCCCCCAACAGAGGACCAGGACCCCCCTTGGCCACCCCAGTGGGTCTCCAACCCCGGGACCGCGCTCACCAGGACTCTCACCTGGCCGGGCCGGGCCGGGACAGGACCGAATAGGACGGGACGGGGCCGTGGCTGCCAGAGCTGTGCGTGCTGGAAGCTCAGCGCGGCCGTCGGAAGCAGAGGGAGGGCCTGGAGCTGCTCTCAGGAAGTTTGGACTCAGAGACAACTACGGAAAAGAGGAAAAAAAAAAAAAAAGAAAGAAAAAAAAAAGAAAAAAAAACTTGTTTTTTTTTTTTAATTCTTTTTTTTTTTTTTTTTTAAACTTTGCTGGCCAGAAACCAACAGGTTTGGAACAAAAACATCACCGGGGGCCCGAAGCGGGGCTCGGCGGCCCCGTCGGGACACTTCGTGTAGGTTCGGTCCCGGCTGTTTTGCGGAGCGGTGCGGGAGCGGCTCCGCATCCCGGACGGCCCCGGGCGATGCTCGCGGTGCGGTCGGGTCGGGTCGAGCTCCGGGGGCTGCGGGTAGCGGGCGTCCCCCGGCCGAACAGCAGCATCTGGTGGCGGCTGCGAGCAGAGCCCGGCTGAGAGCAGAGCACGCGTTTGTTGCGGTTCCGGCCGTACGTTGCGCTCTCATCCCTGCACCTCGGCCACGCAGCGTCCCCGTGTTGCAGCATCTTTGCAGCTCGGGATCCTTGCCAAACATCATCCCCACACGCCCTGGTATTCCCGGCAGTGCCTCAGCCCTGCAGAGCAAGCACACGTTGTGCTGGCAATGCTCAGTTTGCATCACCTTGGGATCCAGGCTGTGCATCACCCTCACACTATGGGTTCCCAAGCTGTGTGCTACCCCTGTACCCCAGGCACGCATTTTCCCATTTCTTGGGTACATGCCACCCCAAATTTTGGCTCTCTTAGCCGTGCTGCATCCCTGCACCCCAGCCACACACATCTGCATCCCAGCCACACGTCATCCCTACATCACGGGATGCCCCATCACACAACCCCCCTTCCCCCCACTCCAACATCCCATGCTCTGTGCCCATGTATTACCCCATATCCTGGCCTCCCCATGCATTGTTTCATCCCCACACAGCAGTTCTGTGCCGGGGTCCCCACACTCAGCCCCATGCTTTGCCCCCTCCCCATACCCAGCCTCTCCCCTCTCCCAGCAAACACATACATTAGCTGGCCTCAACTGATGTCAAGGCGCCATTAATTGCCTCTCCTCGTTACAGTAATAGCTCTAATCACTCATAACGATTTTCACATCCCAGCGTGGCTTTGCCTCTCCCCCCTCCCCACCCCCCCGCCCATTTGTGCTCCATTAGGATGCAGCCCACCCGCAGCCATAGGGGCTGCCCCAAATGGCTCTGCCTGGAGCCATTGAGGATGAGAACACAAGGGTTACAAGTTGGAGACAATGGGACCAGGATGGGGACACCGGAGCTGGGAACTGGGCAGAACTGACCCCCCTCTGCTGCTTTTAAATAAGGCATCCCTGTGGTCACCGGGAAATGCTGCTCTGGGACACTTCAGCAGCACTTTAGCTGTGCCTCATTAGTGCTGAGATGCCTCTGCAGCCCCCCTGAGACCTCCAGGCCGGGGGGAACCAGGCCCACAAGTGCACTTAGGAGACACACAAGGTCTGGTCAGTGCTCATCCGCCCCAGGACCCACGGCGCCGGGATGCAGCTGCAAACCCACATCTGTCACCACCACCATATGATCCCCCCCTAAAGTGGGAAACCCCAAACTGGGCAATCCCATACACTGTCCCCGTAACGAAGCAGCCCCTGGGGCCTCCTCCTGCCCCATCCCTGTGGGGTGTCCCACAAGGGCATCCCTGGTACCACAGCTCCATCTGAGGTGGGAGCAGAGCCAGCAACACGAGCAGCGCTAGAGGTAGCCCGGATCCAGGCAGGATGAGGCTGCACCATGAAAAATCCCTTTGCAGCCCCATTGGATACAGGATGAGGTCTGGGACCCTGGCAGGGCCCTGTCCCCAGCTCGGCTGCTGTGCTGCTAAGAAAGGAACTTTCCCAAGGAGCAGAGCCGTTAATTACCTCATTGCCAGAGTCCATTACCGCTCCCCCTGGAGCAGCTGAAATGGAGAAACTGTGGGGTGGGGATAAATCAATCAGAGCTGCACATTTCTGGGAGCGGGGCTTAACCCTTCCCTCTCTGCCCCACGGGGAAATCGAGGCACGACCGCAGGGAAACCCACACCAGTTCCCCCCCCCCCCCCTCCATACACGTGGTGCTCTCATATCGCCACGCTCAGGTCCTTTTTGGGGGCAGTTTGGTCTTTTTGCTGTGCTTGGACAGCGCGTGGCCGCTGCTTCCCCTCTGCGGGAACAGTATTGACCCAAGAGGCAATTTGCAGTGCAGCGCTGGAAAAGCTCACAGTTGTAATCTTGTTCCTTCCTCAAATTAGATAAGAGGGAAAAGCCCATAAATCAGCGCAGGCAGAGATTAGAGAACCCCAAGGAAGGAGGGCACTCTCCTCTGGCCATGCATAAGTGGGGGCACTGCCACCAACTCATGAATAAGGGCTGCATGTGAGGCACTGCTTGGCCCCCCCTGGGTCCCAGCAGAGCTCTGGGGTTTAAAAAGGGGACAGGAACCACAGCCCCACTGCAAAGGAGCTGTTTGCACACCTGCATGGCAGCCCCAAGGCTCGCTGCCTCAGTTTCCCCATTGGCTCATGGCTGGCATTGGGTGTCACCCATTTTGCTGGCCGCCACATCCTACCCTGGGGCTGGCAGCTGGTGTTGTGCCCTCTGCAGGGAGGGGATGGCAGGGGCTGAGTTTTGTGCCAGGGACACTGAGGACGGCTCTGGTTTCCTACTGTTCCTGCTGTGCTGCATGCAGCCCCAGCCATCCGGCACAGTACAGCACCACAGCAACGCACCTTGGCACAGTGCTGCTCCATGGCACGGCAATGCACCGTGCCTCAGTTTCCCCAGGTCTCCTCTTCCCTCTCCTTATCTCAGGTCACAGTGGGTAACAAAGGAGCTGCCAGGGCCCAGCCTGCACTGCCTAATTAGCCAGATGAAATCAATTCTGCTCCATTACAGTCAGATCCAGGTCTCAAACATTACCAAGGCGGCCGGAGAGCCCTGGGAAGGATGATTAAGTGGACGCTACAGGGCATTTGATAACCCCATGGCTCCGGTGACAGTGCGTGGGGAAGGGAAGGCTTTGCCCTTTGTTTGGGGGTTTGGCTTCTTCATCCCTTTGTGCTCAAAGGGTCCCCACCCCACACCTCTAGCACAAGGATTCACCTGCTGTGCACAGCCCTGGGTCAGCTAGAGAGTCCCTGAAGTGCCTCCATGTCCCTCCCTGGGCTGGGGACAACATCCCCCTCACCTGCACCTTGGCTTTGCACATCCTCACCCCTTTCCTAACCCAAACCCACCCGTCAGCATCACCAACCCACGCCTCACTCAATGCCATGGAATGGGGACAAGCCATCCCCATGCCACCACGTCCCCTCTGCTCCCCTTCCCCTGCCCCAAAAAGCAGACTTTCTCCCCAGAGCACCTCCCCCTCACTGGCACTCAGCAGACACTCCATGGGCAGCCAGCTGGCAGCTCAGCAGAGAAGTAGACACTTTTATTACCGACCAGGATCACCGCAGACTGGGAGAGCACGCAGGGCATCCACCTGGCCAGGCACTGGGATGGGGAGGGATGGAGCAGCCATGACACCGAGCAGCCAAGTGCCCCCCCGTGGGGCTGGGGGTCCTGGCTGTGTCGCTCTAGGGGCAAACCCACAGTAGGGAAATGCCACAGCCACAGCCATAGACCCCCCACCATGGGCACAGCTCCAACCCTACAGCCCCCCAGGGGGCTCGCTGTGACAAACAGAGTTTAAACCCTCTCTCCAGTATCAGGGCATCTGTCCAAGGTGTGGGGACAGTGGGAGCAGTGCTGGAGCACTCCGGCCAGCCTGGGGGTGATGGGGTTCCCTCTCAGCCCAGGATGTCCAGGTAGATGGGAGGAGTCTTGACCAGGGCCTGCAGGCGGCTGTGGATGTCCTGGATGCGCTGGCGTTGCTGTGGCTCTCGCTGCCAGCAGCTCTGCATGATGTCATACACCTCGGAGGGACACGTGCGGGGCCGCTCCAGCTCCCGGCCCTGCGTGATGCACTCGATGGCCTGTGGGAGCAGGGGGACGTGGAGCCCACAGCCCCCATCCGGACCCCACAGAGCAAGGGGGGGTCCCTCGCTTTCCCCCATCCCACATGTGGATGCGGTGCCAAGCCCAGATCCATGCTCAGCCCTATGCACAGACCCCGCATTGAGCCCACCTCGGTGTTGGAGAGCTGGTACCAGGGCTGCTTCCCGTAGGTAAAGATCTCCCACAGCACCACGCCGAAGCTCCAGATGTCACTCTCAGTGGTGAACTTGCGGTACAGGATGCTCTCAGGGGGCATCCAGCGGATGGGCAGCATGGTCCGACCACCCACCTGCACAGAGCAGAACGATCAGCGTGGACCCCCCCCTCCTCCCCTAGCCCTCCCATTCCCAGACCCCCACTGAGCGCTCAGCAGCACCATTAAATATGGATGGGGCTGTGGAAGGGAAATGGAAATTTGAGGCAGGGAAGGCGCGGAGCTCACCCGGTAGTAGTCGGTGCTGTAGATGTCACGGGACATGCCAAAGTCCCCGATCTTCACCACCAGGTCGTGGCCCACCAGGCAGTTGCGGGTGGCCAGATCACGGTGCACAAAGTGCAGGGATGCCAGGTACACCATACCTGAGGCGATCTGTGTGGCGATTTGCAGCATGTGGCTCAACGTCAGCTGCCCGCAGGGCTGCCCCTGCCCTTGGTCCAGGATCTTAGCATCCGGCCCGTGGGACCTGGCAGGGCAGAAGGTGCTCAGTGCGTATTTGTGCCTGGAAGTGTGTTTGGGAGATGCTGTGTGTGCGTGCAGGGAAAGTACATGCATGTGTGCAGCCACGCAAGGTGCAGTGCATGTGTGTGCACGCATGGTGGGGAAGGGAGTGCATGTGTGTGTGCACAGCCACAGGAAGGCATACACGTGTGTGCACACGTGTCCAGGATAGAGAAGGCTGTGTGCATGCTGGGAAAGCAGCCATGCCAAGGAAAGCCATGCACCTATGTGCATGCGTGCTGAAGAGCACATCAACCTGTGTGTGCACGCATACATGCAGGGGAAACCAGGCATAAGAGAGCACGCATGCAGAAGAAGCATGCACACACACACACACACACACGTGCATGCAAACGGGGCTAGTGCACACATGAGAGCATCCACAGCAAGGAATCCCATGCATGCACATGCCAGGAGTGCTGTGCACACATCGGCGGCGCTGAGCTGTGAGGGTTGTGCATCGCTGGGCGCCAGGAGGTGTGAAAGCAGCAGGCATGCACAGAGCCAGGGTGTGAGCGGGCCGGGGGCTGCACACTGCTTTGATGCCCAGTGCTGCTGACAGCTGGGCCGGGGAGGCTGGGCCAGGAGCGGGGGGCTCTGCTCGGCAGAACCATTAATGCCAAGTCCCATAACAATAATCATAAAAGCCACGTCTCAGAGCTCATCGCGTTGGCCACTAAAGCGATGCCTCTGGCAGCCCCCCCGTCTATCAGCAATACCTGGGGGGCCAATCGAAAAGTCTCTGCTTATTCCAGCTGATGGCCAATCTCTCTCTATTTAAGCCTCTCAGACAGCTAATCTAATCAATATTGCAAGGAGGGCTGCATTAGCAGCGAGCGCAGAGCGGCTGTCTGAGCCACGCTGATGGAGCGGGGAGGGGGCGCGGGGCCGGGCCCACCTGAGGAAGCGGTTGAGGTCTCCGTGCTTCATGTACTCGAAGACCATGATGAGGGGCTCACCCTCGGTGCACACACCGTAGAACTTGACGATGTGCTCGTGCTGCAGCACCGTCAGCAGCTCCGCTTCCCGCTGGAAGTCCAGCCGCGCGCTCTCCGTCACCTCCTTCAGTGCCTGCAAACACATGGTGTTAACCTGGCACCGACCGGCCCGGGACCCCCATCCCCAACCCCTCACCTTCACAGCCACCAACGTCTTCTCCTGCTCCGGGAGGAGGTGGGAACATTCGGCCAGGAAGACTTTCCCAAAAGCGCCCTCACCCAGCTCCCACTTGAGCACGATGTCACGGCGCTGCACGTGGTGCACACCTGGGGGACCCGCACCCGTCAGCCCCGAGCCTCTGCCCCAGGAGGACACTGGGGAGCAGTGGGGGATGCTGGAGCCCCCCAGCCTTACAGGCGTTGCAGAAATACTGTGGGTTTTCAATGAAGTTGCTCTTCAGCCCATCCAGCTTGCTCTCTGTGGAGGACATGGGGCTGCTGCCCAGGTTCATGAAGTGCAATGACATGGCCAGGTCATCCTCTTGGGCCAGCACAGCTGAGCCTAAAGGGACAGGGGCACATGAACAGGGCCATCAACAGAGGGGTGAGGGGTGCTTTGTGCAGCAGTGCCAGGTGCTGCCGAGCATCCCCCCAGAGCCCCGGGGGAAGCCAGTGCGATCAAACCCATTTGCAGGCTGAATCCATTCCAGGAGTGAATTAGCAGCTGCTGCCCGCCCTGCCTGGCCCCGGCGGGGCCCCACTGCCACCCAGTGCCCCAGAGAGTGCCAGGCAATGGGGACCCGTGGGGACCATTGCCCCATGGCTGTGCCCCCACCTGATGCAGGAAGAGGGGACTCACGGTTAATGCCGAACTTGGAGCGGTGCCCGCACTTGTTGAGCACGATGAGCATGACGGAGAGGAAGAGGGAGGCGAAGACAGCCAAAGCCACGGCCACAGAGACCTGGGGATAGAAGGAATGGTGGGGATGGGGCCAGGGTCCTGCTGCAAAGCCAAGGACAGCACCCTTCTCCCAGCTCCAGCAGCAGAGGTAGTCACAAATCTACTGGGGAAACTGAGGCACAAGGGAGGGCAGGCAGCTGCCTTCATCCTATTCCACCCCACCTCACCTTGTTTCTGGTTTGCCTTCACTTTAAGGACTGCTTTGCTTTCCCACAGGTATCCTTGTGCCCCCTGCCCCAAATCACAGAGCACTGCATTCCAGCCGAGCCCTCACCCCAAATGTGTGCTCATCCGCTGTCTCCACGGGGCCCTCCAGAGAGCTGTTCCTGGTGCCTGCGTGGGGAGAGGGCACAGGGTGAGTGTGGGGAGGGGGGAACATCCTCACTCCTGCACAATCACTGCTTCCTCATCAGGGGGCTAGCCCCAGTCACCATAACTAGGGGGGTTGGAGCTGGGGAAGCAGCACGCTCCAGCACTCACCCAGCGGAGATATGGAGACTGTGCAGCATGGAAAAAGGAAAGAGCACACATTAACCATCTCCACCCCCATGAGAGAAGTCCCGTTTCCTTCCCACTCCTTGGGGAAACCAAGGCATGCAGGGGCACAGAACCCCTGGGCTGGGTGGGAACAGAGGGGTTTGGTGCCCCAGTGTCAGGACTGGGGCAGCACATCTCCTTCAGCCCCACTGTGACGCACCGGGGATGGGATCCTCGGGGCTGAAGCTGAAGGGGTTGTCCATGAAGCGGCCCTGGATGCTGCGGGTGGCGCTGCCCAGGGGGTTCTGCACCACGAGGGTGTAGTTGCCATTGTTGACATGCGTGGGGCGATTGAGCTGGAGGCAGCCGTGCAGTATGGTGGAGTTGGGCTCATACTCCACAATGCGTGTGTGGATGTAGGGCCCTTCAGGCAGCGCCGAGCCGTTGAAGAACCAAAGGATGCTGGGCACTGGGTTGCTGTCCACTGAGAAGGGGATGCACCAGAAGTGCTGCGAAATGGCTTCATGCAGGAGCAGGATCACCGGCGGGACTGTGGGGACAGAGCTGCCTGTGTCCCCAAACGTGCATCCCCAAACACGCGACCCCAAAGCTGCCCTTCACCCCACCTCCCCACCACTGTCACACATCCCCTGGGTAGCTTACAGGTGACATTCAGCATCACGCTGTCCTCCGCCAGCCCCGCCTCATTCTCTGCCCGGCATGTGAGGTCCTTGTGGTTGAGGCTGGAGGAGATGTTGTTGATCTCCAGGACAAGCTCCCACTCCGAGAGCTGCAGGGAGCACCGGGATGGGGTGAGCACATCCTGCACGGAGGGGATGCTGCAGGGGGATGGTGTGGCTGGAAGGTCCCCGCCGTGCCCCAAGCCTTGCCTTGGTGACAGATGGTTCTGATCCCATGTCAGGGAGCACCCACTCCCCGGTGGCTGGTGGCTCGCCCCAGATGTGGCAGGTGAGGTTGACGCTGTCCCCTTGGCGCAGCACCACATCGGGGTGCTCAATGCGGGCGGTGGGGGGCTCTGCCGAGGAGAGATGAGCTGTCCCCATGCTGTCCTCACCCACAATGGGCTCAAGGTTGGTTTTGGGTCCCCCTGTACCACCTACCACAGCCGTACAGGAGGTGGCTGCCAAGGGCCACGAGCGCGCTGCCCTCCCAGCAGACCAGCGACTGGTTGCCCAGCTCAGCACGGCTCCCATTCTGCCACAGCTGCAGCCAGCGGATCCCACAGGAGCAATTGAAGGGGTTTCCCTCCAGGATGCTGAGACGGGGAGAGGATACGAGCTGCATGCAGTGCATCCCCAGCTGCATCGAGCCTGGGGTGCGCAGGATGGATGGCTGCACCCGGAGCGGTTTGCTGCGCAATGCTGAGCTGTGTGTGCTGTGCTGTCCCCATCCCTGTGCCTGTTCCCATCTCTGCTGCACACATCTGGGGCTGTCGGAGCTGCATATCTGCAGCTGGGTCTGTACCAGCGCTGCCACAGCCACGGGTGCATCCCCAGCCCTGTCCCTGCTCCCACATCCTCCCCCAGAGCTATATCCCCAGCCATACCCCATGCCCTGCCCCTCGCCACGGCACTCACAGCTCCTGCAGGGGCAGATGCTGGAAGGTTTTCCAGGAGAGGCTGGTCAACGCATTGAAGGAGAGATTCCTGCAAGCACAGACCCCATCAGCCTCTCTTCCCCAACTCCCCTCATCCTGCATCACCCTCACACACAGCCATCTCTCATATGCTGGGAACAGAGCTGTCACACCATGACCAAGCAGAAGCACATGCACCAGGCTGGCTGCCAGCCCAGCCTTTGGGTGCCCCTTCCAGGGATCTCCATCATCTCTGGGGTAAGTTTCTTCTCCCTCCCCCCTCTCTCCAACATCCCCTCCTGCACGGGGCTGCACTGCACAGAGTTCCCGGGGGGCTCCAGCCCCGATCAATGGTTTCACATTCAGCAGCACAATCCCACACAGTCCCTCTGGATTGAGTTTTGCTTCTAGGCAGTGGGACAGCATCGATCCTCCCAGAGTGCAGGGACAAAGCCACCCTGCGTGGGGATGAGTGCCCTGAGGGGGTTGACATGCATGGGGATGGGGATCCGAGCCCTAGAAGGGGGGGTACTCACACATGGCTTAGCCTGTGGGTGTCCTGGAAAGCATCGTCAGATATGTGCTGCAGCCCCGAGTTGGAGATGGTGCTGGGGGAGGCAAGGGCTAAGCACGTGCAGTGGGAACCCTGCCCCCATCCTCCCCACCCCACCCCAGGGGGCTCACAGGTGCCTGAGGTCCCACAGCATTCTGGTGTCTTTCTGGGTCAGAGATGTCAGCAGTGGTTGGTTCTCGATGATGCTGGAAGGCAACAGGGCAGCAGGTGGGGATTGGGCCCCCATTCTGGGATCACCACTGCCACAGCAGGGGGAGCAGCCCTAGGATGGGGATAGGGACAGAGCCAAGCTGCTCCTCTGGGCCTCAGTTTCCCCTGGGCTGAGCTCGCACACTGGGACCAGAACTGAATTCCCACTCAGAACCCACAGTCCCACCCAGAGGGTGAGTTAGCCCGGCCTCAGCCCCCCTCCCCCAAAGCCCCTCTATGTGTCCCCTCACTTCTCCCTGCACCTACGGTGCCCTGTAGTGTGACGGTGGCACAGAGAAGCAGGCTGTTTCCCCACTCCTTCTCTTCCCAAGCAAAGCCCCTTTGGGAGCCAGCGCGGGGCTTTCCAACCACCCCCACCCCCCAGGCCACGATGGGGATGAGGGAGACACAACAGAGGAATGGCAGGTGATCTCTTGGGGGATCACCATCCACCCCACCCTGTCAGGCAGTGAACAAAGAGCTGGCAGCGCCCGCAGCTCAGCGTCTCCCAGCACATGGAGAAACTGAGGCAGGGAGGTGTGCGGCAGCCGCTCCAGCAATGCAGCAGAGCAGCAGGGTGAGGACCCAGGAGCCCAGACACCCTGGTGGCACCCAAATTGTCACTACACACCTCTGCTCCCTCCTCATCCCAGCACACAGCAGAGGGGGAATGGAAGAGACATGCCCCAACCCAGGCAGTGTGGGTGCCCAAACCCCTCCTGCACCTCAGCTGAGTACCAGCATTATTGTGCTCTCCCCACGTTGGAGAATCATCCCTCTCAGATCCAGGGGGATGGGGGCTCAATTCCCCCTCAGCTTCCCAACCCACAAGTCTCAGGTTAGCTGAACAGCATCATCATGGTGGGGACAAAGGGTCTGGTCTCCTCCCGCTCCCCATCACTGCCCACTGCAGCATGGGCGCTCCCTGTCTGTGGACCCTGCTGCACCCCAGCCCTACTGGGACTTCATGGGAGGGGGCAAAGAATTGTCCTGAGTCTCTCCCTCACTCCCTGTGAGTCCACAGCAGGGATTCTTCCCACCTTTACACCCCAATAACCCCCCTCCAGGCAGCCCTGGTCCCATCAGTGCCCCAGCATTATCCCAGTGCCACCACCATGTACGTCCTCCAGCCCCACCACTGTGTCCTAGTCCAAATGCCCTGACCCCACTGCCATCCGCTTCCTCATCTCCATCCTCATCAGCCCGTCCTGGCCTCACTACTCTGTCCCGTCCTTATCCCCTTCCTCATCCTCATTGCCAGATCCCATCTCCATCACTAGTTCCCTTCCTCATCCCCATCCCCGCTCCCTCTCCTCATCATACGACCCCATCCCCAAATCCCCATCTCATCGCTGACCCTCTGCCCTTCCCCACTCACACGTCGGTGAGGCGGCGGGTGCCCAGCAGCAGGGCGCTGAGGCTGCTCACGGTTCGGGGCTCCCGGCAGCGAAGGATGTGGGGCTCGGGGCAGCGGCATTGCGCGGGGCAGGCGGGAGGAGCGGCGGCTCCCGGGGGCAGCAGCAGCGCAGCCAGGCACAGCCGGAGCCAGGCGGGCAGCATCGCGACCCGAGGCCGCTCCGGGACCGCCGCCCTCGCACTTCGTCGCCGTACCCGAGCCCACGAAAGTGGCACCGTGAGGGACCGGCGGGTTAAAAGCGGCGCCCGGTCCGGCCTCCTGGGGAGGGGCCAGCGGCTCCCCCGCCCCGACCCTGCCCGCAGCCCCGCACCGCGCGGCGGCACCGGGAGGGTGCGGGATGGGAGCTCGGAGCGCAGGTGGGGTGGGAGAAGTGGGACCCTGCCCGCTCTCTGCCCGCGCCCTGCATGCGATGCTCGCACTCTGCACCGTGCCCACACTCTGCTCGCGCTGTGCCCGCAATGCCCGCACCATCCCCGCCCGCGCCCTGCTCCAGCAGCTCCGGTGCCCCCATTTGCAAGGGGCGGAGGACACCTCCCACTGCCCCCCCCCCCGCACTCAGGGCCATCAGGAGCATTCCCCAGCTCTTCCATCGCTCTCCCAAAATGTCACAGCGCTGAGCTTCCCTCGAGTCCCCCGTTACATCGGGGTGCAGAATTGGGAACATTGCTGGCACAGTGGCCCCGTCTCACCTGCTTGGGACCCTCTTTTGTGAGGAGAGATCAGAGCATGGCTGGTGGATCCCCATCTGCCCCCGTTGCCCCCATCCCACTCCCTGCGTCATGGCACTAGAGCTCATCTGTGCGATGAGTTTGGCACATTCTCAGTCTGAATTCCTCCCCCAGGGCTCAGCCCTGCGCACCAAGAGACTGGGATGGGGAGAAAAGAGATATGCGAGACTCCCCTCCACAGACATCCCGGTCTGAGTCCCCCATCAGACCGCCACCGCCTCGCGAATTCCTCTGCTTTGACGTTTTTTTCCCCAGAAACGCCTCCGGCTCAGGCACCGCAGGGCAAAGCCGCAACGAGATGTGCAGGAAGCAGATGGGACCGGCGGACGGCAGTGGAAAGCCCCGAGCATCGCTCCCCCCCCACCTCCACCCCAACCCCCCGTGCCCCCACAGATCAAGCACCGCTCGGCCGAGCTCCGTCCTGCTTTATTCTCCCTCCACCCCCTGGGCAGACAGAGGAGTCGGCGCAGCCCCCGACGCGGTGCCCCGCAGTCAGGACTGTGGGGAGTCTGCAGGGCAGAGCGTGCCTCAGTTTCCCCACCCGCAAAACGGAGCGCCCCACGGGGCAGCCTTCCCTCTCCCTCCCCCCTCCCCCCCCCCCGTTTGCTACCTTCTCCCCAACGCAGGGGTTGGCAGTGCAGTGGCTGCCCCAGAGCGCACCCCCTTCCCTTAAAAGCAATAAATAACGCGAAAGGCCCCGCGATGGGGCAGGGGGATGAGTCCGCAGCGGGCGGCAGCCCCCGCTCACAGGCAGCCCGTCCCGTTGGGGAGCCGACCTCGGCCCTTGCGGGTGGGCAGAGGGGGTGCGGGCGGCTCGTCCTCCTCGGGGGGCGGCTCCGTTTCGGCGTCCGAAGGCTCGCTGGAGTCGCGCCGCCGGTTCTCCGGGCTGTAGAAGAAGGAGAGGGTGCGGAAAGCGGGAGCCATGTGCTCCTTGATGCTCTCCAGGAGCTGAATGAAGGATGGGCGCTGGCGAGGGTTCTGCTGCCAGCACAGACACATCAGTTCGTGGCTGCGGAACAAAGAATGCACAGTGGGTACGGGGGTCCCCGGTCACCCCCGGCCACCTCAAGGGCAGCAGGCTCACGGGGGCTCCGTGCAGACCAGTGGTGCTTATTGCCCACCCCGAGCAGGTCTGGTAAGAGATCCCCCCACTCACAGTTGATCGGGGCAGTTCTCCGGCCGCTCCAGGACGCCGTTGTCCATGACGTAGTGCAGGACCTGTTCGTTGGACATCCCCTGGTAGGGCTGCTCAGCCAGCGTGGTGATCTCCCACAGCACCACCCCGAAAGACCTGCAGCACCCACAGGTCAGCCCGGGGTGGGTGGGGGCTCACCCACTTGGCTCTCCCCAGCCTCGTCACCCACCAGACATCAGACTGCGTGTTGAAGATGCCATCCTTGAGGGCCTCGGGGGACATCCAGCGGACGGGGAGCAGCCCCTTGCCCCCTTTGCGGTAATAATCTGTCTCGTAGATGTCCCGCGTCATGCCGAAATCTGGTGGAGGAGGAAGAAGACGAGGAAAAAGGAGAAAGAGGTGGAAAAAGAATAAGAGAATGAAGAGGAGAAAGACGAGGAAGAGGAGGAAGATATCATGAGCACCAGGACGAGGGGACCCATCCCAAGCCCACCCACCTCTGGCTGCCCACCTCCAATCTTAACGGTGAAGTCCTCAGACACCATGCAGTTGCGCGCGGCGAGGTCACGGTGCACGAACTTCTTGGCGTTGAGGTAGGCCATGCCGTCGGCGATCTCGCCCGCCATCTGGATCATGTCCTTGAGCGAGGGTGGCGGCAGCCCGGGGTTGTTCTGCACCACGCACAGAGAGAGGAGGCTTTGGGGGGACGTCCTTGGGGACGGGGTCTGTGCCCCCTCCTTTGTAGGGCACCACGGCGCCTGGGCAGCCCCTCACCTCGGCGTCGGGTCTGAGAGAACGCAGGTAGCTCTTCAGGTCCCCACGTGTCATCAGCTCCATGATGACCAAGGCTGGCTGGCCCTGGGACACGACGCCAAGCAGACGGACCTGGGGAGCGAATGGAAACAGCACGTGGGCAGCCACAAACCCAAGTTCCCTGGGATGTTCCCCCTGCTGCCACCTACCACATGGTGGCACTTGAAGGCCTTCATGACGGAGGCTTCCTTGAGGAACTCGATGCGCTCCCGCATGGTGGCCAGCTCGTTGACCGTCTTCAAGGCCACCTTGGTCTCCTCACCCTCAGCCACCAGCCCCAGTGCCAGCCCCTCGTACACCATCCCAAAGGAGCCCTGCCCCAGCTCCCGGATCACCGTGATCTTCTCCCGTGATACTTCCCATTCATCAGGGATGTACACTGCAGGGAGGGGGGACACCATCACCATCATCGATATCACCACCACCTCCGTCCCCATCCCCAAGCAGGGGAATGGGGCAGCAGACCCCAAGGGGGACCCCTGCCCATCCCCACATACTGTCCGAGGCACTGAAGTACTCAGGGTTGACAGAGGCGTACAGCGTCCCACTGGGGTAGCCATCATTGCTCCTGGGAGGATGGAGAGGTGGGCATAGCACAGAGGACAGGGGGACAAAGAAGGGTGACAAAGGGTGGGGGGACAAGAGGCAGGGATGCAGTGCCACCTCCCCAGCCCCAGCTCAGCTGAGTGCAGCCCTAGGGTTCGGAGGGGTCACTACCTCTTCTTATTGTAGAAGAAGACAAAGACGGCGAGGCAAGAGATGAGCACCATGAGGATCACAGGCGTAACAGTGAGCAGGATGTAGAAGCTGCCGGACTCCTCCTCGGCTGCCGGGAGTGTGTCCGTGGGGCAGGGTGTTGTGGGACCATTTGTAGCAGCACTCCGTGCCCTATGCTGCTCCCACCCCAGAGCATCCCCAAATCTCCCAAATTCCTCATTTAGCAGCATTCTTTCATCTTCTGGTGTCCAGATCCAGGAGCACTCCCTGATCCCCAATCCCACCAGTGCTCCCCCAATTTCCTGGTGCCCCATCTAGCAGTCTCCCAGCTCCCAGCCCAGCAGCCCCTCAACCCCACTGGCATCCTCCTTGCCCCCATCAGGTACCTGGCCCCAGGATGTAGAACTTGACAAGTCCCGTCCAGGAGCCGTTGCCGGCCAGAGATGTGGCACGGACCTTGGCTGAGTAATTCCCTGGCTGCAGCAGGGCCAGGTGCACGCCTCCATATTTAGCATAGCGGTGTCGGGAGACGCAGACAACAGTGGTGACCTCCTGGGGATGAAGGGGTAGTGGCAATGGGGACATCCCAGTCTTGGGGAGGGGGATGCCGAGCTGGATCCTCACCTCGCTCTCACGGCTGTACTTGATCTCGTACTTGAGGATGAGCCCATTGGGGTTACGGGGCTCCTGCCAGCGCAGCAGCACGCTGTTCTTGCTGGCTGGCTCCCAGGTCACATTGCCGGGAATGTTGTCAGCTTGCACTGGACGGGACATAAATGGGCTCAGGATGAGAGGTGATGGCCTCATGTCGCACCGGGGAAGGTTCAGATTGGATATTAGGATAAAGTTGTTCTCAGAAAGAGTGATAAGGCATTGGAATAGGCTGCCCAGGGTGGGGGCAGAGAAAGGTGTAGCTGTGGCACTAAAGGATGTGGTTAATGGGCACGGTGGTGAAATCTTGATGGTCGGAATTGATCTCAGCGCAGTTTTCCAACCTTAGCGATTTTGCGATTCTACCAACCCAGTGCTGATCCCCTCCCAAAATCACCCAGCACCTTCCCCTCTGCCCTTGGACGTACACTCAGGCATGGTCCTGGCGAAGACAAAAGTGGCCGCGCTGCAGCCCACGGTGTGCGCAGCGTGGTTGCATGCATGGATGTCGATGCGGTACTCTGTGAAGTGCCTCAGCCGCGACAGCACCGCGCGGTCCCGCACCACTTTGTCCTCAAAGATCTGGAAGTCGCGTTTGGGTTCGGCTCTGGTGTGGCTTGGAGGTGGTGGCTCCACTGAGGAGGCGTTGGTGGGGGATGTGACGGCCATCAGGTCCCTGCGGCGCTTTGGGGTCCTGCAGGGATGGGAGGAGGTCTGGGGTCAGGGCGCAGGGGGGCCTCACATGCAAATGGGGCAGGGAAAGCCTCAGAGTTTTGGGGTTCTTCCCAGCTCACCGCTGTGGGTACTTGTTGATGGATGTCACCTTCCAAGGTGGCCTGAGACGGTAGGAAATGGTTAAAGAAGCCGAGGAACACCCTCCCTGTAACAGAGCAATGCTCGGAGACCCCCTGACCCTGGTACCCCTAAAGCGCCGGCACCTGGGGATGATGATGGAGTTATGGAGGAAGTTCTCGAACTTCTTCTGGAAGGACTCAGCCTCGCCCTCCATGCGGAGCTGCCCGTCAGCAGGGCGGCAGGGGCAGCAGCGCTCCTCTGCATCCTGCTCCACTTCAGGGCCGTCCCCATCACTGAAGCGCGTGTCTGCGCTGCTGGTGGGCAGCTTCAGGCCTGGAGGTTGGGGGTGGGCAGTGCTGCATTTCCATCTCCACCCCCCATCCCAGCTCCACAGGGACCCGGGGATTGTCCCCATCCCTGCATCATCCCTGGTAACCCTTCCACACCTTTGTGGCAGTAGTCATTGACGTAGAGCTCCATGTCCTCGGCCAGCTGCTGCCACAGCACCAGGTAGTAGGTGATGTTGCCATTGCGCTGCGTAGGTGGCTTCCAGCGTACCACGATGTGGGATGAGGAGTTGGACATGGAGATGACATCCCGCGGCACTGTCGGGGCTGGGCGGGCATGGGGACGTCAGCCCCAGCCTGAGGTCACCGTGGGCACCCCAAACCCCCCAGCAACCCCATACCTGCTGGCATGGTGCGGATGTAGACCACCTCGCTCTGCGCCCCATAATTGCGCCCTTCCTCGGCGGTGGTGAGGGTGATGGCACGGACGAAGATGGCATATTGTGTCCACGGCCGCAGGTTGAGCAGGGCCACCCCTGGCTCCTGCTCACTGCTGAGTGGCAGCTCCACGTCCACCACATTCCAGCTCTGTGCCCCGCAAGCATCCTGCCCCACGTACTCCGACACGTTCTGGAACGGTCTGGCAACCACCCAGCCCCCAGGCATCAGCTGGGGGTCCCAGCCAACCCCAAGCCTCTCCATCTTCTGGGGCCCAGCAGCCCCAGATGTGCCATGAGGATGCTGCAGGCTGGGGGACACGAGGATCACTTACGACTCCTTGTAGTAGACAATGAAGCTGAGGAGGTCTCGGTACTCAGGCGGCCGGTACCTCTCCCACTTGAGGAAGATGCGGTCGGACTCAGTGATGTTGGAGATGAAACGCAAGGTTTGAGTTTTGCCTGTGAAGGGGTGCAAGGGATCAGAATCACGGTGCCACTGGGTCCCCCCCAACCCCATCCCCACACTCACAGGACGCCCGGTCCCCGTTGGTGCGCGGGTTGATCTCTGCCTTGTTCTGCCGCCCCTTGGTGCCCGTCACCTCCTCCATGTGGTAGATCTCAGCCAAGCAAAGCTTGGGGTTGAAGGCAAAATACATCTTGCCCACAGGGATAGAGAGGACGTGGTGGCTCCAGTCCCACAACTGCTGCAGATTCTGATTGTCCAGGACGTATAGGGTGTAATTCCTGTGGAAGAGGCAGATGGAGGTGATGGGCACAGGCACCCCACTCCCAGGTGTCTTCAGCACGTCCTGTCCTCACCCATCCACCATGGAGTCTCCGCGGATCAGCTTGAGGTTCTTGAAGAAGGACAAGGAGACAAGGGCGAAGGAGTGCTTGATCTTCAGGAAGCCCGTGATGGTCTCGATGAGGCCCAGGCTGCTCTGCAGCTCCGAGGCCAGATTATCTGGGGACATCCCATGGGCATGAGCATGGTGTGGTGATGGAGCTGGCACTTGGGACCCTCACTCCTCAACGACCCCCACCCATTAATTCTTCCTCCAAGGGAAATTCCCACCCCCCCTCTGCCCCATGTCACCCTCCCAGCACTCACAGCCTCGGCGGATGTTGAGGATGAGGTTGCCCTCCACCAGAGTGCAGCCTGCCAGCTCCTGCGCTGCCCGTGTCGAGTCCACCGTCTTGGTGCCAACCTTGCATGCTTTGGGGCACAACCCCTCACACTTGTGGCAGAAGATGCTGCAGGGACAGGGAGTGGGACATAAGCTGGGCACGGAGCCCCCTCCCTCCACTGCCGCCCCCCAAGGGCGGGGGTCCCCACCTGCTTTCATTCCTGGTGTAGCCGGGGGGGCACTCAGAGAGGCACTGCTGCTGGTGGATGACAAACTTGGAGGCGTCGCGTGGGTTGTCGGAGACCTTGCGCAGGCTGGCACAGTACTCAGCTGTGACGCAGCGCCAGCCCTCGTACTCATAGGTGCGGGGTGGGCAAGAGGGCAGGCAGTGCCCATTGAAGTGGAAGTGACGGCAGGCCACACAGGAGCGGCTGTCACGGGGCCGCCCGCAGCCCCCCAGGCACTCAGCATGGCAGCACTCACCCGACGCCGTGCACGCCGAGCCCGCACCGCACGGACACACTGCAGGGAGGTGATGTTGGCAGTGGGAAAAGGGGATTGTGCAGGGTTTGGGCGGGTAGGGGGCTGGTGGCAGACTGCTGGTGTGGGGAGCAAGGAGAGAGGGTGGGGAGGGGTGGAGGGGCAGATGGAGAGGTGAATGGATGAAGAAATGGATGGAAGGATGGGTGGATGGACAGATGGATGGATGCAGGGATGGATGGACGGAGGGATGGGTAGGTGGAAGGGTGGATGGAGGGAGGGTTGGTTGGATGGGTGTATGGACAGAGCGATGGATGGAGGGATGGAGAGACACGTGGGTGGATGGACAGGTGGCGGATGGACGGGTGGATGCACAGACAGCTGGACAGACAGATGAAGGGCTGCGTGGACATTCAGGACAGACGGGCAAATGGACAAATGGACGGGTGAGGCTCACCGCATGCCAAGCCCCAGCCACCCAGCGGTGCCACGTGGTGCAGCCAGTGCTGGGGCAGTGGCCGAGGTTACAGCCCAGATAAGGATCTGTGTTTATAGTATATATTTCATTACCAGGCCTCCTGTTTACTGCAAACGAGCCCGGGAGGGGCGTGTATTTACCTCACCGCTGGGAAAACATGGCAGCTGGGAGCTGGCCTCTCCTCCCGAGAATGATACAGCGCGGATCCAATTACTCCACTGCAGCTCGCTCCCACGCAGAGACAGATGTATGCCCAGCTCTGCCCTCCCAGTGCCTCCCAGTGCCTCCCAGTGCTCCCCATCGGCTCCCAGCACTGGGATGAGCATCCCCGCAGCACCTCACCCACCTTTCTGGCAGTAGCTGGAGGTCCAGCAGCGGTAATCCAACTGCCCATTGACAACGGTCTGCGCACACGGCTTCTCCACGTCCAGGATACCTGGGCAGACGTCGGCGCACTCCTCGGCCAGCTTGTTGCCCACAATGTAGCTGTTGTCCACAGCGTCGGGCAGCAGCAGCCCCCAGTCGATGGTGGAGAGGTGGCAGAGCTCCTGGTTGCGCTCGATGCGCACCGAGCCGCGCAGCACGTGGCTCAGGCTGTGCAGCCCGATCTCCCGCAGGTGCGGCATCTCGAAGATGACCAACGCGTAGTTGAAGAAGAGGTTGGTGCCACGGATGACCGAGAGGTTGGGGAAGAGATCCCGCAGGCTCTCCAACCCGTAGACACGGAAGAGCAGCAGGTACTCGGTGATCATCAGCAGGCGGGGGAAGCTGAGCCCGCGGAAGTCCTCGGCGCCCGTGGTGAACATCAGCAGGATCTGCAGGTTGCCTTCGATGATGGAGCAGTTCTCCAGCTTCTGCAGCTGCGACACGTCGTTGCGGATGTCCATGCTGCCGCAGACTGGGGTGGCAAAAAGGGGCCCAGGGGCAATGGGATGCCCCAAGAGCATCCAGCCACCACACAGGTGTCATCCCCCCGCCCTCCCCCAGATAGGGCCGCAGCGATGCGTGGCAGGGGTTAATGTCCTGCTCTGGCTGTCAGCTGCCTGCGGTCGCTGTGGGCAGCTGGGGCAGATGAGAGCAGCCGTGACAGGCAGCCGGCGCACCACAGCTCCTAGGGGGACAGCACGGCTGCTGTGATGCTAACGAGGTCTGGCTCTGCGGGAGCTTCCCAGGATCATTTCATAGCCCTCTGCCAACCCCATGGAGGCTGCAGCCCCTGGGGTAGCAGCAGTGAGCACGCAGCATCCTCCCACCGAATTGCTCCCATTGACACTTTGCAGAGATGGGGCTATGGGGTCACCATCCCAGGGGCTTTCCACCCCATTGCAGGTGGGCACCCTGGGGCTGAGCATCTCCTGCTGTCTCTGCCCCCCTCCAGCAGTATCCCCAGCCTGAAACCTGACTCCGAGTTATTACAGAGAGAAACTCACTGTTACTCAGAGAGAGATTTACTGTAAACACCGATAGCAAAGATGACCAGCTCGGCGTGTACCCCGAACACCCAAGCAGTGCTGGCAACGTGGAATGGAGCTGGAGCACCCAGAAGTGTGTGGCAAGGCAGCAATACACAGAGCCCCCCCAGCACTATGGGGTACCCTCGGGACATGGGAGTCTCCATCCTGCTGTGAGGCTGAGGATGCAGTATCAGCTCTGAGAGTGCAACACTGCTGCCACAGCTGTGACCTTGGCAAAGTCACAGCAGTCCCTGTGCTGAGTGGGGGACAGAAGGAGAGAGGGGACCAGGAACAACTTGGTCCCTATTGTGGGTAGAGAGAATTCTAGGGTCCCCAGTGCCCTCACAGGGGCAGAGACAGAGCAAGAAGCATTCCCAGAGCAACTCTCAGCATGAGTCCAGCTGCTCTGTCCTCATTCCCCCTCCACTTCTCTCTAGCTCCCAATGGGGAAACTGAGGCAGCACGCAGAGAAAGGACAGACACACAGTGACAAATCCAGGCATGTGGGTCCCTCTGTCCCCACCCTGCTGGGAGTGCAGGGACCCCACCAGGGGACATCCCCACATAAGCCCCTGGGGCTTTTCCTGATCCAGGATCATCAGAACCCCATGCCTGTCCCCCAGGTTGCATCCCCAGACTAAAAGGTTTAAGCATCATTTTCCATCACTGCTGAGTGCAGTGGCTTCATGGAATCATCTCCCACAAAAGCAAGCGATGCCCTGACCCCACCACAGGGCCCCCACCCCATTTCCTCCCCAACTCCAGACCCCAAAGGTCACAGACGTGAGGATTGTGGCAGCGCGGTCATCGCGTCAGAGGGGAAACTGAGGCAGCAAGCACAAAGCTTCACCTGGAGGCTCAGCCCAACAACTCCAAAACCCCAAAACCCATCCCCCTCACCCCTCTTCCCACCACTTACTTTCAGAGGGGGCCTGCACCGGGGGCAACAGGAGGGGGCCGAGGAGCAGCAGGGCAAGCAGCAGCCGTAAGACCCCCGATGCCCCCATCCCGTGGGGCCACGTCTCACTCCTGCCCGGTGCTGCTGCAGGCGGGCACACGTCCGGCCCCGCACGCCGGGCACTCCTTGCCAGCACCGAGGCACGCCGGGAGAAGGGTGGCCCTGGCCCCTTCACTTTTGTTTTCGGCTGCCACACACAAAATATTTAGCCTGACAACTGTGCGGGGCTGGGCCAGGGCCAGGGCCGGGGCTTGTTTGGGAAATAGAGAGGGGAGAAAACAGGGCGGCCCTGAGAGCAGTGGGGCTGGAAGGGGTCAGGGAGTGTGAGATGCCCCCAGACATTGTGTTCTTCAGGATGATGCTCCGTGCTTCGCTTTCTGCAGGTGTGGGGATTGTGGGGAGGATTTGAGGGCATGGGTACATCCAGGGTGACCCTGAGAGGGGTCAGTCCCAGGGAACAAAGGAGCAAAGAGGAGGAAGAGGAGGAGGAAGAGGATGAGGAGGGGGAGGAAGCTGCTCCACTCAGCACCCAAGATAAGAGGATTGGGGCACATTTATTTCTCGAATTAGAGCCAAGGGAAGGGCAGAGCCCTCAGGTGAGGGTGTACCTGGGGAGCACAGCAGTGCCCCTGGCTCTGCCCCAGTGGCCCTCAGCACAGCAGCACTGGGAGCAGCAGCTCCAGCACTCAGGTGCTCACATCTGCTGGGGGTGAAGGGGGGTCTGGAGGTCCTTCTCGTGGGATTGCCCCATTCTTCTGTCCCCACCCTGGGGGGGAGCTCAGGAGCAGCTGCTCCTACGCCGACGGAGCAGAGTCACGGGGCGGCTGCCTTCTTCCTCCTGGTCGCTCTCACAGCAGCGCTGGGGGCACAGAAGGGCACAGAGGGGCTGAAGGGCAGGGACAAGACCATGGGCCCCCCCAGGGAGGGGCATCCCATGGCACAGCCCCTCATTATCCATTATGCACCCCCAGCATCTCACCAGCTCTTCGCCCTCCGTCCCGGGGCTGCAAAGCAGCCGCATGCGGCACAGCCGGTTGCAGGCAGACACCATGTTGTAAGAGAGCTGGGGGAGCAGCAAGGCAGGGGACTGTGCAGGGAGCTCTCCCCTCCACTCCCACCACTCCTATACTGGAGCACAGACCCCACCACAGCCCCCTACCCAAATGCACCCAGCCCTGGGGTGGAGCACGATGGCTTCACACAAGTACCCAAAGGTGATGGGACCCCGCATCCTGCCGTCCCCATCCCTCACCCCCTTATCCCTCTCTTTCACCTTCCACTTCCTCCGGGCGTTGAACTTGCGGAAGTTTTTCATGTTGATGGAGGAACGGCACCGTTTTGCTGCTTGTTTCCTGTTCAGGGGCTGGAGGGACGAAGCTGTGGCATCATCACTGCACCCCCTCCCCACGTCCTCAGCACACGGCAGCCAGTGAAGCCCAGCTATGTTCCCCCTTTCTATCTCACCTTAATCCAAGGGTGCACAAGGCACTCAGATGCAGTCATTCGCTCCCTGCAACAGAGAGGGCTGTGATGGCAGGGATCTGGGGATCCCCAGGGTTGGGGACAGAGACCCCCAGGGACTGGGACAGAGACAGGCATGGCACTCACTGAGGCTCCTTCACCAGCAGCTGCCGGATGAAGTCCTTGGCCATCTCAGAGGTGTCACTGAAGTAGCGCTCCTCGAACTCATAGGCGCCCTCCAGGATGTTGGAGAGGGTCTCAGCATCTGTCTCACCCTGGAAGGGGGAGAAGCCGCTGAGCCTGCAGGGACATGAGGGAGCGTGAGCACCGGAGATGGACCTGCCACGCTGCCCCCTGTGCCTCAGTTTCCCCCGGCTGCATTTTCCCCTCGCCACTACTCACAGGATGTAAGTGATAACCCCGATGCTCCTGAAAGACAGAGGGTGGGGGTCAGGACTGCCCTGTGGGGCTCCCTACAGTGGCACTGTGGGTCCCCCCCCGTCCCTCTCCTCACCACATGTCGGTGGCAGAGCTCAGCGGTTCGTAGTTGATCACTTCGGGAGCTAAGGGTGAAGGAAAAGCAGAGGGGGGCATGTCAAGTGGGAGCACCACAGGGGCACCCCGATATGTCCCCAATCATGCAGGTCCCCCTCCCAGTGAAGCTGTCCCAGCTCTTGTCTGCCCCTTAGAGCTGGGGCTCCAGGGGTCCCAGTGCCTCTCCAGCCCAGCTGACAGCTCCATACCGATGTACTGGGTGGTCCCGCAGAGGCTCCTGAAGGTGACACCATGCTCCAGCTTCTGGGCCAGGCCAAAGTCGATGATCTTGATTTGAGGCTTGGGCACATCCTTCTCCTGCAGCATGATGTTCTCAGGCTGCGTGGAGATGGGTGAGGAACAATAAAATGCCCCAGAACCACCCCCAGGTAGGATGCAGCCATAGGGTGGGGGGGGACACCCTGGGTCAGCCAGGGACCTGCACAGGCACCTTGAGGTCTAAGTGGGCGATGTGGCGCCCATGAAGGTACTGCACCCCAAGCAGGATCTGCTCCAGGAACTCGATGGCCTCCTCCTCCAACAGCATCTCCTTCTCCGCAATAAAGTCAAAGAGTTCCCCACCACGCATCCTGCAGGGCAGGGAAATGCTGGGGGGAGGTCTGGGGGGAGCACAACACCAGTACCCCCCCCCTCACCCAACCCCAGGACCCCGCTCACAGCTCCAGCACCAGCACCATCTCAGCTCTGCATGTGAAGAGGTCGTGCAGCTGCATGATGTTGGGGTGCTGCAGGTCCCGCAGGATGGCCACCTCCCGTTCCACCTGCACCCTTTCCAGGCCCCGCCGGCTGCCCCGGCACCGCCGTGTCTTCACAAATTTGGCAGCATAGAAAACGCCGGTGCTGCGTTCCCGGCACTTCTTCACCACTCCAAAGTGCCCACTGTGAGGGAAACCAGGGCACAGGTGGGGATGGGGAGGGGGGCACGGCTGCAATGTCACTACTCCTCACACCCCACACCACCCTACTCACCTGCCCAGCGTCTCCAGCAGCTCATACAGCTCCTCCACACTGCGTGCATGCAGGGCGACCGCCTGCAGGAGTGCACAGACCTGGCTTAGCCAGGCGGCACCCCCTGGTACATGCTGCAGGGGGGTTCACCGGTGTCTCCTCCCCCCAGTTTGCACCCCCAGGACCCTTCCCGTTGCTCTCACCTGGGGGCTGTCGGAGGCAGCACCGCCATCCTCAGCCATGGCTGCAAAGATAAATAGACAGAGGGGATGGGAGGGGGGGGCAGCAGGACCAAGAAGAGCCCTCCCAAATCTCACCACACCGATGGCGCAGCTCCCAAGCAAAGAGGGAAATGAAGGCAGGGCGTGCGGCCGAGCGTGCAGTGCTGAGGGGTAGCACCCAACATCAGAGGCAGGGTCCCCCTCCAGCAGGGAAAAAACACCTCGATAAGGGAACACAACGAGGGAGCACGGGACCTGACGGCTTTGTGCACGGTTGTCCCCATCGATGGCCAAGCAGAGCTGTCTCCAGCCCAGATCCTTCCCCCCCTCCACGCTCTGTTTGCTCCCAGCACCGCCAGCCCCGCTGGATGGCTGCTCTGCACAGTGACAGCCCCGTGCCACCCCCAGGCAGCGCAGGCACCCCGCCAGGCACTGCACAGCCTCGGATCCACGTAGGCTGGAGTCTGGTGACCGTCCCCAACATGTGACAGAGCTGTGGGGGCACTGGGGAGGCAGCTTTTGTGGTGACAACGGCACCGTTGTCCCCAAGGCAGTTCTGTCCCTTGTGCAGGGCTACGCTGTGCACCTCAGCACCCTTACCTTTGCTCTCAGCTCCGGTGATGGGGATGAAGACCCTTCGTGGGACGGTGCCACACTCTGCTCCGTGCCACTGCTTGCGCTCTGGTTTCCTCGAAGCTGCTGTGATTCCTGGGATCCGCTGGGCAGCGGCTCAGGGAAAAACAGCAGGAAACGCCAAGAGCTGCTCGTCTGCTTCCAAGGTCTCGTGAGAAATCCCCCCACGCTGTCCCCGCCCGGCAGCGCCCGGACAGCTGCAAAGGGGCTGGGAGAGGCCTTGTAGGGTCACATCCTCGAGGAGCAGCTCTGGGGCCGTGGCTGCTCTGTCCGCAGCCGTGAGCGCCAGGGTTGCAAACAGGAAACCTGCCTGACCACCGATAGAAATAGTTTAACCCGGCTGCCCGGAGGGGAAACGGTGCAGGGTGTGAGGGCAGGGAGGAGGAACAGGTTTCTTAAGGTGGAGAGAGCCGGGGGGCACCACGCCGTGGGGCTGGGGGTGCTCTGTCCCCACCCGCAGGTGTGCAAAGCTCCAGTGCAGGGCTGCAACCTGGCTCCAGCACAGCTACAGGTGAGGCTCTGTGCAAGAAACAGGGCTGCAGATGGGACAAAGAGGTTTCGCGGGTGCAGGAAGAAGGGAACCCAGCCAGCCCTGCACCCCTCACTGCAACACACCTTGTTGGCACAGCAAGCACCAGGTGCACCCCATGCACCCAGGTAACACTTACGTGGCTGTACAGCCATCAGCAGCTGAACGCGCTGAGGGTGAAGGGAAAGAGGGCGAAGAGGTGCTCCCACGGTGCCACCCGCAGCCCCCGCCGTTGTTCCGTGACGTGGCCCCAGCGTGCAGCTCGCCGCTTCCTGCCCATCACTGTGCTCAGTGCAGCATCAGCGCTGCCCACCCCACAGCCCCCGGGTCCTGGTGGAGGTAGGGGTGAGGGCTGGGAGTGGGCTGGGGGGGTTGTCCCGGGGGTCCGTGTGTTGAGGTGGGAGCAAAAAGGTTGGGAAGCAAGGACTGAAACGGGCACAGAGGGGTTGTTGCCACAATGGATGGCAATGGAGGACAAAGGTGCATGGGGAGCAGGACTCAGTGCTCAGCTCCTTGCTGCGGTTTTGGTGGGCCTTTGCTGCTCCTTTTAGTGCCTCTTTGGATGGGGGACCATTCTGGGTGCACACAGCTCCCAGGTCCTCTCAGCGCTGTGTTAAGGTCCCTGTCTGGTGCTCTCGGCCTTCCAGGACCCCAGTTTGGACAGGCTCGGTCCAGTCCCAGTGACTCAGAGCTGGTGACACAGCGTGGCCATTTCCACCCCCTCGAGCATCTGCTCAGGATTAACTTTGTTTGGCTGAGAGTTGGCGGGACTCAGATGAGCCCTGCATGCATGCAGAGCTGCTGACACACACACAGGGTTGGTTCTTCCCAGAGCTTTGGGTTCCCAGCAGCGCCGTGAGGGTGACCAGGAAGAAACAGGGCAAGAAGCAGTACCCTACGGGGCAGCATGGGGGGCTGCTGGGACCCTCAGCCCGCTCCTTTCTGCAACCCGAGGACAGGTGGCTCCATGGATGACACCCAACCCTTCTTCATCACCTTCAAATGCATCGCTGGAGACAAGGCAGGCAGCATCCAGCCAGGACACAGCACGACCCTGCTGCAGCCCCAGAGTGTGGAGCAGTGTGATGCACGAGGCAGGAGGGGACAAGGGGCAGCGGAGGGCCCCCAGCCCCAGCTGCCCCTTGCTCCCTGCCACGTGCTGCAGGGCTGCTCTCAGCCCAGGGAGGTTGCAGCATCTCTGCGGGCACGCACCAAACTGTGGTTTGAGCAGACACAATTGCATCGGCTGGGGGCCACGGGCAATCTGCCAGCCTGGTTCCACGGCTTCATCAGTCGCAGGTGAGCAAGGAGTTCCCCAAGGGTGATCCTGCACACCCACGGGATGCTCCCACAGGTGAGGGGATGCCCTGGGATCCATTCCTGCAGGGATACAGAACAGATGCTGCAGGATGAGCCGCTGGGCTGCTTCCTAGTGCGTTTCAGTGAGAGCACAGTGGGCTTCGTGCTGTCCTACAGGTGAGGGAGCCCAGCCCAGGGCTATGGGCACGTTCAACCCCAAGCTGTTCCACCACCAACCCCTCTGTCCTCCCCTGCAGGGGCAGAGAGCGCTGCCGACACTTTGTGCTGGACCAGCTGCCCAATGGGCACTATGTGATCCTGGGTGAGCACAGTGCCCACCCCGAGCTGGCCGAGCTGCTGCAGCACTATGCCCATGTTCCCATCCCTCCCTACGGTGAGCTGCTGACCGTGCCACGGGGACAGGTAAGCACGCCTTCTCATTGCAGCAATTAGCTGCTTCGTTAGCCCCAGCAGGACGTGGGAGAAACAGCAGTTTTCCTGCCTCACTGGGGCTGCTTTCTCCAGGGAAATCAGGGAATCCAGGCCAGAGAAATCAAAGCATCACAGCTGGAGTTGGTACTTCATCACCCAACATCACAGCTGGGCCAGTCCTGGCCTCGTGACTGCCTTCCTTTCACCCTTTGCACTTTGCAGGACAAGGTCTGCGGAGTGATGCGCACCCCAGATAGCAGCTCCACATCCCGCAAGGCACCAGCAAACCACCCAGCAAACAGCACCATGGCCAAGCGGGTGCCAGGAGATGGGCAGGCAGCAGAGAGTGGCCCTGAGGAGATAAAGGCAAGGCCTGGGGCATAGAGGTGCTTTCCAGGGCAGCTTGGACATAGCACATGCAAGAGGAAGGAAGGGAGCTGATGGGGTAGGGATGCTGGTGGTCCATGGGGATGCAGCTGGGGTAGGGATGCTGGTGGTCCATGGGGATGCAGCTGGGGTAGGGATGCTGGTGGCCCATGGGGATGCAGCTGGGGTAGGGATGCAGCCAGTCCACGAGGATGCAGCTGGGGTAGGGATGCTGGTGGTCCATGGGGATGCAGCTGGGGCAGGGATGCTGCGGGTCCATGGGATGGGATGGGGATGCAGCTGGTCCAATGGGATCAGCCCCTTCCCCACACTGCCCCCAGCATTCCCTCCCTCTCCAGGCCTCCAACATCCCCCTGCCACTCCCTGCCAAGTTCAGCTCCTCAGCGGCCACCCAGGGACCATGCAGCCGCAACAGCAGCGAAGGAGCAGAAGCCAACAGCCCCTCCACACAGACGCACCTCGAAATCAACCCTGTTGAGATGCTTGATGCCAAGTACCAGCAGCTCATGCGCTTCCACACCTACGCAGAGCCCC
The DNA here is from genome assembly GCF_023343835.1 of Lagopus muta. Lineage (NCBI taxonomy): Eukaryota > Metazoa > Chordata > Aves > Galliformes > Phasianidae > Lagopus > Lagopus muta. The sequence goes on from NC_064461.1 coordinate 747,795, forward strand.
ACGAGGGCACAGCCCCGCCTGTGGAGCCTATTCCCTTCTATGCCATGGGTTTGGGCTCCAGCCCCAGCACTGAGGCTAACATCTATGCAGAGGTGGCCACGGTGCAACAAGAGCCACCCCGCCGGGGAGCACGAGGCCCTGGATCCCTGCTGGCTCCCACCACATTTCTGCGCTGGCGGTTGTCCCGCAGCCTTTCCAACCAGGGCTTCCACAGAAGGCAGCTGCCAGCGACTCCCATTGCAGGCACCACACAGAGAGCAGCTCCCCGGCCGGCCCTAGAGGTGAGTTTCCATACATCTGCCATAAGGCACAAGCTCTGGTGCAGGACCAAGCTCTCCAGCCCGGCCCTCACCAGGCACCAAGTCACCATCTCACCAGCTTCCCTTCCCACAGATTCCTCCGGCCCCAATGAACTCAGCACTGGAGTTTGATGACCCTGCTTACAGCCCAAGGATGAGCAGCACCAAGCAAGCTGCAGCCCCAGAGAACATTTACGAGCAGGTTTCTAGAGGCCATCCCTAAGGCATAGAGGTAGGGCCATGGCAATGCCCAGCCTCTTGTTGGCACAAGGTCTGCCTGCTCTGCTCTTGCAGGGCAGAGGGAGACCCCTGGACCTTGGAGGCAGTCCCAGGCATACCAGCAGCATCCATCAGCTCTGCGTTGGGATTCACACTGCTTCCCAAACCCTGTTTCAAAGGGGATGAGGAAGAACGGATTTAATTTATCTTCGCAGAAAGAGATTGCTATGAATAGAATCAGGGTGGAGGAAAAGGCTATTAGAGCAGAACCAGATGGGTTTCGAGCAGGGCTGGTGCCATCCATGCAGCATTTCACTGGCTGCAAACAAGCCTGGTCCTGCCAACAGATGCCTTGAGCTCTGCCCTGCTTGCTCAGCCACCGAGCACAGAGCAGCACCAAACCCCAGAACAGAAGATGAGGGTGACACCAAGCCTTCACTGCCCCATTGCACAACCCCAATTCCTTGCTCTGCCCCCAATGTGCAGCAACACAGAGTGTGGTTCTCATCAGCCCTGGTGCAAACACAGCCACAGCAGAAGGGAAAAGCGTGTGAGAGCAACTGGAGACCCAAATTTGGACGCGTTGGAGCTTCAAAAGGAGGACCGAAAAGGAGAACAGAGGTTTTATGCTTCTACCTCTAAGAAAATTGCTTCCGTTTTTCACAAGCCTTCACGTTGTTGCTCGTAAATGCCTAAAAGCAGAGCAAAAGTCAGCAGCGATTGCCATCCTCCTAAGTCCCCTCTAGTGTTAAAAATGAGCAATTACATATGGAAAAGGCAAAAATAAACACGAGGATGTGAACGCTGCCTTCAGCCCCTGGGAGGGATTGGCAGAATGAAGCCAGAGGAGCTCAGACCCACGAAACTGCAGTGGGGAGAAACCTTCCAGGTGCTGCTGCCCCACATTCAGGACACCCGACCCCAACTGCAAACACAGCAGAGGGCAGTGAACCCAACCCACCTCACCTTGTGCCTCACACTGCAAACAGCTGTGGTTTGGTTCATTTAAAAGTTTATTCCTTTATCAAATCTCTTGTCAGAGGATTTCACTGTACATATAAGATATGAATAAATTACTCAACAGTAACTTTATTTTGGTCATTCGGATACTCAAACTTGGCTCTGCAAAGTACTAAAACATCCAGGAAACTAAACTAGAAGTTACATTTCTTCTTTTAAATATTCTAAGAAAGAAATTCTTTCATTGGGGTTTGTTTTCTTGGCTCCTTTTTTAAACAGGCAATGGGAGGAAAAACAACCTCATGGAGTTTCTTCCTAAACCACTCTTAGCTGCAGTTACAACAAATACAACCCTTAGTGGTGGAAATGCGAGTTGAAGAACCAGACCAACTCCCTGCTCCCTTCAGCATCACACAGTGGTGAACAATGAGCTAAGAGAGGTCACAGAGACTTGGCTAAAGATGCACAGGTTGGGGCTGGTGAGGTTGCACGATTTGCAGTCACACCACCTAGTCCTAATACCTCAAATCAATTTAATTCTTTAAAAAGTTAAGGCTGGGACACCGTCTCCTCTTCCCAGCCCAGAGGGTAATGTTAACACTAAAACAGACGTGATGCCTTTATAGGAAACAAAATTCATACAAACGAGCTAAAAAGCTGAAAAATAAATGTACAGTAGGCAGCTTTCGTTGTGCCTGCTCCCAGGAAACTGGGATACTCAGTTCAATAAGCATGGAGATCAGATTGTTACAGCACTGTCGGCCCTGGATCAGAGGGAGGAGGAAGAAGGGGAAAAGGGAAGCAATGTACACACGATCATCAGCTACACCTAAAGGTTCTCAGCAGCAGCTCGTGCTGCCTGAGGTCCTCATTGCTTTCTGCACTCGACACTGAAGTATTTTCACTTCTGTTCCAAGCTCTGATCTGTCACTTTGCTTCTCCTTTGAAACAACAACAACAAAAAATGAGCTTCCCCTCAGCATGGTTTGACATGGACAGGCTGGTGCAGCCAAGAGCAAAAGCAACAACTTGGCCACGTGCACACACACGAAAAAAAAAACAACCATAAAAATCCACCGTCCGTATGAGAGGAGCACAGGATTTACTCAGCCAAAATTCAACAGCCGTGATCGTGTCTCATTGAAAACAACAAACTGAATGAAAAACAACAAACAGGATCGCTCTTGAAAGTGTCTTGAGAATGAAAAATGACACTCTTGAGTCCGAGGAAGGAGCAAAGTGGGACGTGGAAGCTTAGAGAGACTCTGCCTCACGTTCCAGTGACGAGGCTGCTTCAGACGCACGGCCCTGCACCTACAGGACAGCAGCCTTGCACCAGGCACAGCTCCTGCAGCTGCCCTGGGATTGTTGCTGGCTGTACAAAACTGACCTGATTTGAACCTTCCACATTATTGTTTAAGGAGAGGGGAACGATTACAGGTGGAGTTTCAGGAATGGTTCACAAGAAACCTTTTTCCTGACAGGGGAGTAAGTGCAATGTCCTCCCACCCACCGAGCAGACAGCACTCAACGCCAGCCCAGCTGGTCTCCAAAGGCCAGGAGAGGTCTGACACAGTAAGTCACCTGGGACAAGAGCCAAAACATGGGACAGAGGTGTTAGAATCCGTATTTGGCTTGAGTCTGACGTCGACTGAGCTTGTTTTCAGACCACGTGTTTTTCAGTTCCAGTTCTCTTTCCTTCGCCTGCAGAAATCGAGAAGATGAGCATCAGAGCTGAGCATCAGAGCTGCTGCTCAACTGAGTCAGCAGTATTTTACCCTCCTCTGCCCCTGCTGACGGGGATTACAGCGTGCTTCAGCTAGAAGGCTCGTTACAGGAGCTAGCACAATTATCTTGACAGAGGCCTGAATTAATTGGGATGCACAGGCGTTTCATTTATGCTGAAATGCAGCTTCTTTTGTGGGTCGCTCTCAGCAGCTGCTTTCCAACCACACTGCAGCCACGTGGAATTAGACAGGAAGCAATGAGCCTCATAACCAAACACAAGCACACATGCATTGGAGCTGGCTGCAAGGGGCAGGGTGAAGCAGAGCAAAAACCAAGCTGGGAGCTCTGAATCCTCAGGGCCAAAGGGGCAATGCCACCTCCCCCCTCCCCCTTTAATTCTATCTGTGTTGGTTTCCACGCTACTCACCTGATGGATCAGATATGTGATCTGGTGTTTCCTCCTTTGCTGTCCTGTGGGCTGATCTCCTTTTTTCTAGGAAACAAGATCAGATAAACTGTTAAAGCCAGAAAGATGCTGACCCAGAGAGCAAAACGAGACAAGCCCCTGCATAAAGTCAGCTCAAGGAGCATTTGTTTCACCTTAAGGTTGTGGGCAGATTTCCTCAGGCTGTAGCAGATCCTAGCTGGCCTTTACCACCTGCACTGTGTCGTGAGAAGCCCTGCTACTCTCTTATGTATATTTATTTATACGACACAGAAGACAAGGGTCCCTGCTCCCCCTACAGCAATGGCTACAGAGCCTCTAGAACAGCTCCAGCTGTGGTTGAAACAGGAACTGAGCAGGTCTCCAAAACCCCAGTCAGCACTCCTCTCATCCTGTTTGTACCTTGCTGAATGATTTCATGGTTTTCTCCTCTGTTAAGGATTTGGTCAACCACTGCTGGGCTCCACTCAGCTGATCGTCACCTTTGATATCCACAAAATTGATTTCTTCTCTCCCCCGATTTCGCTTGCCTTGCAGCCGTTTGAACTGAAAGAAGGACAGAAACAACTGGAGTTACACAAACATCACACACCAACAACCTGAAACAGCTCAAGGTAGCTGGAGGGTGACCCCCTCTTTGCTCCCCTAGCATGGGACAGGGCACATTACCATACATCTTTCCAGTGAGGAATTTTTTCTTTAGGATAGTTCTGCTTTGCTGTAGATCAGGGTATCTTAAACCACTTAACATTAAGATTACAATCTTTTGGGTTTTTTCCTATGCAGAGGGAAAAACAACATTTACCTTTTGTTTATGAGAAGGCCCTCAGCCTCCTCATTTTAAATGCTAGGAAAACACCTCAAGTTCAACTGCTAACATATCCACCTTCCATAACTGAAATCTCAAAAGCAGAGGTTCCTCAAAGGAAATCAGCACGACACGAGCCACCTTCTGCAGCCCTTGTTCAGCTGACAAGACTGGCATTTTCCAGATTAAATCAACAATGAGAGGCAGTTTTTGCTTCTGTTTAAACAGGTTTTTGAGCTATAGGTCTTGAGCATTTCAACAATGTGAGGCTAGCACTGCCGTGCTAGAGGCTGTACCAAGAAAATATCTGAATGCCCTACTGAGGTAACTTGCCCGCCATATATACTGCTAACAAAACAAAGTTGGGCTAGGTGGGAACAACAAGCATCACCTACTTATACAGCAAGCAAATCCATCAGGAGCAGTAGCCCAACACATTGCTGGAAGGACACTGCATGTCTCCACAGCACAGCACTAAACCCCACGGAACAACAATCCGGTCCAACTCGGCAAGGAGCACTGGGTCGTGCTGGAGGCTCAGGACCGAGGCTGTCAAGCAGGTCCTATGTTCTAGCAGAGCTTAAATGCAAACTCCATAGTGGGATAGATAGTATAAGTGCCAACCGCTTCATCGTCTAGGAAGGAGGAGTCGGTGCTCATCTCCTGTGGCTGTGCCTGTGCTGGTTCCACCTCCTGGTAGTACCCACTGCTGTAGTAATCCTGTGAGCAAAAGGAAAAGCAGTTCGTCACTGCAGCAAAGCAAGATGGATCGTGGGGAAAACAGAGGCCCAGAGATGCGAGATTGAATCCTGTACCTCACCCTGGGAGCTGCTGGTCTCTCAGCCAGGACTATGAGAAGCACAGTGCATTACACACGTAAGGCTGATGGAAGCAGTCATTAATTACACCTCATTACCCTGGCACTACTGAAGAGTGCAGGGCATTTTTTTCCCAATAGCAACTCAGCGGTGTTGAATTGCTAGAAACAACCTGGCTTCATATACCAGCTCTGGCACTCCATGGTTCAGCACCCTGACAAGAGCAGGGGCAGTTCTGCTGGGGCATTTTACAATGAGTGCAGCCATTAAAGATTTATCCCACAAAGAGCTTCTATGGCTCTCGTGCCAGAAGAACCCAGCTGTATTATCACAGAATGAATCATAGAATGGCCTGGGTTGGAAAAGACCTCCAAGATCATCAGTTCCAACCCCCTGCTGTGTGCAGGGTCGCCAACCAGCAGACCAGGCTGCCCAGAGCCACATCCAGCCTGGCCTTGAATGCCTGCAGGGATGGGGCATCCACAACATCCTTGAGCAACCTGTTCCAGTGCTTCACCACCCTGAGTGAAAGACTTCCTCCTAATATCCAACCTAAACCTCCCCTGTCTCACTTTAAAACCATTCCCCCTTGTCCTGTCACCATCCACCCTCATAAACAGCCATTCCTCTCCTGTTCATACGCTCCCTTCAAGTACTGGAAGGCCACCATGAGGTCTCCCCAGAGCCTTCTCTTCTCTAAACAAGCCCAGTTCCCTCAACGCTTCTCCCATCAGAGAAATGCTGTGGATCTCCACTCCTCCTTCCAGAGACCACAGGTTGGAGTTTCACAAGCCACAGCCTGCTTCCCTAACCAACACAAAGCCTCCCCTGTTCCAGACCCACCTGATAATACGCGTCAGTCCCGCCGGCATCGCCGTAAGCAGGGAACTGGCCATAGGGCTGACTGTCGTAGTCTTCTCCGGATTTGGGCAGCCAGTTGTGATGAGTGGCACTGGAGCCCATGCCAGTTTTGAACTCCAGAGGAGCATTGGCAGCAGCATCTTGGAACTGCGGCTCTGGTTCCGTCCCAGGTGGCGGCTCCTCCGAAACCACCGGGCTTGAGTACATGTACGCCTCAGCAGCGACAACGCTGGGCTCGCTCCTGTCGGACAAGGAGAAGTAGTTCTCTGGCTCGACCTCTTCGTCGCTGTCGTCCTCCTCCTGTGTAATCTGCTTGGTTACCTGGAGGGCAGCGCTCTTCGCAGCAGCTTTGATGGCAGAGGGAGAAGGAGTTGTGGCTACGGCCGGCTTAGACGGAGGTTTTGTTTTGGAGGACGAGGTCGGGGCCTTTGCAGGCTTCGACTCGGAGGCGTTGTCGGCTGCTTTCCTCGAGAAAGCGTAGGGCAAAAGTAACCGATTGGTCTCTTTCACTGTCAAGTTTTTGGGTTGAGGAAGCAGAGCGGACAAGCCAGAGCCCTCGCCACGTCCCTGGTGAGTTTCATGCGGGGCAAATGGTTCATAGAAATAAGAGAAATGAACGAGACCATTTAGTTTCCCCTGACTCCCTGCCAATTATCTCCTCCGATTCTAACGGCATTAATGGGTTTCCCATTGCTCAGCACAATTGCTCGCCACTTCCAACACTTTCTTGCACAAAAGGCTTGGTGGGACTTATAAAGGAAAAACTGGTACTTGCAAATACCCATCTACTTCTCACATGAATACCTATTTTTGCCAAAATTTAAATGTAGGAAATCTCACCCAAAAAGGATTCGACACCCCAGGAATTTTATACTCTGAAGGCCCTGTGCTGAATGGGTTTACAGTTGCAGAAACCCAACATCTATCACATGCTGATTTCCCGTGCAACTTGTTTAATTCAATACGCCAGAGACTCACCTGAAAAATATTTTTCTTCTTTGCTGGTTCATCTTCCTCTGAATCTGACTGAGAAAGAAAAACAGAGCTCAGCACAACTCGAGACAGTAAATAACAGTGACCACCCCTGCTTGGTGACTTGGTAACATTCAGTTTGAAACAGCAGAGGATCACAGCACTGCAGGGCTGGGTTCAACCTGCCAAAAACCACAGTGAAAGAGCAACAGTGGGCTGTTGTCAGGCTCTTTCACAGCCTTGCTGATGCATCAGTGTCAGGACAAAAAGAGATAGGAGAGATCCGGGAGATCACTGAGCTGCCCACAGCAAGCAGGGCTGCAGTACCTGTCACTGTGTTTAGCAGCAGCTGAGCCTGCTGTGGTTTGAGCAGAGAAAATAAGCTGCATTCCACTGTAAAAACTGAAGCTTTGCAAACAAGTCAGCATTACCTCTTATCATCTCACCGGAGCAACACATCCGCAGTCAAAAAGTAATCTCCAGCTTGAGTTCATTTACCCAACTTATGGGACAAAAAAGGATTCACTCATTCAAAACTCCCAATTTTCAAGGTGGCTTCTTCATGTTGCTCTAAAGCAAAGTGGGTGGGCAGAGATACTCCACATATTTGGCTCCTGCCAGAAATTAGCACTTAAAAGTATCTGAGCTGCTGGCTCACAATGAAGTCACAGGAAAATCAACCTACAGCGAGGCAAAGAACACAAACCACCCAGCAAAAGGTCAGCGCTCCCTTTCAAAGAGACAGACAGCACCACATTAACAGAGGGGAAGCACAAAACCCACACAGAGTGTAAAAATTCACTGTGGAGATTAATAGGAGATTATTCACAGTAACTTTGGAGTTGTTAAATATCCATTAAAAACTTGAGCGTAAGGTCTGGTCATCTCTGCCATCAGAAAAGGCCCCTGACATCTTTATCATCTTACTGCTTTGCAGAGCACTTTAAATAGATTACAGGAAACGAGGTCTTCTGCCAGTTTACTATCTAAATTATAAAACAGGACAAAGAAAAAAGAACACACATAAATAAATGCAAGTCAGAGTTGCAATAAAACCAGACCGCTGTATTCAGGAGAGATGAGACTGCCCAGGAGCATTTCCACAGGTGCAAAAAGAAAGGGACAGAAAGGACTGTAAAGAGAAAAGGATGAAATGGGGATTCTGCCTCAGGCAAAGGGGCTTCCAGGAAGCACCAGGACCAGCTCTGTCTCAGGGACTTTTCTCTCAGCAACATGCATTCACCATCCTGATGACCTGCAGGTGCTTCTGTTCAAAGCCAATTTGCTGAACACAGAAGGTGGAGGACAGGGAGGAAAAGGAAAAAAAATCTCCTCATATTCATTTCAGTAATTGTAAGGGCAGCAAGGAAGCTAAGAGCCTGAGTATTTGTATGAAGTGCTGCAAAGAAATGAGTAAGCAAAAAGTGGGTAGCAGGGAATGGTCTGTACCTATGCTGCTTGCCATACATCCTCCTGCTTGGTACACGTGGAGCATACAAGCATTTAAGATCAGGCAGAAGATTGGAGATAGGCAGCAAAAAGGCCACAGGGCCTTGTTCACATTAAGTCACCACGTATTTTTTCTCCCGTCCCCTGCAAAAAGCAAACCTCCCCTGCTGGGAAGCTCAGCTCAAACGGACCAGGACCTGCATCTGACAGCAAGCAGCACATTGCCTGCCAACAAAGCCAACAAGAAGCACGTTCTGCTTCTCAGCAGTCAGACACGTTTAGCTGCTACACCTCCGTAGCATTTCAGGAGCTGTGCAGGATTTGCCAAAGGAGGCTGGCTGTTGGTCTGGGGGCAGCCGGTGTCCTTCTCACCCTTCCTTCCCTGCAGGCTGCTGCTCCAGCAGAGCGAGATATGCTGACTTCATCTCAGCTCCCACAGGCCTCGATGCTGGCAGTCTGCTATTCGTTGGCACTGCTGATAAATCCATAACCATGAAACCTTTCCCTCAAGCTGCTTGTCCCTGTGGAAACGACCCGAACTTCGCAGTGCAGCTCCCTGGAGCATGCACAGCATCACGACACTCCGAGTGGGACAGAGAGCAGCTCTCTCTGCGCCCCAGCACTGCCATAATCCTCCCAAGACAGAGGCTGATTTCCTTTGACACGAAGGACTCAGGGTCACCAAGGGGTTCCAGAGTGCCACCAGCGTCCACAGGGAGACAAGAAGGGGGATGAGGACCCACATCTCCCTTCACATAGTCACAGCTTGCTTTGGCTTATGGCCAGCTACCTGGATTTGGTGCTCAAGAACTACATAAGGCATCGGGAAAACATCAACTAAAAAAGCATGAGTTGAGATGGAAGTGAATACCTACAGGCCTGGTGGACACCTGAAGCCTTCAGACAATCAAACAATACATTGTCAGGAAGATCTACTGATGTCAAAACAAAGAGAGAGTATGAAGAGAAATTCAGGCTTGTTTGGGATGCCCCTAAGAAGGCCATACAGCTCTAAAGCAATGCACTGACTTCAGCAATAAATAAGACTGCAGATCATCTGGATTCAGGTGCATTACAGTTATAAACATGGTTACTATCTCAGTTTAATTCTGCAAAGTGCTTTAGGATTAGGTCTGGCGACCCGGACAGATCTCTCCAGATGCCACAACCATGGCACCAGGCAGGCTGTGGTGCCTGGCTGCCCCGCCAGGCACACAGCACCGCGCTTCACGACCTAACGATGCCTGGAGAGCACAAAGCAGAGCTCAAGGGCTGACCCCCCTTCTCAGCGGAGCTTGTCTCATACTCACATTTCCCTCGTGCAGCTCGGGTGCTACGATCTTCACCGGCTCCGTCCTCTTCTTTGGCTTGGGGAGTCCCAGGTCCCCCCCAGCGCTGGGCAGAGCGGCGGGGCCCGAGGCGGGCGGGGACGGGCCGGAGGCCGAGGCAACGTTCCGTGGGGGCGGCAGGAGGAGCCCCCCTGGCCGGGGCTGCTCCCCGCTGCCGGCGGATGGCTCGGGAGGGCCGGGGGCCGGGCTCGGGGCGGGCGGAGGGGGGCCGAAGCCCCTCACACCGGGCGGTGGGCCCATGAGGAAGGGCGGGGGAGGCAATAAGGGGAATCCGCTGCCCTGGGAGGGTGGGGGGGGCAGCGCGGAGGCTTTGGGGGGAGGAAGGGAGGCAAAGAGCCCCCCACGGGCCGGGTGTTGCGGGACCGGGGAGTCATGAGGCGGAGTGTTGGGGGCTTCCACCTCCTCGTCCGCGGCCTCCTCCGCCTCGCTGTCCTCCTCGCTGCTGGCATAGGCCACTAGAGACATGGCCACCCGCGGAGGGCAGCCCTGGGCGGGCGGCAGCCGCTACGCGAGGCCGAGGATCCGCCCTCTGGGCTAGGCCGCGCCGCCGCCGCGCTTTCAGCGGGAGCAGCGGGGAGGAAAGAAAGGAGCGGGCCGAGGCTACGCCGCCATGGCAGCCCCACCCCGCCCAGCGGCGGCGGCAACGGGGACTGGGGAGGCGGCTCGGGGAGCCGGCAGGTCGGCTCCGCGTCTGCCGCCGCGCTCCCAGATAATGGCCGCCGGCCGCGCTCCCCCTCCCTCAACCGTTGCGGCGGGGTCGCTAAAACTACAACTCCCGGCAGCTCCTGCGCGCCGCCCGCCGCCAGCCTCCCAGCGCGCCTCACCACAAAGCCTCACGGGAAACGTAGTCCGCTAGCCGCCCGCGGGGACCACCGCTCCCGGCGTGCACCGCGAGAGGCGCCGCGCGGCGGAGAGAAGGACGCTGACATGGCGGCGGGGAAAGGCCCAGAAGCATTCGCGGCACCGAGGGAGACCGCGATGGGGTTGGGAGGTGCGGGAAGGGTGCACAAAGAGAAGCTGGCGAACGGAGTGCTCCGCGCTACCGCTTGAACGAGCCCTGACTGCTTCTGCGCGGCCACAAAGCGCCCACAAATGGTGGCGGAGCCGCGTGCTCAACGCTGGCCTACAGCTCCCAGCATGCCCCGCGCCAGCCGCCTTGCCAGGGCTTACAGCGCAGCGCCGAACGGGACTGCAGCTCCCAGCATGCACCGCGCGGGGCCTGCGCGGCTCACGGGGGCCTGTGGGTAGCCGTGGCGGTTGGGGCCCGTCCTTATTATCCCATTCAGTTCTATGACGCTGCCTTGGCTGGCCACGGTGCCAACCCAGTGCGTTCCCACCAATGGGGTGATTTAGCGACACGGAGACACGTTCCGAATCTTTTTAATTTATTTGGGTTCCCATCTCTACCGCACCACCACCATCTACTCCCCTCCCTCTCCCCACCGGTGGTAGCGCCTCACCTCCGCGCATGCGCAGCCCAGCGCGCGCCAGGCCGATCGCCGAGCGCATCCACCGCGCTGCTGCCGCGGGGGGGGGGGGGGTTATGCGGGGGTGGGGGGGGAAGGGCGCGATTGAATTCAAACCCAAACAACCGCACGGGGCCGGGGCCGCCGTACCGCGCCGCTCCCAGATCGGGCCGGGGCCGCCCCCCCCCCCCCCCCGCACCGCGTTGCGGTGGGGGCCGCCCGCACCACCCTCCGTGCGCTGCTCTCCCTCCTTCTTTCTCTCTCTCTCTCTCTCTCCCTTTCAACCCCCCCCCCCCCTTTTTTTTTGTGTGTGTGTGTTTTTTTTTTTTCCTCCCGCCGCCTTCCCGCTCCCAAACTTCACGCCGGGCCCCCCCGCGGCCCGCAGCCATCATGTCCCGCTCCCACCGGCAGAAGGAGTACAAGTGCGGGGACCTCGTCTTCGCCAAGATGAAGGGCTACCCCCACTGGCCCGCCCGGGTAAGCGGGGGCGGGGAGGGGAGGGCAGGGGACCTACGTTATTTTAGGATTTAATTTCATTCTATTTTATTCTTTCTGTTGTGTTTTTTTGTTTTTTTTTTCTTTCCCCTCTTCCATTTTGCCTGACCCTCTTTTCGTTCCACTCGATCCTATCCCCGCGTTTTGCCCGATCCCATTCTGCCCCGTTCCATCCCCTCTGTTTCATTCCCCCATTCCTCTCGGGAGCAGCCACCCTCCAGCCGCTCTCCCCCCTTCCCCTCCATTCCCCCTATGGCCGCAGGTGTGCGCGGAGGTTCTCCACGTGGCCCCTTCACCCCCCCCCCCCCCCCCCCCCCCACCGTTGCGTGACCCCGGGGCCTTTTGTGGGGGTCGGGAGGGTGGCGAAGTTTCACGGCCTTACTTGTGGGCTCCCCCCCCCAACCGGTATCACTCTGCCCCTTTATTTGAGGGAAGCAGCACCGAGGGGAGCCCATCCTACAGCTTTCCACCTTCATTCCTCCCCCCAGGCCTGGATCCAGCCTTGGGCCCCCAGCACCGCTTCCTTGCCTCCATCCCCCCCCCCCTCCCTCCAGGCCGTGGCTCCTTGTTGTAGGGCTCAGAATGGCGTGGGTTCCCTCCCCCCAGCCAACTTTGGGTCGGTTTATGGTGGTTTTGTTGGCCAGGCTACGCGGAGAGGCACTCAGTCAGGCAGCGGCCTGGCAGCACGCAGCCAAAGCGGCCATGGGGAGGAGGGGCAGCCTGCATGGGCCCTGTCTGCTCCAGCCCTGTGGGGGAGGAGGACCAGGGGGATCCGTGAGGACATCACACAGGGCCTGGAGCTCACATCACCAAGCCAAGGCCTTTCTGCAGCCTCACACCAGGCCGGACTCCTGCAGCCCAAATTAGCACAGGCCAAGGCGGTCGCTTGGGTTTCAGCCTCCATGGCTGCTCTCGGCCTGGTCTTATAGGGACACAGCCCTGGGGCCCACACCGGCCCCTCTGCAGGACTGAATCCCCTGCCCTCCCTGACCCCATCACTTGCCCTGGCAGCGTGGGCAGAGCCATGACTAATGGAGACGCTCCTGTCCCCTCCAGCCACTCGTTGGGGTTTTTTGTTTTCCGGCTCCCGGAATATGAAGCAGGTGTGGCCGGGAGGTGGCAGCTCCTTCCCCTCCCTGGGGAAAGGAGAGGTGCTGGGGCTGTTTTTTTTTTGCCTAGTGCATGCTTTGGGGGCTGCCCCCTGAAATATAAGTGCTGCAAGCACCGAGCGTGTTCCATTGACACCCATATGCAGAAAGCTCTCAGTGTGGCCTGTATGGAGAGGCTGCATTGGAGGGGAAACTAAGGCACTACAGCTGGGAGGTGGTACCAGCAGTAAGGACAAAGCAGTAAGGACACCCTTATGCTGTTCCTACAGGGTCCTTCCCAGCACCTTTCTTGCTCGCAGGCCATTATTGTCAGTTGCTTGGGTCAGATGCTGCCCTAAGGCTCTGCTCCCATCACTGGGTATTGGGTGTGGGTGGGGGCTGTGTGTGCTTGGATGAGGCCCTCCTGTGCTGGCAGCAGGAGCTGAGACTGCCCCAGGGGGACAAGAGAAACCTGTGGGGCTGTGCCTGGCGTCATGCCACTGAGATGCAGCAGTGTCTCTTAGGACATGGGATGCATGAGCACTGCCTCCCTGTGGTCTCAACTGGTTAATCCCCCCTTCCCCAACCTAGTCACAATCCTGTTTCCATCACTGGGGAAACTGAGGCAGAAACCAGCGGCTGCCGGGTCTCTGCATGTGTTGTCCCAGGCTCCGGGCACTGGTTACAAAGTCCAGGTGCCAAGGTTCAGTGCAGAGTCCGTGTGGGGTACGTGCTTGTCCTGCCCTAGCTGTTCTCCAGAGCTGTCCCTCCTGTCCCACCCCCTTGTTTTGGGCCCCCCCTGGGTTCCTGTGCAAAGAACAGGCTGGTGACACCATGGCACCCCATCCTGACTTATAGCAGACTGGGATGGACAAACAGACATTGGTGCTATGGCAGAGCACCATGTGGGCTCCAAATGGTGAAGGGTTTCCCGACAGGCCCAGCACCCACCTGTGCTGTTGGCACCCAGTCTGGCTATCTCGACGACACCCCCTTATCTCCCTGCCCCTGCTTCTTCCCCACCCGCTGCTGTGAGTAGAGATGTTTTGGGAGGGTTGGGTGAAAAAAGGCAGATAAGAGGCTGCCACCCGTTGGATCCCACCCACGATGTGAATCCACGCCCTTTCTGGTTACCTACACAGTGTCCAGAAATCCATGGGGTCCCTGCTATAGGCTGCATTGTGCTGCTTTACCCAGCCACGACCTTGGCCAAGGACGGATCCTGGTACATGGATGTGGCCACTGTGTACCACAGGGCTCTGGGACAATAGGGTCCCTGTCCCTGCTGGGGGATGTCCCACAGACTGAACTCTGGGGGCTGAGCCACTGTGCACAGCACCACGTGCACAGCCTCTCTTCAGGGATGGAGGTATTAAAAATATCTGGTCCTGCCTGCAAGGCATTGCGGCCCCACCAGAGCTGTATCTGTACCGTGTTATCCTCAGCAGGGTGAAGTAAACCTGTAAAGGGCCCTTTTGAATGGGAAAAGTTGAAGCCATTGGGGTGGCAGAACCGGGATATTCCCACAGGAGTGGGGAATAGATGGGTCCTCGCCTGGACCCACTCCCCTTGGAGCTGATGGGGCTTTTGGTGCCACTGCTGAGGAGAGACCTGTGGAAACGTGGTCTGTGTCTGAGTGTCCTGCAGCGTGGGGCTGGGCAGGCTGGCCAGCTGCCCTCTGAATCAGATTTTCTCCTCTGCCCCATCAGCATTGTGGGCGAGGGTCCAGCACCATGGTGTGAGGCCAAGCTCTGCACTGTCAGGAGCCACTCACTCCATCCCTGCCCCAATTTCTCTGCTGTGTTTGTAAAATGGAGCTGGGAACAGAGGGCTCCCACACATGGAATGTGTCCTTGCGGCCAGGAGTGCTGGATGGAGACATCCCATCCCTCCTGGGCACCCCCAGCCCAGGGCTGTGCCAGCACTGTCACCCGGTGCAGCCCTGTACCTCAACTCTTGGACTTCTCAGGATATTTCCAACAGAACCCCCTCTGCCAGCTCTGGCATTGAGTGCTGCAAGTTGCTCCAGGGCCACGTCTGAGATGTGCCAGGAGGAAGGAAACAAACAAAAAAACACAACCCACTGGCAGCCCCGTGGGAGCCCCACACCAACATGGCACCTGGGGAAACTGAGGCTCAGCACTGATGTCTGGCAAAGGTCGTGCCATGAGTCAGCAGCACGCTGTCAGCAGGACACAGCACTGGAGCCAGCAACCTCACCCTGCCACCCTTCTCCGCTTCGAGACCCCCCACCCTACTTCTCTCCTTCCACCTCCCTTTGAGGCTTCCTTGGGAATTTATGGCTGCGCTCATGCTGGCTCAAGCCGGGGTTATTTTTAGACTCTATAAAAAGCTGCCAGAGCCACTTTGCGCTCCGCTCCCGCGTGGTGCACTGGGAATATTCACGCTTGGTGAATTGGCACCTGCTGGCGGGGCCGTGCTGGCTGCTCGCCGAGTTGGGGGCTCGCAGAGCTCCAGGCGAGCTGGGGTGTTTTGGCCGCTGCCACAAGAGCTGGGTTGGAGCTGTTCCTCCTGCGTGCAGCCACGATTTTGCTGAGCTAAATGTGTCTGAGCCAGTCTAGACAAGAGCTTACAGCGACCGCTTCTCGCTGTCCCCTCCGGTGCCCGCAGTGCTGCCACAGGGATGCAGCTTCACATCGGGCTGTGTGATGCTCAGGCTGGATCCAGGTGCAGTGGAGTGCCCGTCCAGCCCAAGGCTGCCATAACCTTTGTGTTATCTGCTGGTTTTTGCCCCTGGTGCTGCTGGCTGCTGGGTGAATTCCTGAGGAATAAGGCCAAAAGGTGGCACACAACGGCCCATATACCCGTGTTCTAAGCGGTGGGTGATGTCCCGTCACTGTGCCCTCCCCAGCCCTCACCCCTTTCTCCATGTCATACAGATCGACGAGATGCCAGAAGCTGCAGTAAAATCCTCCTCCAACAAATACCAAGTCTTCTTCTTTGGGACCCATGAAACGTGAGTGGAGCCGTGGTGCATGTGGGGGATGGGGTCAGTGGGGTCATAGATGGGACCCACTCTCTGTGGTCTGGGTCTCTGTGGGTGCCGTGATGCCAATGAGGTCCTTCCCAGCTGCTGTTACTCATTGCTTCCCCCTGAGCAGGGCATTCCTGGGGCCCAAAGACCTCTTCCCCTATGAAGAATGCAAGGAGAAGTTTGGGAAACCCAACAAAAGGAAAGGGTTCAGTGAAGGTTTGTGGGAAATAGAGCACAACCCAACTGTCAAAGCCTCCGGGTACCAGGTAGGTGACATCCCTCTGTGGCCACCTCCTGCCCTGCTCTCTGGGTGTCCTGTCCCACCCCTCTAAGCCCCCCATGTCCATTGGCAGCCCACCCAGAAGAAGACCTGCTCTGAGGACGCTGAGCCAGAGCAAGAGCCAGAGGGTGATGGGGAGAAGAAGGGCAACGCAGAGGGCAGCAGCGATGAAGAGGGGAAGCTAGTGATTGATGAGCAATCCAAGGAGAAGAACGAAAAAGCCGGGATCAAGAGGAAAGCAGAAGATGCTTTGGAGGTAGGAAGGGGATGGAGACATGGTCGGGGGGCACTGGGGCTGGGCTGAGCCTGGGCTGAGCCTATCTCTCCCTACCCAGGACTCCCCCAAGCGCACCAAGGAGATGGAGGGGCAGGAAGCAGAGAAGAAGATAGACAACGAAGAGGCCCCCAAGGAGGAGCCGAAGCCCAACCCAGCCGAAGGGGAGAAGGAGAAGAACAGTGATGCTGCCAGCGTGCCAGACGCCAATGAAGCCAAGCAGGAGGGCAAGGATAAGGCAGAGGAGGTCAGAGACCACAAGGAGAGGTGAGGGCAGTGAACGGGGTGATCCCAGTCCCCAAAATGCAGGCTCCCTTCTACCCATGTGGGCAATGGGGAGCAGCCCTGGCAGCAGGGTGGGAGTCCCAGTGCCATGGGGTCCATCACTGTGTCTCTTCTTGACCATTGCAGCCTGTAGTGGCCTCCCTGGCGAGCTGATCTCCCGCTGTCCCTTCCCTGCTGGGCTCCCAGGGTGTTGCCCCATCTCACCCTCGTCACGTCCACGGCTCCGGAAACGAGAAACAAACAGAAAATGAAATTAAAAAAAAAAAAAAAAAAAAAAGAAATGAAGAGAAACCCAGTAATGAGAACCCCTGAACCGACCTGCATCTCCTGGCCCTGCTGTCGTGGGGCGCATGCTTTGTATTAGTGATTTCTAGGGGGCTGATCAGTTGATTTGAAATAAAAGCGATTCATGCCTTTTTAAAGTGCTTCTGCCTGCATTTCCCGCTGGGGGTGTGGGCCCCATGCCTGCTGTGGGCCCCTTTGGGTCGTTTTGTGTTCTTGGTGCCAGCAAGAGTCCTGAAGGAAACGCAAATGGGAATGGAGGTGAACTGGAAGAGGGGAAAAAACTGAAGGGAGGCAATGGGAGCCCTGGGCTGCTGCCTTGACTCCTGGGGAGCCGTGGGGCTGGAGCTGTAGTAGAAAATGCACCATAGACGGAGCTGGGCTCGCAGCCGCCCTGCCCGCTGCTGCTTCACTCGAGCCTCTCCGTCCTGGACCTATTATGGGGCAATGGGGGCCGTGGGAGGCGGCTGGAACTACAACTCCCAGCGTGCCCCGCGCGGCATCCCACGTGGTTCCTCCGCCCAATCGTGGCTGCTCCCGCGATGCACCGCGCCAGAGGCGGGGAGAGAGGCGCAACTCCCGGCGGGCGCTGCGGTGTGGGCGGGAAGGGAGGGAGGGGCGGACGGACAGACGGACGGAGGGGGAGGGGCGTGGTGGGGAGGGCAGCGCTGCGGGTTCGACCCCGGTCCGGTGCCCTCAGCCCCGGCACCATGCGCTTATCGGCTCTTCTGAGCCTGGCAGCCCGGCCTAAGCTGCCCAAGGATTACCGACACGGCACCTGGCGACCCGGCACCGTAGCCGAACGCATCCGGAATCCCCCGGGCCTACGCCGCAAGAAGATCTTCGTGGAACCCATCAGCAGGGAGGATTGGAAGGTGTTCCGCGGTGATACGGTGAGCACACGGCACAAAGCCCGGGGTAAGTGAATGGGGGAAGCCTCGCTGAACCCCTACCTTCCCTCCAACCCTGTGCAGGTCCAGGTGCTGACCGGGAAGGATGCGGGGAAGCAGGCGATGGTCACCCAAGTTGTACGTGCCCGTAACTGGGTGGTGGTGGAAGGGCTGAACACGGTGAGTATCGAGCGTGGAGGTGACCCCAGATGCATCCCAATGGGCGCAGAGCAGCCGTAACCCTGCCCTGTCCCGCAGCATTACCGCTATGTCAATAGGAATGCCAAGTACAGCAGCACCTACATTGCCAGCGAGGCTCCACTGCTGCTCAACCAGATCTCCTTGGTGGACCCTGAGGACCGGTAATTCGCACGGGGAGCTGGGGAGCCCTCTGCTGGCTTCAGTGCTGACCCTCTCACATCCTGTGCCCACCAGGAAGCCAACAGAGGTAGACTGGAGGTACACAGAGGAAGGTGAGCGTGTCCGTGTCTCGCTACGCACCGGCCGTATCATCCCTCTCCCTCTGCGACAGCGCTGGGATGGCATCGTTCCTGAGCAGTGGATCGGTGAGGGGATGGGGGATGGCTGTGAGCTGCAGCATCCAGAAGGTGCTTGGAGGCTCAGCTCTGTCCCCTCCACCCCCAGATGGCCCCAAGGACACATCGGTAGATGACGCACTGGATAAAACCTACACGCCATCCCTGAAGACCTTTGAGGAGGAGATCATGGACGCCATGGGGATTGTGGAGACACGTAGGGCCAAGAAGTCCTACTGGTACTAAATCCTACTTGAAACCTGGCCTGAAGCTGTGTTCTGTGCTCCAATGGCAGCAGCTTGCAATAAAGATGCCCCTTTATTTTTCATGGCTGTGATGCTTTTTGGCAGCTCTGGGTCACGCTGACAGGATGCAGACTATCCTGCTATGCCTCCTCCCCTCCTGCTCACTCAGTCCAAGCCTTGCGCTGTGTAAAAGCAAGTTTTATTGTAGCTCGTGCCTCATAGCCAGCGACTGGGCTCAGCCCTGCCCCTGCCCGCCTCCACCCCTCACCATGTCTTCATCCTCACGGATGTCCTTGTCCAGGCCTGATAGCACAGCATCCAGTGGCACCCGTGCAGCCACCAGCACCAGGTTGCGTGGGGAGAACCGGGGGTTGAAGAGGGGCACGAGGGCACATTGGAAACCTGTGGACAGAGGGACAGTTGGCACCTGCAGCTCCCTGCAGCTCCCCCACCCCGGCAGCACCCACCTTGCTCCCGCAGGTACAGTAGGCGATCAAGCAGGATGAGGGTCTCCACCAGTGGGGCCAACAGCAGCACCAGGCTGAAGAAGGCAACCACCTTGTGCTGCTGACACAGCATGGCGCACACCGACTCTGAATCCAGAGGCACAGCAGCTGAGTCCAGCCCCACAAGGGACAGCCCCAGCCGGGCGTACCTGTGGGATAAAGCCATGCCAGTCCCACAAGTGCCCAAGGAGGATGCCAGGAGGGGATCAAAGGGGAAGCGACCCCATACGCACTCAGGGAAGCTGAGCATGTGGGCTTTCTTCATTGTCTGCACTCCCAGGTGCTTTTTGCTGGGATCAGCTGCCTGGATGAGGGTCTCCAGCACAGCACGGTAGCAGTGAATGCGCAAGCATTTGCTGTCCCTGTGCAGCCGCTCTGTGTATTCCTCCACCGCATGGCATGCAGCCTCACGAGCCCGGTAGGACAGCGTGTGACCTGGCAGCCCAGCCACCCAGGCGCTCAGTGGGTAGCCCGGAAGGTTGGAAGCAGTTGGCTCAGGGCACGTGGAGAGTTTCATATAACAACAAGCTGCTGAGGTGACAGCAGCCACCTGGGGGCTGCAGGCGAAATGACGCAGGAGGGCCACGCTGAGGTCCCCGCAGGCATGAAGCCCAGTCAGCAGTACCTGCTCGCTATCCACAGGCCATGCCAGTGGATTCCTGGCAGCGAGGGCTGGCCCTGGAGTGGGGGCAAGCAGGAACTCTTGCCCAGGTGCCTGAGGGTCCAGCCA
The DNA here is from genome assembly GCF_023343835.1 of Lagopus muta. Lineage (NCBI taxonomy): Eukaryota > Metazoa > Chordata > Aves > Galliformes > Phasianidae > Lagopus > Lagopus muta. The sequence goes on from NC_064461.1 coordinate 767,775, forward strand.
GCCAGCCACGTGTTGAGGGCATCGGGGACAAAGGGATGCAGGATCTGTAGTGTCTCGGGCTGCGTTTGGGTGGTGTTGGGAAGGTGGCAGCCTCCTACTGTCACCCCGTGCCCGGGCTTTCCCCAGCTCCCGCAGCAACTCCTGGTCAAAGTGCTCTGCCAGGCTGACCAGGCGGCCGTCACCCTCCACAGCAGTGACGGACAAGCCAAGACTGAAGGCCAGGAAACGGGAGAGATGGCCCTGGGGGGGGACAGGAGGATAAGGAGACGTGCTTGTGCGGGAGACATCCCTGAGGATCACCTCACAGCAGCCCCTTCCTACCTGCCCTGCACCCACGTCCACCACACGTTCACAGCCGGTGGCCTGGCTCAGCCGCTGCAATACCTGTGAAGAGAGGGGACCGTGGGTTGACAGAGAAGCTGTGAGGTGACACCAGGGGGGGAAAACTGGGACACCCACCTTGCCCAGGCACCAGATCTCATGCTGCTTCTTGGGCTTGACGTGACGGCGCAGAAGTGGGTGTAAGTGGGGGCTTTGGCAGGGCGGGCGTGGGGCATCCCCCAGCTGCCCACGGGGGAAGGAGAGAACACGGACAGCAGTGGTGAAGGCCAGCAGGGAGAGTGGCCACACCGTGCCCTGCCCCACCATGCCCCCAGTCCCCAGCAGCATGGCTGCCAGCTGCGGGGGGTCTGCCACTTCTAGTGCTGTCTGCCAGGTTGGTGGGAGCTTTGCCCACAGCCCCTCAGTGAAGAAGTCCTGTGGGGAGTGAGAGTTGCTGGACACGGGGCTGGGGACATGCTGGGGACATGGAGGACACGCTGGGGACACTCACAATGATGTAGGAGTCAAGGAGGGGTCGGTAAAGTGACAGGAGGCGGACGATGTTTGCTGCTCGCTGCTGTTCCCAGTGCAGGGGGGGACAGGGGGCACCTGCCATGGCTGTGATGTCACGCTGTGATGTCACCTGAAGGTGTGATGTCACTCAGAGACCCCTACTCTGGGGGTATGACATCATCCAGGGATGCCAACCCCCTGCCTGTCCATGACCTCAAAGAGCCACAACATCCTTCAGTGCCATGCCACAGGGCTGTGACACCATTCATAGCCACAGCTCTTTACCTGCACCCGTGACATCACAGATCCGTGACACAACAGGGTCGCGATGTCATGAGATAAGCCAAACCCCCCACCCAGGTACTGCAGGGCCATAGAGACGCCCCTCCCGCGGGCCAGAGCGGCCCCATGCGCCACTCACCGCCCGGCCCCTCCGCGTTCCCGCCGCGCATGCGTAACCGATCGCTGGGCGTCCAGAGAGCATGCGCAGTTTTGCCATCACCCCACTGCGCAGGCGCACGGGCTGCGTGCGGATGGCGCGCATGCGCGTAGTTGCAGACGCTCTTCCGTTGCCGGCAGTTTCTGCTTCCGTTGGTTGGGAGGGGAGCGTTGCGCGCTGCCGGCTTCAGCATGTCAGACCTCATCCTCAACGTCACCTTTGGGGTCGTCGAGCCCGCCCGTCGCGTCCCGGCCGGGAACCGTAAGCATAGGAACTTCTTAAGGCGACGGTATTTGGAACGGAAACGTGCGCTCGGGCAGAAAGAGCGCCAGGCGGCCCCGCAGCCCGGAGGAGGCCGCCCAAAGAAGCGCAGCAGGAAGAGGAAGCTGAAGGTGGACGGCGGGGAGCGGGAGGAGCACGAAGGGAAAGATCCCCCCGGGTCCTCCGGCCGCAGGGAGCCTTCAGCTCGCAGCATCACGCAAGAAACGGGCGCCAAAGGGACGCGGGGAGCAAAAAAAGGGACGCAGGGCCCCGTGCGAGCCTCCGGGCTGCCCCCAGTGCCCAGCAAGTTCGTGGCTATCGACTGTGAGATGGTGGGCACCGGGTTTCGTGGGCAAACCAGCGCTTTGGCCCGCTGTAGCATTGTGAACTATGAGGGCGATGTGCTGTACGACAGCTACGTGCGGCCCACAGAGCCCATCGTGGACTATCGCAGCCGCTGGAGCGGCATCTGCAAGAAGCACATGCTCAACGCTGTCCCCTTCTCGGAGGCTCAGAAGGAGGTGTGATGTTGGGGGTGGTGTGGCCATGGGGCAGGGAAGGGGGACTGTGCTCCTGGTGGGCTTTGGGGGCTGACTCGGGTGGGTGGGTGGGGGACTGCTGAGGTCAGAGCATGCTGGTGAGGACTGCCCACATCCCAGTCCCCATCCTGCAGCAGAGGGGATGTCACTTCATGCCTCTGCTGCTCCCATTCAGTCCTACATCACAGCCCTCAGCTGTGATTCCCACTGGTAGCGGGATAGACTCATGTTCCTGGGCACGACCACCACTCTGCTGTGGGATAGAATGCTCCAATGGGCAGCATGGTGCACTGAGGCCTGCTCTAATGCTCCCTCCTTCCCTCCCCAGATCCTGAAGATCCTCTCCGGAAAGGTGGTGGTCGGCCACGCCATACACAACGACTTCATGGCTCTCAAGTATTTCCACCCCAAAGCACTCATCCGCGACACATCCAAAATCCCCTTGTTGAACCAGAAGGGTGGGTTCCCCGAGAAGAAGGCCGTCTCCCTGAAGGACTTCGCTAAGAAACTGCTGCACAAAGATATCCAGGTCTGAGGCTGCTACGAAGTCACTTCTGGGGCAAGAAATTTCCCGGTGTCCCTAAGGAGCCTAGGGGACAAACAGGCAGTGTGAAGGGGCTGTGGGGAGGTTTGCCCTGCTTGTTTGCAATCTGTGCTTGGGTAGGGGACAGAGGTGTGTTATTTCCCGTCCTGGGGCTGGGGAATCCCAAGGTCAGTCGCTGCCTTGTACCTTGGTCTCTTCTCTGAAAGACCTCTTGCAAGAGCAGTTCAGCTGCAGAGCCAGCAGCTGAGAATGTCACTGGGGCTTTTTCTTTCTCAGCAGTGCCCTGGGCCGTTCCAACTCTTTGTCACTGTCCCCAACAGGTTGGCAAAAGCGGACATTGTTCAGTGGAGGACGCCAGGACAACCATGGAGCTGTACAAGATCGTGGAGGCAGAGTGGGAGCAGCACTTGATACTGAACTCTGAGCAGAAGTGACTGCCCTCATAGTCCAGCCCAGACCTCATGGGTCACAGAGCCTTGAGCCAGTGGGAGGAAGAATAGGATGAGCAGAGGCAGCAAGTGCTGTGGTGCACTCTAGCTCACTGGTAGTGGAGATAGTAGCATTATCAAGTTATGACTGTTCTTTCTCCCTACTCTGAGCATTGCATTGCCTTTGTTATACCGTGCTGTGTACCCCACCAGAGATGTGGGGAGAGCAAGGGCCACCTGTGCCTTCTGGGGGTCTATCCAGTCCCAGAGCAGTTCTGGCCTGTCAGAGCCCTGTGGGACCTCAGTGATGTTGGGGTACCCAAGCCTGGCTGTACCAGGAAGAGCATTCCTAGAAGGGCAGCTGAGGGACCCTTATGGATGGGTTCTGCCCAGCTATGGGCAGAGAGGGGACAGAAACTGCTCTGGGTACAGCACTGGAGCCATACCAGCTAGGCTCATCCTGAGCACAGAATCCAGACCCAAGGAGCAATCCTTCAGGCCCTCAGGCCAGTTGCCTCCCATATTTCACAACTACCTCTGACAAGGACCAGCAGAGGCCACGACTGCCACAGGGTTCCGGGACACAAAGCAGGCTGAGGCAAGTCCTGCCAGCTGGGAAGTCCCTGCACACCTGGAAGCTGCTCCCCCAAGGGATTTGAGTGCTGTCTTCCTCTTTACATAAGTGCTGCTGCGGGGGCTGGGGTGGGACCACTGTCCCCATCTGTTTGTCTCTGCTACCGGGGACGCTGTGTCCTTTACAGACACCTCTGAACACCGACGTGTATTTGCTGAACTCTTGAACACATCCCGAGTTCTCGGTCTGCTCTGGTCAGCCCACCGTGGAGCAGCTTTGAAGTGAAATGTTAATGTTCAAAATGCCCATTAAAAAAGAAATTATTAACAAGCACTTCCTTTTGGCTGCAGAGCCCTGGGGAAGATGCTTAACCCCGAATGCACAGGAAGCGGTGCAGCTTGCACCCGTGGGGCATACGATGACCATGTCTGTCCCCCTGTGTTCCAAATTGCCAAGCATGGCTGTGTATGCAGCAACAGGGGAAGCAGGAGGGACTTCCCACATCTCCAGCTTGCAGGCTCTGCGTGAAATCTTGATGTTGTTTGAAATCAAAGCAGTTCAGGAGAAGGCTGGGGAAGGGCTTGCAAAGGAGCAGGCGCCAGACTCGACACGGTAAGTCCCAAAATGGATTGAGTGGGACTGCAGGCATGGGCTGCTCCCTCAGCTCTAAATATTGTTTTTTGTGACCCCATTTTGTGACCAGAGCTGCACAGACAAGAGAGGTGCCCATGCCTGGTGCAGAGCAGCAGATCTCCTTCCCCCTGGGCTCCAAGCAGGCCCTTGATGCCTGGGGTGACTGCTGTGAGCTGTCACCCACCACCTGCCAGCAGCTGCTTTGTGTTGACCTTTCCTACGCCTCTTCTTCACGCCCAGGTATGAGCCATGGCTCTGCAAAGTTCCAGCAGTGTTGGGACCAGTGTGCAGAGCCCAAGGTTCCTCCCTTTATTTTGGGCTGTGTGGACAGAGCTGTCCCCAACTGGGAGACCCCTTACCTGCACCTGAGCCCTGCTGTGGAGAGAGAGAGACTGGGAGTGGAAGAGCAGAAGGGCTTGGGGAGCAAAATGGGGGTCCTGACCCCAGCGCTGCTGGGCTTAAGGTAGGTTGTGCTCTCTCTTAACAGCAGGATGAAAACAACACACTGGCACTGTCCCTAGCTGGTGGATGTGCCGTGCCCAGGGCAGAGCGGACTGGAAACCAGCTAGATCTTACTTACCCTTGAGCCCCCACTGCTGCTTTTCCCTTGGCCATGGGTTCTGCCCACCCAGAGTCCTGCTGGGGTGGCAGCAGGAGAGAGCCTTAGCTCTCACTCCCTTCCCTGCATGAGGAGTGGGGCAGCCAAAACTAACATGCCCAGCCCAGGCTGCTATCCCTGTGCACCTCCTCCATCACTACAGCTCCAGCTGGTGGGTGATGCCGGTACTGAGCAGACCCTGGGAGTGCAGCCAGCCTGGCCGGTGCATCCCCATGCGTAGCTGAATGAGACAGGCCTGAATGCACGTCACATTTTCCAGTGTTTTGGGGTGTTTATGCTGTTATACTCAGCTCTCAGCATGTCCCAGGCAGGGATAAGGGGTGGGAGCGACAATCGTGGCCGGAATAAAACACTTCCCAACCTCCAGATGTTTGGCTGCGTGACGAGAGCGGCTGAGCAAGAGACACTCGTTAAAAATCTGCTGGGTTTGGGGACGTCTGGGTCACTAAGAGGGGACAGCGGGGCCCTGATGCAAAGGATTGGGCCAGACAGCAAAGACAGGGGGGGAATTCTAGGGGGAGCCATTCGTTTTGTGTTTAAACACTGAGGATTTATTCACTGTGCCAGTGAGGGATGCCCAAGCTACGCAGTGGGGGGAGGAAGAGAAGCGGGCAGCACGCTACCAAGCAGCCATGCATGTGTGCCTCATGCAGTGTGTGTCCACCACAGAGCTGTTGTGGCCCCAAGCACAAAGGAAGGTGAGGAGGCATTGGAGAGGCCGGGTGCCTTTGTGTCTGGCTGCGTTTGGAAGCAATTAAAATGGGGTGGGAGTTTACAATCTGGGTTATAAATGGCCGACCGTTAAAAAGTTTTTACGTCTGGAAATGAGAACCATGCGGTCCGGCCCCATCTTGTCGGCAGATGCTTAATGGAGCTCCTGGGGGAGTAGGGGGGGGTCACAGCATGGGGGTAGGGGCTCCAGTGGGAACCACTGTGGGGTCCCATGGGTGCTGTGCCACCGCTGTGCTCCTTGTGAGGGGCTCAGGGCCATCGTTGCGGTCACTCCACGCGGATGGGGGGCACTGGGGGGGCTGCAATGGTGCTCAGATGGCTGCAGTTTGCTGGGATTGCTGTGGTGCATTGCAGTGCCAGTTGTTTCCAGTGGCTCATCCAGCTGTGCAGCCGGGTGTGGGAGCTCCGTGGCTCCAGTGTAATCCCTGTCTCTGTGCTCAGCCATCCTGGGACAAGCGGCCCCACGCGGGTTTGCAGCCGGAGCCGGAGTTTCGTGGGCCAGGAAGAGGGGAACGGAGAGAGGGGTTTATCCACCCTTCCCCATACAATTCCTTCCAGATGTGGGGCTGCCTGGGGGGTTCTGCTCAGCTGCGTCCTGGGGGCTCAGTGTGAGGGTCTGCAGCTTTGCCAGCACCCCACCCGTGCTCCCCTGCAGCCGGTTCTCCTGGAAATATGGCATTTATTTTTTTTTTCACTCTTCACTCCAAATATGGGGGTAAACGTTCAGCATCACTCATCCCCCCTGTGCCAGAGGGGACACAGATCCTGTTACACGAGGATGAAAAGGGACGGTGGTGACCCCCTGTCAGACCCTCCAGCTCTGCCTGGGGGTGCATGGGGTTGGGTGCAGTGTGGGGTTTGTTCCTTTCCCCCATGCTTCCCGTCCTGCAGCCCACGGAGCATCGGCAACGCTGTAGGTAAGGTTATGTCAGCCCTTTGTTACAAATCCTGTTCTTCGGGGGATTAGAGGCATGCTGCAAGCCAGGGCTTGGCTCATGAAAATCACAGCCCAGAAATTTGGGGGCGAGGAAGCCGGGGCCAGGAGGAGGGGAGGCAGCTCTCTCAGTAAGAGGGGTTTCAGGATCTTCCCGATGGGCAGGAGGGAGCTGGAAGGCAATTGCCAAGCTGTGAGCAATGAGCTCAGCTTTACTGCTGGTTCACACGGGGCTGTGCAGAGAGATCTCCAGCTGTTGGGTGCCCTATGTACCCCAAACGTGCCAAACCTTGGACCCTTGGGGCAGTCTGCTCTCCTGCAGACAATGGGGACAGTGGCAGCATGGACACGACTGAGGGTGTCCATCACTGCACAGAAGTCTGTTTTCACCCACAGAATCTGTCTCCCTCCGTTTCAGGGCTGCCAGTGACCCAAACGTCATTTATTGTGCAGTGCTGGGATGGCACCATGGCACAATGTGCCCCACGCAGCTCCTTCCTCAGGCATCTCACCAGAGAGAAACCCCAGCAAACAATTCATCACGCTCTGAGCAGATCCAATCTATCAGGGCTTTAATCTCACATTAGCAGTTAATCTTGCTTTCCACCGGCCTGTAGCCAAAGCAAACTTTCCTCAGCCCCGTGCAGACCAGAGGGTTCTGTTCTGGGCATGGGGCTCAGATGGAGTGGGGCTGAGCACAGCTGCACACGTGCACAAACGCTGCAAGCACAACATGCATGCAACACATTGCATGCACATGCGTGTGCGCGCACAGAGCCGTGCACACCTGGCACACACCAGCACATGCAAAGCACCCAGCTGGCACAGGGCTGGGCAATAATCCATCCCCAGGGCTGTTGGGGGGCTGCAGGCAGATTTGGGGGGTGTGAGAAGTCTTGGGGAGGTGTGGAGAAACCGGGAGGATGGAGGTTGATTGGGTGAGGCGAGAGGTATTGGGGAGATTCGGACAGCTGGAGGATGACAGGGATGTAGGGGGGACGTGGGAAGCTTTGGGGGGATGTGGGCAGTTTGGGGGGGATGCAGGCATGAGGGAGGCGCGGGCAGATCGGGGCTGAGCGGGCAGATTAATCCTTTGTGGGGAGTTACAGGGGGGATGCTTGGGTTAGGGAGATGCAGGTGGTTTGGGAGGCGCCTAATTTTGGGGGTGATGAGGGCAGTTTTTTGGGGGGCACGTGGGAAGTTTTGAGAGGTTCTGGAAGTTTTGGGAGATGCTGCAAGTTTTGGGAAACGATTGAGGCTTTCTAGAATGACGGAAGTTTTGGGGGAACGATGGAAGATTTGGGGACGATGGAGGGGTGCCCGTAAACCTTAACCCCCGCCTGCGTTCCCCCCCCCCCCCCCCCTCCCCTCCCCGGGGCCGTCCCGGTGCTCGGCCCCACAGGTGAGAGGAGCGCGGGGCTCCGCCGGCAGCGGGGCCGGGGCGGGGGCGGAGCGGGTGAGCCCGGCCATAAAACGGCGGCGCGGGGCCGGAGCCCGATTGAGCGGCTGCGGGGCGGGAGAGCGGCGGTGCCGGTACCGGCGGAGCGGACGGAGCGGACGGAGCGGACGGAGCGGACGGAGCGGAGGTGCCGGTGCCCCTCGGTGCGTTTCCACCACCTGCTCCTCCTTAGCACCATTTCCCACTTCCCCGGTGCCCCCCGCTCGCCGCGATGCCCAATTTCTCCGGGAATTGGAAGATGAAGAGCTCGGAGAACTTCGAAGAGCTGCTGAAAGCGTTGGGTGAGTGAGAGTCCCGGGATGGGTGAAGAGCGGGGGGAGTCCGGTTCCCATCGCCCCCCGGATCCCTCCAGCAGTGCGGGTCGGGGATTGTACTTAAAGCCTCCAGGGCTTGGGAGAGCTTCCCGGCCCCACTTCTCCCTACCCCTGCATCTCGCAGCCCGCTCCATTCCTCTTCCTCGTGAGGAAACTGAGGCACAGCTCGGATCCCCCCCCTCAGCTGCAGCCTGAGCCCCTCTCCTCTCTTCTGCCTGCCTCAGTTTCCCCACTGCAGTAGTAACCCCCGGGCTGCACACCCCCAGGCTCTCCCTGCATTACCCCCTTCGCATGGACACCCCACTCCCCCCCCCCCCCCAGCACCCCTCATCCCACACCCCGGTCGCACCCAATGGGATGGAGTGTGGTACCCCCAAAACCCCGGCCTGCAGGGCTTGGTTTGTCCCCCACTTCCCACCCCCATAGCACTGCGGGTCCTCAGCTGGAATCCGTGCATGGGGACACCACTGGGGTCCCAGGTTTTGGGCAGGACTGGGCCCCCCCATCCCCCAATGTTCTCCTCTGCCTGACCCCTCCCCACCCGCCGAGGAGTCGCTGGAGCAGAATATTTTCCAAGTTAGGGGATACGTAACAAATACTTCAGTATAATTATCACTTTCTTGGATTTCACTCCCTCTTCGCCCCCTCCTCCTCCCTCTCTCCCCTCCATCACCGCCGGTGAAGTGGTGCGGGGAAACCTCATCAGGAAAATCAATCTGTCGGGCACAGCGCAGCACTCTGCCTTTCCCACGCAGCGCATGAGGCTCCTGCAACCCCCGGCCCTGGGTGAAACCCACCCCCCTCCCCCCCCCCCCCGGAGGCACTGTGCCACCCCCATGGCTCCTAACTGCCTTAGGGGGACACTTTGTCCTCATGCCCACACAGGGGAAGGTGCAATCGTTGCATTTTAGCATCACGGTGGGAACAGCCCCACATGGATGCATCTGTCCCCGGTGCAGGGTTTGTTCCTCTAGGGATGCTCCATCTCCTCCAGGGATGCTCTGCTCTGTCTGCAGGGGCTTCCTGCCCTCCCCCCAATCCCTGGAGGCACGTGGAGCTGGATGGGATTGAGGAGGGGGCAGTGGGGTCCTGGCCAAGAGCCGACCTGCTGCCTTCAGCTGCCCGAGGGTCACACCATGGGAACAATGTCCCCAAAGAGCAGCTCCCTGGGGAGCGGGGCTGCCTGGGTGACAGCCCAGGGCTCAGGCTGTGATGGATGAGTCCGTAGGGGAGTGGGGACAAAGCCACAGCTGCATTGTGGTTAGCAAGAAGGGAGGGGGCTGCGAGAGTGTAATGATGGGTGTGAGACCCCCCCCCCCCTTGGCCTCCAGATGTAGGGCGGGAGCCCTGCGCCATGTCCCCGCTGTCACCCCGCGCGCCTCCCCATCACCCTCAGGCACATCCGGAGCCCGCACAGCTCCCCCCTGCCTGAAGGTAACGAGCACCAGATGTGGCCCAGATGTGCAGAGGGGGGTTCATGCACCCCCCCAAGCCTCCCTCCCCCCACACACACACCCTCCCTCCATGTTGTGCTGTCTGCAGAGCTCGGGGTCCTCCCAAGCTGTGTCACTGCCAAGTCGTGGAGTGGGGGGCAGGGGGCAGCCACGTGCCCCCTGTGCGCTCTGCAGGGGCTTATGGCATCGAGCCCTGAGTGCAGGGGGGGAAAGGGGGGAGTGTTTGCACGACCTCGTGCCCCCCATCTGCAACCAATTCCATAGAAAAGCAGCAGCATCTGTAGCTCAGCGCAGCTCTGGAACACAGCCGGGGGTCGTCGTCACCGCCATCCCGAGAGGCACTTAACCTCCCCTCCATGGGTCACACACCGGGCTGGGCGGTCTGGGATGTGGGGAGGGGTCACTCTGACACCGGTCCCTGCTTGCAGGCGTTAACATGATGCTGCGGAAGATCGCGGTGGCTGCGGCCTCGAAGCCAGCGGTGGAGATCAAGCAGGACGGTGAAAGCTTCTACATCAAGACCTCGACCACCGTGCGCACCACTGAGATCAGCTTCAGGATCGGGGAGGAGTTCGAGGAGCAAACGGTGGACGGGCGGCCCTGCAAGGTGGGCTGAGCTGCACCCGTTTGTGTGCGTGGATGTGTGTGCGCTCACTGATGTGTGTGTGAACGTGTGCACACATCCAGCATGCAGTCCTTCCCCCTGCCCCCAGGTGATACACGTGTCCAGCAACTGCAGGCTGTGGGGACAAACGGCCCCATCTTGTTGGTGGTGATGGATCGTAGTGCCTGATGGGGCTGGGGGCTGCTTCCCCTCTCCCCCCCCCCACCCCGTACCCCCCAACCAGTGCTGTTCTCTCTTCTCTATAGAGCTTGGCCAAGTGGGAGAGTGAGAACAAGATGGTGTGTGAGCAGCGGCTGCTGAAGGGCGAGGGACCCCGGACGGGCTGGTCCCGAGAGCTGACCAATGATGGGGAGCTCATCCTGGTGAGTGGGGGGCGAAGGGGGGGTTGGACGGTGATGGGGTGCATGCTGAGAAACTCTTGGAATAGGGCTGTGACCAGTGCTCCTTATTGCAGACCATGACAGCTGATGATGTTGTCTGCACCAGAGTGTACATCCGGGAGTGACGCACGCCACCAACCATCTCCCCACAACGGCTCCAGCCCCCCCTGCCCCTCCCCATGCCTTTCCCGTGGCCCTGTGGCCCCCTGCTCCCCTGTACCTGCCCCGTGTCCCCCCCCCCCCCCCCTCTCCCTGTGGCTGTGGGGGTGCACTGAGCAGCGGGATGTTGGGGAGCACCCCATCCTTTGGGTTTGATGTTTTCTGGTGGGTTTTTTGTTGTTGTTATTGTTGTTGTTTTTTTCTTTTTTATAACTGTTTTTGATTCACTTTGACCTCACACCCGGTGCTGCACCCCTCACCCTCCCCTGCAGCTCTGCTCGCTCTGCTCCCTCCCCGGTATTTATTTGTGAATAGTTGAATGGAATGGAAACACTCAACAGCTCCAATCCGGCGGTGCCGTGCAGTTCCGACCCCTGGGAACGTCTCCTCAACCCCTCTTCCCCTCTCCTGTTTCTAATAAAGCTCCAATCCCCATTGCTGTCCCCATCCCTCCCGGCCCTGCTTGCGTGTGCTGATCCAGCTCCGTGCCACAGCCCCAGCGTTGCGCAAAGGGCCGGGGGCAAAGGCGGTGCTGGGCGATGCCGTGTGGCGCATCCCTGCGTGGGAAGCACGGGGCATCTGGAGCACAGAGCCCCTATGGGTGCAGGTCTGGAGGGGGTAGAGGGGAGGAAACACCAAGCGCTGCCATGAGGTGATGCTCGTGGTCCCAGCTGGGTTGCCCCTATGCTGTCTTGGCTGTGTTAACAGCCCTGGGGTGGGTGATGAGATGGAATTGGGGGGGGGGGGGGTTCTTTTCAGCCACGAGGTGGGTGTGCTGTTTGTTGCATGGGGGTATGAGGAGCACTCGGCAAACTGTCCCGATTTTAGGTGGCAGTGGGGGTGTTGAGTGCCTCCTGGTGAGCATCCTGCCCTCGGCACTCTGATTCTTTGGGGGAAAAGCCAACAGTAAAGCAGCAAACCCCGAGTAAGCTGGGAGCCTTTGGGGCAAGGGGCAAAGGGGCTGCTGTGCTGCTGCTCCCTGGGTGTGTCGGTGGTGGCAGCAGGGTTTTTACCAGGAGTGGATGGGAAACAAAAGCTGTGCCCTGGGAAGACGGGAGCGGTTGCAGATGCCTTTGGGGTGACGCAAAGGGGGGGGTAAGGGAGGGGGGGTAGCGCTGTGGGTTCCTCTATGGGGGAGAGCAGTGGGATTACAGCTTTGGGAAGGGAGGGGGGGAGTTGTGAAGAGGGGTTGATGGGGGTAGCGCTGTGCCTCCAGGTGCTGCTCCTGGAATGCGCTTTAAATCTCCCCCCACACCGGGATCTGGACCACTGCCGGCTCCTGACGTCACCGTGCTGTAACGGGACCGGGTGGCACCAGGAGCTGCTCCATGCCCCCCTCCTTCCTCCCCCCCCCCCCCCCAAGACCCGGCCATGCGATGATGGGTGGTGGGCACTGCCGACCCCCCTCCTCCTTTCAGCCAAACTCGTTTCTCTCCCCGGAGATTTTGTAACAGAAACGATCCGCCTCGAGCAGCTCTTAATGAAAACCATGAGTTCCAACCCTCGGCCCTCACGGTTTTCCGATCCAGAGGAATATCCTCTTTCTTCGTAGCCGCCCAGGGGACGGCTCCAATTTGTCTCTCTTCCGAACCCCGGGCGGGAGGGGAAGCAGCAGCGCCGGTGGTGAAAGCGGAGATGGCAGCAGGGGCCCCGATGGGGGCTGTGCCCCAACAGCTGGAGCTGCACATCTGGATGACGGGGGTGCACATCTGGATGGCGAGGGGGCGGCCTGGGGGTCCCATCTCGCTTCTTGTGCTGGTGATGGGGGGGTACAGAGACGACGTGTCCCAGCCGTTGGCTACCCCACGCCAAGAGTTGGATGGCGGCCGCTCAGTGAAACAAAGGCGGATTCCTCCTCTCAGCCTCTGTTTATTGTGCGAAGAGCGGAGGGGAGCGGGGCTCTGCAGGGCTCGGGGAGAGGGAAGGGGGGGGGGGGGCTGCTGGAGTGGGTCCCAGGATGCAGAGCGGTGCTCGATTGGAAAGTGCACGGGTGATGATGGTGATGGGTTCCCCCAAAAGGGGGCTGCAGGGTTTTTCCCCTCCCCCTCCAAGCTCACTGTGGGTGGCTGCGGGTGCCCCCGAGCCGGCACTAATCGGCTGTCCGCTGACCCCCGGGCTGCCCCCGGCTGGGGAGGGGGCCCCGCTCAGCCCCTTGCCTTTCATCTGCCGCAGACAAAGCCCTGCGAGGGGCTGGGGGCTTCTGAGCCGCTTTGTGCTGCGGGTGATGAATGTGTGACCCACGGGGGGTTGCGACCCTTCTCCCTCTGCCTTTGTCATGCATTTTTTGGAAGTGGGGTCCCCAGGGTGTCTCCAGGTAGCTCCCGCCATGCTGTCGGCTGGGCAGTAGGGCTTTGTCCTGAGATGCGTTGGTTCTCGTCCTTGCTATGGGGCCGCTGGCCAAGCTGTGGGCTGGGCTGTCTGCGACCGCACTGCAAGGATTTCACCCTTAACCTCATACTGGGGCTCGAGCAGGATTGCAAGCCGCTCCTTGCTCCCCACGAAGGGGTTTCCAGGTGCACTGCAACCGTGCCGAGGGGCACAGGGAGGGCACTGCGCTGGCGTTACACAGGGAGCGCAGCGTGACCGCGTGGGGTCCAGATAAGGGCTCAGGACCGCTGTGCCCCACGGTTCCGCGTCTCATTGGGTCCCCTTCCCGAGGGGCAGCACGCTGTGCCCGGTCCCCAGGGTCCCTCATCCCGGTGTCCCCGCTTGGGACGCGGTGACACAGCCGTCCCCACGGCGCTCCCTGGGGCAGCCGGGGACAGCAGTGCCCACAACTGGGCGAGCAGGGCGGTATCCCAATGCCGCCGGCTTCAGGAGGTGACAGATGCGAGGTGCTGTCACCTCCCCACGCGATGCCACCCTCAAAACAGAGCACCCCCCCCTCCCATCCCATCCCATCCCCCGCAAGACCCTCCTCGCTCCTTTCCAGTTTTGACTTTCAGGGTCCCATGGACTGACCCCGTTGCATGGGGGGGGGTTACGGGGGAAAGGGGGGGGGGGGGTTTACGGGATCCGGTTTGACTCCCGTGCTTTTGTTCCTCAGCATTTGAGCTCATCTTTTGCGGAGGAGGGGAGGGGGGTCTCACTTCACCGCTCAACCCCCGCAGGGTGGCGTTTGCGGGGTCTCTGCCAACCCCAGCCCCAAGGATGCAATGGAGCGTCGGCGCAGCCCACCTGCGTTGCTGACCCCTGGCGGCTGCCTGCAGGGGAACGATGACGGAAGCGTGCCTCAGTTTCCCCATCTGCTGCCCCGGTAATGACAGGGCAGTGGGAGGCCCTGCCCGGCTCCCCTCCTCCTGGCGCTGGGCGGCTTCAAAGGGCCCTTTCCCTGCGGCGGGGGCACGGCCCGGATTGTGAAGGCAGCAGCGGCTGCCGGGGGGGGGGTCAGGGCCAGGACCGCGGCTCCCCTCCCTGCTGAGCAAGGCTGGGGAAACTGAGGCACGCCCGCAGATCAAAGCGGGCGGTGCGCGAGGCTGCCCCCGGGGGGGAGCGGCTGCGGGCCGGCAACGAGGAGGAGTCAGGATTGCTTTTAATGCCACATACAAAGTCCTCTCCACCCTCCCTCCCCATCCTTCCCCTCTCGCCCCCCCCCGAAAAAAAAAACAGACTTAAAATTATTCCAAAAATAAATAAAAAGGGCCAGGTCCCCCCCTTACCCCCTTCTGTGCAAAGAGAAAAGAGAAAAACCCCCTCCGCTCCCCAGGCCAGACCCAGGCTCCAGCAGGAAAGAAATGGGCAAAGCAAGTGAACCGGCGGCAGCATCACCCCATGGGGTGGGGGCTGCAGGGTGGGGGTCCTCAGCCCTGCGCAGGGCAGAGCAGGTGGAGGGCAGCAGATCTGGAGCCTTCCCCACCCATCTCCTTGGTGTGGAATGCTCAGAGCTGCCCGATGCTGGGCACAATGCTCCTGGCCCCACACTGTAGATAGCGAAACTGAGGCAGGCAGCATGGCCCCCGCTCAGCATCAGTCCAGGGCTGCGCTGTCCTGGTGCAGGGAGAGGGGATGGCTCCAAAAGAAGGGCGAGTGCTGTGGGAAAGGTGACCTATGTACATCCCTGAAGGTCAACGGCTCTCCGAGCCCCTTCCCCACCGCGCTGCCCCCTGCCCCTGCATGGGACGAGCCCCCAACAGCCTCGGCTATGAGGTCTGGCACTGCACGTGCTGACGGGTGCCATCCTCGAAGTCATCCTCGTGGTATGCTTCGCCATGCGGCCGCCGGCCTGTACTGCCATGGGACGTGTAGTCACTGAGTTCCACTTCCTCTGTGTCCTCAGTGGCCATCACCTCCTCCTGGGGTGGGAAGAAGGCCTGGAGCTGGCGCAGGCGTTCAGTGGGCAGCCAGCCAGGCTCGGGGAACTTCACCTGTGGGTACAGAAGGGTTGGGGACGGAGGTGGGCATGGGGCGGCCACACAGGGTCCATAACCCATCCCAACCCCACACCTCACCTCGAACTTGAGGATGAGTTTTCCCTTCTGGAAGGGGCTCCTGTAGACGGGCATCCCCTCGTTGGGGATGCATTTCAGGTCCCCAGGTCGGATGACATCACCTGAGAAAGAGGATGAGCGTCACTGCGCCGTGCACCACTGCACTGTGCATCACCGCACTGTGCCCCCACGCTGCTCCCAGCTTTTTTGCTGGGGACTTTGTGCAGATGTGGAGGAAAAGGGGAGAAGCTGCGTCCCTGTAGAGCTGGGGAAGAGTGAAACTCAAGGACAGTGCAGGACCACGGGGACACACATCCCCATCCTACCTGGCTGCGAGGCGACAAGCAGGGTCCTGTTGTCCAGCGTGCGGATGACCTGCCTGCAGCCACACAGCGCATCTGCCAGGCTGATCTCCCGCCTGACAATCAGATCATCACCGCTCCGCCTGAACACGGGATGCTCCTTCTGGTCCAGGACAATGATGATGTCCCCAGGCTCCAGGCCAGGCACTTGGTCACCTTCCTCGTGGAAGGTGATCTTCTGCCCATCCTTCATACCTACAGGGAGAATTCAACAGCTCAGATCGCAGCTCCGGAGCTGTTATCACAGGTCACCCTCTTGGCACAGCCCTATCTCACCTTTATCCAGGTGGACGCTGAGGATTTTTTTCTCCCGCACGACCTTGCGGCCATTGCAGGTGAGACAGCAGTCGCGGGGCCGGATCCACTCGCCCTGACCCTGGCACTGGGAGCACACCGTCTGGATCTGCTGGATCACGCCGGGCCCCAGCTGGTGGATACGCACCTCCATGCCCGAGCCATGGCACTTGGGGCACCGCCGCTGTGCGCCCTCCCGCACCCCGCAGCCTGCGGGCGAGGGCAGGTGGGGGGTGAGGGCTGGGCACGGTGCTGACCCCCTGTCTCGGTCCCCCCCAGGCCCTCACCTCCGCATTTCCTGCAGATGATGTTCTTCTGCAGGGACAGCTTGCGCGTGGTGCCGTTGTAGAGGTCCTCCAGCGACACGGAGAGCTGATGTACCACCGTCTTGCCTGGAAGGATGGAGAGCCCAGATCGGCACCCTGCTGCATGCAACAGGGCTGCACCTTCAGTCACTGCTCTGCTGTCCCATGGCAGAAGGAAGCTCGGATCCTGCAGACCCCAGGGGCAGCCCCACATCCCAGCCCCCCACAGCCCTCGCCATGCTACAGCTGTTCATCACCAGCCCTACCCAGAGGTGCCAGGACGCTCTCTTTCACCTCCTAATTGCCCTGCAATTAAATCCTGCCACCTCAGCAAGAAGCGCCCTGGCAAGTCATCGAGCCATCCCCTCTTGCATGACCCAAGCCTAAAGCATCTTGCTGTCACCAGAGCACCCTGCACGCCCTGCATCCCCAAGGCCGTGGGGAGCCGAGGGCAGCGCTAGGTGACTCACCCCAGCCTGGGGACAGCAGGGGACTGGGTAGGGCGCTTTGAAGAGGGGCAGGTGGAGAAAGTAATGAGGGTGACAAAGAACTGTGCTGGGCTGTGCACCGCGAGGAGCAAGGTGGCCCGGGGGCCACCAACTGGCTGCTGGCGTCCCCAGAGTCAACAAGTCAACCCCATCCCATCCCCCAGAGCCAACACAGCCAACATGTCAACCCTGTCCTGTCTTCAGAGCCAACATGTCAACCTTGTCCCATCCCTAGAAGCATCAGGTCAGCCACATCCCCAGAGCCAACAGGTCAACCCAGTCCCATCTCCGCTCTCGCTGTCAGCTCAGTTCCAGCTCCCAGTGTCCCCAGTGCCCGTACCTCGCCGGTCCGCCCGGCCACGCATCCTCACACCACCTCCAAAGAACAGATCGAAAATGTCCATAGGGGAACCGAAGCCGGGGCTGCTCCTGCTGCCCAGGCCACCCTCCTTCATGGCCCTTTCCCCTCCTCGGTCATACAGCGCCCGTTTGTGGGCATCTGACAGCACCTCGTAGGCCTGCGAGATCTGCTTGAACTGAGAGGGAACAGAGGGTGGTGAGCGGGGCAGAGGCAACGGGGGGATGTGAAGCTGGGTTATGGGGGAGGATTTGGGGTTCCTACCCTCTCGCCCTCGCTGGGGTTCTTATCGGGGTGGTAGCGCAGTGCCAGGCGTCGGTATGCCCGCTTGATCTCATCCAGGCTGGCGCCCGGCCGCACGCCGAGCAAGTCGTAGTAACCCGTCTCCTTCACCATCGTCCTCGCTGCTGCGAGGGGGAGGCGTCACCCCCGTGTCCCGCATCCTCCCCCCCCCCCCTCCAGTTTCCCCATTCCCACAGCCGCCCCACTCCGCGTGCCGCCCGTCGATAAGCCCCAACGTTGCGCTGGGGGGATGAAGAAGGGAGGGGTGGGAGGGGGGGGTTTATCTCTGCTCATCCGCGCTGCCCCGGGATGGGGCTGCCCCCGGGGGTGTCCCGGTTGTGGGGGACAGCAGGCAGGGTCGCTGTTCCCGTTGCGGGATGTGACAGCCCCCCGTGCAACGCCGCCCGCCCCGCGGCTGTCACAGCGCTGCACCACGTCGAAGGGGGGGAAGGAGGGAGGGGGGGGGGGGACACGTCGAGGGTCCCCGCGGGGATAAGGCGATATTCGGTCCGGGCCGACAGGGATGGGAAATGAGGGGTCGGGGTCGCCGCTACCCGCGGGAGGGGTGGGGGAGGTGGGGACCCGGGGGGCGCCGGGGGGCAGCGGGGGCGATGCCCCCCCCCGCACTCACCGCTGCTCCGCCGCCCGTCTCCGAACTCTCTGGAAGCCCGGCCACGCCCCCCGCGCGCCCCATTGGCTGGAAGTCCCACAGACGGACACGCCCCCAACGCCGATCGTTCCGCCCTCATTGGCTTTCATCCTTGAAGACCCGCCTACTGAGCACGCCTCCCTCTGCCTGCCGGCTCTTCCGGGCAGGCCGGAAGAACGCCGTCTTGCGATTGGCTGCGATGGCAGTACAGGGTAGACGCCTCCTTTTTCATTGGTCAGTTCGGTTGGCCAATGAAGTGAAAGAGTGGAAAGGCCGAAAGCGGTGGTTCTCCGGCAGGTGGCGCCATAGCGCGCGGTGGGAGAGTGGGGGGCTGCGCGGGCTTTTGGGGGGACTTTTAGGGGGGGGTCTTTTGGGGGGGGGGGGGGGGCTTTTTTGGGGGGAATTTTTTTTGGGGGGGGATTTGCGGACTTTTGATGATTTGGGGCATGGTTGGCTTCACCTCCCCGAATAGAAGTTGTTGGTTTTGTAGGATTTTTTTTTTTGGGGGGGGGGTGAGGGGGGATGAGGTGGTGCCCATAGGGGGCGCTCGTGGCTGAGGGTGGTAGCGGGTGCTGGAGGTTGAGAGCACACTGAGCGAGGGATTGTCCGTCTGTCTGTCCGTCCGTCTGTCCGTCCCACGCACACACACACGCTCCTGTCCCATTGCTTTCAGGAGGGGGAGCACCGACGGCATCGTTTTCTCCTTAGCAGCACAGCGGTAGGGCTGCGCAGACCCCATCGCTGCAGCCCCTACCCGTAGTGGGAGCCGCTCCATCACCTGCAGCACAACGGGGACGTGGACCAGTTCCTTCCCCGCTTCTCAGCGCCGGGACTCGCTCAGGGGAAAGGCATTTCCTCCCCATGCAGGCGTGAGCCCAGAGAGGGGGGGGGAACAGCGTGCCCGGGTGCCACAGCCTGGGGCTGGGGCAGTTCCACCTGCCCCGCTCAGCCCAGTCAGCGGCTCCCCGAGCCCCTGGCCATGTTTGGGAAAGCAGCAGCAGCCTCCGGGCGAGCCGAGGGGTCGGGCATGCCGCTGCTGTCCCCATGGGCCGTTAATCCCTAACCAGCCCCTCTGCTGTGAAATCCAAACCCACCGGGCAGTTGTCACTGTGCTGGGGTTTCAGCGACCCCTGGCCCACCTGCCCGAAATAAGGGGGAGGGGGGTGATTTACGCTGAATTCCTGAGCGATGCTGCAGCTGATTGACAGCAAGAAGCTGCACAAGGGATGCAGTGCCCTAAGCGGGCATGCGGTCTTCAAAGCAGAGGTGGGATGTGGCCCCCAAACTGGGGACGTTGTCCCAAGATAAGGGATGCAGTGGGAGCTATCTGGGACTTGGAGCTGTGGGACCTTCACGGGGCCACTTCTCCTCTGTCAGCTGCTTGTGGTGACTCAGGGCTGATGCAGTCACATCCTGTCCCAAGCAGCATGACCCCTGCCAAAGTCTGCCGCTCTGACCCATGGCCCAAGCTGCAGTGGGCATCAGCTTTGTGTCTGCGGGATCTGGCCAAAGGAAGGTTGGCCCCAGGTTCAGCTCTGGCCACCTGAAGAGCCCTGTTTGTCCCGTGCCACCTGCATGCCGGTCCCCAGTGAGGAAGGAGCTGCTTTGTCAGCGTTTCCTCCGGGTGTGAGTCAGCTCCGGGTGCACTAAAGCCCCCATGGCTATCCTGAGGTAGCTGGATGAGGGAAACTGAGGCACAGCACCAGCACTCACGTGTCTGCTACCTCACCACAGCCCTTGTCCCATCCCGCTCCTGCTCCACACCTCCTCCCTCGCTCCCGCTAATGACAGGGCACAGGCTTCATGCCACATCCTGCATGAGTTGTTCTGGTGCCAAGTTGATTGCAGGCAGGCGGAAGCGGCGTTTGAAGTGGTGATAAGCAGCGGGGTCGATGGGCACCATCCTTCTCAGTCCTTCTCACCGTGCCATTTTTGCACATCAGAGAGTTTTGGGGAGAGAAAGGCACAGGGATAGGCATGTGAGTTCTTCTTTGAGCTGGGATCACAGGACCAGGGGATGGGGATGCGTGGCCCCAGGGCTTGCATCACCCTGGAGCTGAGGCTGGGGATGCTTTGTAGCACTGATGGATGGCTCCAGGCGCACATTCCTACCCTGGGCTTGGCCACAGGCATCCACGTCACCCCGATTTGGCAGCAGCTGTCGGGGGGTCATGGCCCAGCAGCTGGGTGAGCCCCTGACACCAGGGCAGCACTTATTATAGCCAGCAGAAGCTATTCCTGGCAGCACATGACCCCACTGAAAGGTAGGGAGAGGGTGGTGGAGGCGTCTTGGTAGCACGTCCCTGGGTGCTGAGAAGGGACAGATGGAGTGGTCACGGTAAGGGGGGATGATGCCAGGCTGGGGGAACTTGCTGCCCAATCCATGGCATCATACTGGGGACCAGCCTGCCTCTCTCTGCAAGTCCATCGTGCCCCCATCGATTGTCCCCTCCATGCATCCCCCATGTGTCTCCTATTTGCCTGCATGGAGCATCCATTTTGGGGAGGAGGAGTGGGGGCTGCCTGCACCCCTCCGAGTGTATTTTTAGTCCTTTCCTTATAAGGTTTCTGCGATTTTTTTGGGAACTGTGAGCACAGTGAAGTCATCGCTGAGGTCATCCTGTCTCGCTTTTCCCCCCCCCCCCCTCCAAACCCCCCCCCTTCCTCCTGGTGCTGGGCTCATCCCACAGGGAGGTTTTGTGTGGGCTCCATTGAAAACTCCCTCTCTGCCCAGCCTTAAAGGAAACAAAACCCGTAATTGTCTGGCAGGGGGCCAGGCTGAGGGGGTCTTCGAGACTCTTAAAGCATCCACTTTGCCAGCACAGTGGCCCATGCTTTGCCCATGCCGTGCCCACCAGCCCTTGCATGTGCTGCTCACACACTCCGTCCTTTACAGTGTGTGAGCAGTTTTCAGGGGTCAGGCCTGAACAGCCAACCTCCCTCCCCACCCCCCAAAAGCCCCATTGCCCCCCAGATTAGATTAGATGTGCTCGGCTGGTTGGATTTAACGAGGCGGGTGGTGGCCTCTGCTTTGCTCCAGTGACTTTTGGCTGGCAGAGTGCATATGTGCTCCCACGGGTGATGGGCATGGGGTGATCCCTGCCCTGGGGCGATGGGTGTGCAGACGGGGATCCCCATGGGGTTGGTACCCTAGAAAGGGGGTACTTTGGGGGCACTCATGTCCCATTTGGGGACATCCACTCTTGCACTTTATGCTGTCTCCGGTCAAGTGTGGCTGGGCTTTGCTTTCAGCCAAGTGCCCCGCAGCCACACATCTCCACCCCTCTAGTGACCCCCAGCCCTTGACCCTTCCTCCTCCTCCTCCTCAGGGTGAGGAGGGAGCTGCCCCCACCATCTGTCCCCCCTCGTCTCTTTGTCAGCACTGGGCTGCCTGGAATGCGTATTAATTTTGGGAGGAATGCCGCCCCCCGCATCGCCCGGCACTTCACCTCCCCCACCCCACAGCATCCCCACAGCTTTTGGGGATGGAGGGGGGGGGGGGGGAGCGCTGCGGATCACCGAGCCGCCATCGGGTGATGCTGCCCAGGCCTCTCCGCAGGGCCGGCTGTGGGCCAGGGGCTGATTGAACACAGGCTCAGAGCCTGATTAAACTAATCAGAGGGGATTTTTTATTTTTATTTTTTTTATGGTATCGCTTCGTTCGAGTTTGTCCTTAAAAGGAAACCATCGCCTGTGGGCAGGGGAGGGGGTCGGGGGCTTTGTGCAGCGAAGGCAGATAAACGCAGGGTCCTTATCGCAGCCTGGCTCCGCGCGGTGCTGGCAGGGGCACGGAGGGCTGAACCCAGCGTGTGGGTGAGCAGCACAGCGCTGAGTGCTGCATGCCAATGCCACCCGGTTCCCCTCATCCCCTGCCCACCGTGACTCAGCCCTTTGCCCACATAAGGGCACCCATTCTCTGGCCGTCGGCGCGTTCCTTCATGCCCAAAGCACAAAAGAGGCATTGAGCCGCGCCGTCCGGGGATCAGTTTGGCACCCACCCCCACTGCCCACCCCTCTCAGACCCCCTCTGGGTGCCACATGGAGAGGAGGTGATGTGTCATCCATCGGGGCCGGAGCAACGTGCCTTGGCTGGGTTGGGATGCTTGGGTACTGGGCAGCCTCGTGGGCAGCGTGCCCGGCTCAGGCAGCAATAGCAGCTGCTTTCTGCTGTCTCACTGTTGAATGTGTTGGCATGGGGTCGGGGTGGGCTGGCACCCGTCCCCCTGCTCCATGCAACTCTGTGCCCAGCAGCATCCCTAGGGCTGGGGATACGGGTAAGCAGCCTCAACACCACCACATCCTCCCCGCACCCCCACATGCCCGAAAACCATGGGTTCCCCCATCCATCTCCCCCCCTCCACAGGAATGAGAGCAGGGATACGGCAGGTCAGAGTGGGAGGGCGATGCTTTATTAACTTAGTGTCAATGCAGCGGATGCATCCGGCGTGGCTCGGCGCTGTGAGCATTGGGTGGGTTGGGGATGGACATCCCAGTGTGCAGCACAAAGGTGAGCCTGTATGGAAATCACACTGCGTGCACCTGGCTGGGCTGAATGGGGAAGGAGGAGACGCAGCCTTTAAATTAAATACCTGGGGTACAAAATGAGGCTGAAACCAGCACAAGTGTGGGATCTGGAGGCAGAGAAAGAGCTCGGTTCCTTGCTCTGAGGTGTGAAGATGCGGCCCCTCACTCAGCTGCGTTGCCGTGTGCCGGACATCCGTTCAACAAGGCAAAACCCACACAAAACATGTTACAAACCAAAGGGAAACAGGTGTGCTACATAGGCAGTGCTATGGGAGGTGTCCGATTGTCGTGGGGCTGTGGGGGTCCCACCGCCATCACTCCTCCCCAGAGGACCAGGGCTCCTGCTCTGGGTGCAGGACTTGGTCCTGCAGCGGAGACAGCGGAGGGACAGGCTCAGCCCCACTGTGCTTGCTGGGCAAGGGCAGAGTGTGGGCAGCAGGGGCTTCCTCAGGGTGGGTGATGCCATTCAGCCCTTCCTCAGTGAATTCAGCCAGGTCCTCCAGGCTGGCCTGCCGGTGCAGCCCGTTCTGCTCCCCGTTCTTGGTGCGCTCCGGTTCTGCCACCGCCTCCTGCACCGTTGGCTGTTCATCACTGGATGAAGTGGGTGAGGACCCCCCTTCCTCCTCCTGTGGGAGCTGTGTGTCACCATCCCCCTCCCCATCCTTGGCTAGCTTGGCTCCCATTACCAGCTCCTGATTGAACTCCAGGGCCTGCTCCACTATTTCCAGGATATCCGAGTCCTTCATGATGTCCACTGGCATCTGTGTGGGCACATCGGGGAGATATTGAGCTGCCTCCATGCCAGATCCGTGCTCCAGCATGGTGCCTGGGGGTGGGTCAACGTTGGAGGGGTCAGTGTTGGAGGTCTCAGGGGCTGGGGAGTTGTCACTATCCTGCACGTCCTCCTCCCCCAGGCCCTCATCACCCAGGATGGTCTTATCAGTGCGCCCCTCAGACAGCCCCTCATCCACGGACACAGCCAGTCCTTCCTCCAGCTCAGCAGCCAAACGCCCTGCATCCTCCTCATCCTCCTCCTTTGGTATCTCCAGTTCTCCCGTGGGCATTTTCACATCTTCAGCTTCCCCCCCAAGTGGCTCCAAGTGCCCTTCATCCTCTAGCACCGGAGAGGCTTCTGCAGGCACTGTTAGTTCATCCTTTCTGTCTTCTTCTGCTTCAACTTTAATTTCTTCAAATTCCTCTGAGTTCTCAGCTTCCTCGATGCTGGACTCCTCTTGGTTGGGAGCAGAAACTATGAAGTACCCTTCCTCCTCCTCGGTGCATTCTGGCGCAGAGCTCAGCTCCATCCCTGACTCCTCACAGCTCTCTGGCTCTGCATGAACCGCTGCCTCATCACTCCCTCTCAGCTCCCCTTCCTCCTCCAGAGCCATTTCAGGTTCTGTTTCCCCATCCCCTCCACTGGATGGAGGGTTTGGATCAGACTCCAGCACCTCCCCGCTGTGTGCACATAGCGGCGTGCTGTTGAGCAGCGTGTCTTCTAATTCCATCCTGCATGGCTTGGGCTCATCCAACTGAGCATCCTCTGACTGAATGTCCTCCTTCATGGGCTCATCACTCTCTACCCCACTGCCCAGATCCTGCTGCAGCACTGCAGTGTCTGGGCTGCCTCTCTCAATGGGCTCCGAGCTAAGCTCCTCATCCTGCACCTCCAGCGCCTCAGCTGGCTCCTGTGGGTCCCCTGGTGCCTCCCCAGTGTCCCCATACCTGATTTCCTCTTGCCCTGGGGCTGGCTCAGCCTCCTGTCCTACTATGCCCTGTGGCTGCTGCTGGCTTTTCACCTCGCTCCCAGCATCTCTGTCATCCTCACCCTCCTGAGCTTCCTCCGTTGCTGTTGGTGATGTGACATCTCCCTCCTCATCTTCTGCTGCCTCTGCGTGTGTGTTGTCATCCACCTGGGCTGGCTCTTGGGATGTGACAGCATTGACTTCTGTCTCCTCTTCATCCTCCGCTGTCTCTTCCCAGTCCTGTGCTTGCTGCTTTTGGTCAATGTCATTTTCTTCCCTGCCCTGTGCCCCCTCTCCTGGCTGCAGCACCATCTCCTGCTCCAGCCCATCCTCTGCAGAGCCCTGCTCCTCACACTGCACCCAAGGTTCCCCAGGTTCCTCCTGAGGGTCTCCAGACCCCTCCTGCAGATCCCTATGTTCCTCCTGCAGGTCCTCCTGTTCTTCCTTCAAGACCTCATGTTCCTCCCACAAGTCCCCATGCTCCTGCTGCAGATCCCTATGTTCCTTCTGCAGGTCCCTGTGTTCCTCCTGGGTGTCCCCATACTCTTTCTGCAGGTCCCCATGCTCCTCCTGGGTGTCCCTGTGCTCCACCTGCAGGTCCCCATGCTCCTCATGGGTGTCCCCATGCTCCACCTGCAGGTCCCCATGCTCCTCCTGGGTGTCCCCATGCTCCTCCTGCAGGTCCCTGTACTCCTCCTGCAGGTCCCCATGCTCCTCCTGCAGGTCCCTGAATTCCTCCTTCAGGTCCCCATGCTCCTCCTGGGTGTCCCCATGCTCATCTTGGGTGTCCCCCTGTTCCTCCTGCAGGTCCCCATGTTCCTCCTGCAGGTCCCTGTACTCCTCCTGCAGGTCCCCATGCTCCTCCTGGGTGTCCCCATGCTCCTCCTGGGTGTCCCCATGCTTCTCCTGCAGGTCCCTGTATTCCTCCTGCAGGTCCCCATGCTCCTCCTGGGTGTCCCCATGTTCCTCCTGCAGGTCCCTGTATTCCTCCTGCAGGTCCCCATGCTCCTCCTGTAGGTCCCTGTACTCCTCCTGCAGGTCCCCATGCTCCTCCTGGGTGTCCCCATGTTCCTCCTGCAGGTCCCTGTATTCCTCCTGCAGGTCCCCATGCTCCTCCTGTAGGTCCCTGTACTCCTCCTGCAGGTCCCCATGCTCCTCCTGGGTGTCCCCATGCTCCTCCTGGGTGTCCCCATGCTCCTCCTGCAGGTCCCTGTATTCCTCCTGCAGGTCCCCATGCTCCTCCTGGGTGTCCCCATGTTCCTCCTGCAGGTCCCCATGCTCCTCCTGTAGGTCCCTGTACTCCTCCTGCAGGTCCCCATGCTCCTCCTGTAGGTCCCTGTGTTCCTCCCCCAGGTCCTCCTTCTCCTCCTGCAGGTCCCCATGTCCCTCCTGGGGGTCTCTATGTTCTTCCCACATGTCCACAGATTCCTCCCACATGCCTTCAGCCTCCTCCAAGCCCATGCTCTCCTGCCTTATCTCTTTGGCTCCCAAAGCCTCCCCTGCCTGGGGGTCTTCTCCCCCTAATGCCTCCCTTCCTTTATCTTCCTCCTCTCCCTCATCATCCTGTGCTCTGCCTGTGCTCTCCCTTCCTGTAGTGTCTTCTCCAGACTCTGATGAGCCCTCTGCTGCTGGCATGGCCCCTTCAATGCTAGAGGCGCTCATCTCCAGGCACACCTCCTGCTCCCTTTCGTCCCCTGCAGCAGCACCCAGCTCACGCAGGGACATCTCCTGGTGCTCAGACTTCAGCTCTGTCTCAACAAAGTCCTCTTGCAAGTGGATTCCCGCAGGCAAAACTGGGTGGCTCCCCACAGGGACAGCACAAGCAGCTTCGATTTCTGTCTGCAGGGATCCTTCTTCTTGCATTTCCCTCTCCTGATCTGGGAACTCACATTCCTCATCCTCTCTGGAAGGGCTCCAGGGTTCCCTTTGCTCCTTGTACTCCAAGACATGCAGAGCCTCCATGCTGGTGGCCTCCATGTCCTCCTTGCCCACTTCCAGCCTGGACCCCTTTGTGTCTCCTCCCCAGGGCTCTCCCCCTGGCTCCTGGCTCTCCGTGGAGCTCAGTGGGTTCAACATCTCCTCCTCTTTACTCCTCTCCTCCTCCCACTTCTCCTCCCGGCTCTCCGCATCACTCTGGGTGGCACTTAGCAATGTGGGCACGTTGCTGCAGAGACGCAGCCCAGGTGGGGACACGGTGCCACCCTCAACACCCATCTCCTGGGTTCCTGCAGCCTCCTCCTCCATGGGGTCTTCAAGATCCCCATCCCTGGTACTCTGGGTAGCACTGAATTTGGGCACTTCTTTGGCCTCAGCGTCATCTTGCATCTCCTTGAGAGCATCCTGCAGTGCGTGGCTGACCAGCTGTTCAGGACTCAGTGGGCTCTGCATGGGGGACTCCTCACCAGCCCCACACTCATGGGCTGGGCTCTCTGCCCCCCCACTGCCTGGCACAGGGGACAGCACTGGGACAGCGTGGCTGGGGGCAGCAGGCTCCCAGCTCCTCGGTGCCTGCAGGACTGAGTTGATTTTCTGGAACTCCTGTGCACTGGAGCTCTTGTTTTTGGGAGTCAGCGCCTTGAGGGCATCACCGGGGGTTCTGCACAGCTGTGCCACCCCCTCGGGCCGGGGGAAGGCAGCAAGGCTGGCACGGTGCTTGCTGCTGCTCACCTCCAGCTTGACATCTGCAGAGAGCAGGGAGAGCACAGTGTGGGGGAGCACAGCCCAAAACCCAAGGGCTGGGGCAGAGATCACCCAACTGCAGCCTAACAGCTCCTCTCTCCCCTCTTGCTGACCCCTCTCCTATTTTTAAACACTTCTTGGGAAGTGAGAAATTCCTCCCCTGAGTGTTGCAGAGCACTCATGCTGCCAGGGGTACCTCATGGGATGACGGATGCTCTGCTCTGCCTGCAGCAGTGGGGTCAGAGATGCAGTGGGCTTGCGCTGTGGGGATGTGTGCAGGTGACAGCTTTTCAATATATTTAAGGAAAAAAGGAAATGCTCAGCCTGCTGCCGAGCCTGAGGTCCCCTGCTCAGGCTCCTCATGCAGGGGAGGAATTAAAAAAAGAAGTGAAGAAGCAGATAAGCCCTTATCTGCTCTATACAGAGGTGCCAGCAAGACCAGAGCCTGCTGTTAGCACCTTCCTATCACATTGACCAACCCTTGCCAGGAAAATCATTCTGCTCCCTGGCCCTTCCTTACCTCTAAGGCTGTTGGCCAGCTTGAACTCCCCGGGAGGCATCTGCAGCCGGGTGCTCTCTGCTTCCAGCAGTGTCCTGTAAGGAGAGGTGTTGGAAGGGGGGGAGGGGGGGGGGGAGAAGGGGGGTGATATCTTTGCTGAGCTGCCAAATCAAGTCAGTCCCTGTGCAACTCAGGGGGATGCTTCAAAGGTAAACTGAAGCATAACATGTCTGTGGGTGGTTTTTCTGGGGCCGAACTGTTGTGTCACCTGGTTGTGAGGTGGGGGGGTAGAGCATCCCAGGGGGCAGCCCCTCACTGCCTGCCAAGGATCTCTTCCCTCCTTGCTCTGTGGGCCCCCTCCCATCCCCCCATCCCCAGCTTGGTGTCCTCACTACCGGGTGACATCATGCTCTGCCGGGGAGGCCCCTCCGCTGGGGACAGCCCCTATTCTCATGCTAATCGTACCCCCAGTCCTCTGCGAGCCTGCCTTTGTCTGGGGCCATCTGGAAGGGCTGGAAGCGGACTGAGGGCTGCAGGGTTCAGCCCCAGAGTCTCCCAGCAGTTCTTACAGCTCTGTCCAGCCAGGTTGGGTAATGCTGCAAGGGGAGATTTGGGGCATCACCCTGCTCTGAGCACACGGGAGCACAGTGGGAGCACTCTGTGTCCCCAGAGGGAGCAGTGCCACCGTGAAGGAGACCTCACCTGTAGGTTGCCACCTCCAGGCTGAGGGACATCTTGAGGTGCATGAGCTGCTGCCTGTCCTCCAGCACCTGGGCGATTTGCACCTGCAGGCTCTGCTTCTCCTGCTCCAGGGCCTCGATGGCCAGCTGTGGTGAGAAGCACAGGGTCAGGAACCTGATTGATCTCCCCAGAAAGGGAGGGAGCTCTGGTGGCACATTTCTGCCCGGATTGTGCCTTTCCCACCACCCCCCATCATTTCTCTTCTTCCTGGTCCTGACCCTCTTTGTCCCATGGGAAATTAAGCACTCCGTCCTCTTCCGGAGGATGTGGGTCAGCAGCTGTGACTCCACTCCAGCACCGCCTGCTGCATGACAAGAAGTGGGGATGGGGACCCTGGATCCATCCAACCCCAGCACTGCTTGGGGCGGCTCTCGCTGTCACCCATAGGTGCCCTCGGTTCTCCTTGGGGATGTCAGAGATGGGTGTCCTGGGGGTGCCCAGGTGCTCAGGGTGCTGCAGGGAGGAGGGACACTTGCTTTTCACATGGGGAAGTTGGAGAGGGTTCAA
This sequence comes from Lagopus muta, assembly GCF_023343835.1. Taxonomy (NCBI): domain Eukaryota; kingdom Metazoa; phylum Chordata; class Aves; order Galliformes; family Phasianidae; genus Lagopus; species Lagopus muta. The sequence goes on from NC_064461.1 coordinate 796,560, forward strand.
GGGAGCAAGGAGAGGAATGGAGGAAAAAAGCAAGAAGGATGTAGCCGCTGGAGGAGGGATGGGAAGGCGGGGGAGATTGGGGCCGTGCGATGTCAGATTGGGAAGGAGGGATCCTTTGAGAGGATGGCTGTGGCATCCCCTTCTCCATCCTCAAACCGGGAACAAAGAGGGACCCTTCCCTGCGTGGGGTCTCTAGCTCCAGCTATGAGCTGGGGCTGCATTTCCAGCCTGCTCCCGCCACAACTTCCCCTGCAGAATTACTTTCGCAGCTGTCTGCCTGCAGCTGTGGCTAAGTCGGATGAAGTTTATCCATCCCGAAGGCAGTGGCAGCAGAAATGGGAAGGAATGACTGCTGCCCTGGGGCTTGCAGCCCACCCGGGGGGCTGCTCTTATCCCTCCCAGCTTTCGAGCCCCCCAAGCTCCCCATTCTCCCCACCTGGAACTTCTCAGCCTCTCCATGCTGCTCCTGCCACTGCTGGCCCAGGCTCTCCTCCAGCATCTCCTTCCGCACCTTCAGCCCCACCAGCTCCTTTTCCAGGTGCCGCAGCTGCAGTTGACTCTGTTGGTTGTCTTCTGCCACCTGCCAGAGGTTCTCCTTGGCTTGGCCAAGTGCACGCTCCAGCTGCGCCACCTCTGCCTTGTAGGTCTCCACCGCCCCTCTCCAGATCTCTGACAGTCTCTTGGAGTAGTCCTCCACCTCCACAGGCTGGAATGCCACCGGAGCACAACGGAAGCCCTCCAGGCTCTGAGAGAAGCTGGCGAGCTCCTGGTCCAGCCCCGCTTTCTCCTCCTCGTGCACCTCCAGCAGAGATTCCACCTCCTTCTCCAGCTGCACAGCTCTCTCCTTCAGCCAGATCTGCGCCCGTCTCTCCTCCTCCAGCTCTTTCTTGCTGGAGGACAGCTGCCTCTTGGCTTCCTCGCGGGCTGCCTGCTCCTTCTGGCACCTGCTCCTCACATGCTGCACCTCCTCATACAGGTTGTCCCTGGCCAGCTCGGCCGCACACTTCTCGGTGAAGGCGCGATGCAGCGCATCCCGCAGCGACCGCAGCTCCTCCTCGTACCTGGCTCTGCGTGGGTCCCCGGCAGGGCTCTCCTTGGTGCTCTGAATCTCAGCTCGCAGCCCCTCATTCTCCTCCTCCAGGTACTTAACGCGGGCCAGGTAGGCCTCCAGGCGCTTGTTGAGGTCCCACATCTGCAGCGATTCCTCACCCAGAGCTCTCGCCCCCACGAAGCCCTCCATGCTCAGCATCGCGGCGGCAGAAGGAAGGCAGCAGAGCGGTGCCGGCGCGGGCGAACGCAGCTATTCATACTCACGCCGGGTGAGTGGGAGGCCTCTGAGACCCGAGCAGAGGAGCAGTTAACCCTTCCACAGCCAGCACAGCTGCTGCCAGCGCCGTCCCTGTGCCCCATCCCCCTCTGTCCCCTTGGGATGTTGGGCAGTGCTTGAGTGGGGATGGCAACGCGCCACGCTGGGGAGGAGCTGCGCTTTGGGGGGATGCTGTGGGGGCAGTCGATTCATTCAGGGCAGGGATGGGTTTTGCTGTGCCTCAGTTTCCCCTTTATGTACAGCTGGGATTCCCGAAGAGCACACTGCACCCTGCGCCTCGGGGCTTGGTGCCATCTGTAGCTCAGCTAATTCCCAAAATCAAACAGAGCACCAAGTGAGCTTGGCACGGAGAGAGGCTCACACGAATTTTACCTGGGGTTTTCCAAGGGCAAACCCCCATCCCCAGTGCCAGATTGTGGGGCTCTTTATACTGCTCCAAACGGTGCCACCACCGAGGGCTTTGGAGTCCCGGGGAGGAGACGCCCTGTGGGGATGCTCTGTGCACTCTCAGTGCATCTCAGCGTCTGGAGCAGATCTGAGCTCAGCCAGAGGCACTGCTCTGGCATAAATCCTGCCCCAGCTCCACAGCCCTCTATCCAGCCAGCCCAGCGGGCATCCTTTATTTTTGATTTTTAATTTTTCTTTTCCAGTTGATTTATTCTAGGGGTGGGGAGGAGGGTTTAGAAATTCCAACTTGGAGCTGTCTGAGAACAAAAGAGGCCGGAAAAGAAATAATCGGGGAGAGGCTTTGTGCCAGCTCTTTCTCTCCCGGATACACTCCCACCCCCCACGCCCCCCACTCCTAGAGGGGCGGTGGGGAGGGTCCCTGGGCTGCCCCCTCCATTGCAAAGAATCAGCGTCCCCTCCCAGCTGTCCCACGTCGTCTCCACTGAGCTCCCGCCCCGCTGCAAGAAAGAGGCGAGCAATAGTCCCCTCTGCTGGCCAAAGCCATCCAGATCCACCGCGAGCCCTGCGGTGCATGGGGCTACTCGGGCACTGCGTCCACGAGCCACCGTCCTTCCGCCATTTGGGGTGTATGGAGGGCGGGGGGAGATGGAGGGTGAAGGCGGAATCCCATCCAGGAGCCCCGTTGGGTTCCCCCAGCCCAGAAGGCAGGAGGGAGCACAGGGAAGACGTTGTTGCTAATTAGAGGCTGATAATCGGGGCGATGCGTTTCCGTTGCTCATCCTCTTCTGTTCATGCTGGGCACGTTGTCCTTTCGCTTTTCCCTCAGCTCCAAATTCTCTCCTCCTCTGAAGGCATCCCAGTGTCGATGCTGATCCCAGAGCTTTGCTTTGCCTTTCCCCATTGTGCCCCACCTTCCCCTGGGACTCCATGGGGTGCCCTAAACATGGGGCTCCCCGAGGAGTGGACAGCCCTCCTGCCCTGCCTGGGGTCTGCATGAAGGACTGCCCAGGGGAAGGTGCTGCTGCACCCCTTCCCCTTTGGGGTGTTTAGGATCAGGAGTCACTTGGGACTGGGGCATGCGTGTGTCCTTGCAGGGTACTTGGCTGGGAGCCTCAGAATGAGGACATCTGTGTGTCTGTGGGGGGTGTTTGGAGTCAGAATGGGGGCAATGTCACTGGAGGATGCTTGGGGTTGGGACCGCCAGGATGGGGACATGGTTCCCTCTGCAGGATGCTTTGGGGTGGCTGTTTGGTGGCAGAAGGTCTGGGGGTGACACAGACTCGCAGCCCCCACTGGGATTGGCACAGGGTGCTGCTACGTGGCTTCAAGCAGGGCCCCAGGGGGAGGAGGAGGAGGAGGAAGAAGCACAGCTGGGCATGGGGACGCAGCTGGGGACTGCCTGTGGCCAAGGGATTTTTGCTTGTTGGACGAGATTCCCATGGGGCCACTGCTGTTGGGACAATAAGATGGGCTGGCAGGGCCATGACATCACCTGGGGTGAGGAGTGGGGGGGCTGAGCAGCAGGTGGGGATTCTCTGATGGCTGATAAGGGTTGTGCCCTGCTGCCACTTTGCCCTGACCCCTCTCCCTTCCAGATGCCAGCTGTCCCTGGATCTGTCCTTTCCATTCCCCCCCCCCCATCAGGACACAGAGGGCAGGAGGGACAGGCAGAGCAGTGGCTCCTTGGGCAGCGTGAAGGAGCTGCTCTGCTGAGCCGGCGAGGAACATTTGTTCCCAATTAGGATGAGATCTCTCCTTGCTGAGCAGGCGCTTTGCCTCTTCCTCATCCCCGAGTGCTTTGCCACAAAGAACCGGGTGCAGGATGTGAGCTCATGGGAGGGAGCAGCCACAGGTCTGGGACTGGTGGTGGTGGTGGTGGGGAGGGGGGGGGGGAGACACATTTCCCCCTGCCCATCCCAGCGTCCATCCATCCCTATGTCTGTCCTCATGTCCATCCTGGTGTGCGTCCCAGCCATGTGCCATGCTGTGGCGTGCATCGCCTGCTGGACTGCGCTGCTAATGAGACCTTCTCCACCGTGTGTAATTATTTCCCAGGGTGACAAATGATTAATTCTGCTCAGGAGCTGTGGCTTTCTGCAAACTCACCCGAGCAATTATCCAGCAAGATCCGTGCTGGCTTCCCCAGGGTGGAAAATGCTGTAAGCCAGAGAAAGTTTGAGCTCAATCTGCTTAAAAAAGCTGCAATATCGGCTCTCAGGGCTCAGCTCCACCAAGGGGGGCAAACCCTGTCCCTGATGCGCACAGGACTCAGCTCTCCATCTGCTGGATTCCTCTCAGAGAGGAGGATCGGGGTCTTGGTGCGAGCCACCAGACCCAGAGATGCATTCATTATCCCATACAGACGTATCCCATCCCATCCCATCCCATCCCATCCCATCCCATCCCATCACTGGCTGCAGATGGGGAAACTGAGGCACAGCGTCTGCCAGGATGTCAGCTCTCAGCTTCTCTTCTCCCTTAGGGGTGGGTGAAAACCCCGGTCCCACTCCGTTGCCTCCAACACACGGGGACGGCAGTGGAGCTGACAGAGGGGGTTTTGCATGACAAAGCCACAGCTCCATCAGCTGCAGGACCCCTTCTCACAGACCCCCCCCCCCCCCTCACCGGCTCCACATCCTGCCGGAGGTGCCCAGTGTCGGAAATAAGCACTCAAAGTGCACCCCGATGCCAGAGGGGGCTGAATATAGGTTGTCCCTTCCCAGCTGCTCGGCTCTGCTGCATTGGGTTAAACAGCGTGCCCAGCTGGAGCAGCCGCGGCGTGGGTCTCGTGCTGCCTTTGCCAGGAGGGAGGGACGGGGAGGGACAACGCGCTCAGCCAACACGGTAATAATTTTTTTTTCTTTCTTACTTAGGGGAAGGAATAAAATATAAAAGGAGGAGGGAAAGAGGAAGGATTAAAAGAAAAAAAAAAAAAAAGGGAGAGAGAGAGACGCGGACACGGACACACACAGAAGACTCCTCTTCTTTCGGTGTCTGCACTTATGCCCGGTGCAGCTCACTCCCAGCCCTGCTGCCAACCTGCTGCCTACTTCTACCCCGGAGAAACCTCAGCTCAACCCCAAACCGGGCCCCCGGGGACCCCTGCCCGCACCGTGAGCAAGGTGGGACACGGGGAGAGCCCCTCCTGCGGGCTGTACTGCGCTATTATTGCAATATCTCATGTCACCTCTGTGCCAGCAGAAAGTAAGCGGGGAGGTGATGGGGCTGGGGGGTGGGCACAGCTCTCCCTGCTTGCTGGGGGTGACCTGGATGTCCAGCAGGGATGCTCCCACCGGTCCCCGTTTTGTCCTTGGCAGAGCTCTGCAAGTTTCTTTCAGGTGGCGCCGGCTCTGCAGAGCAGGAATGGGGGGGGGGGGGGGGGGGGGGAGTGCTTGAGGATTGAGGTGGGAAAGTGACTTTGGGATTGATGCTAATTGGGGATTGGGGCTTGCAGGTCTCAGCATGGAGCCCATTCCTTGCTCAGCCACCAGGGACAGGTCCTCGTTTTAAGGAGGATGCAATCGGGGCAGCACCGGGATGGGATAAAGAGGCACAGAGCTGGCAGGGGGGGGTGGGGAAGTGGGAAGCATTGGGGCTGAAGTTGCCCCACACCACGGGGGCTGAGGGAGAGCAGAGCTGCACAGCATCACAGGATTTTCCCATTGGCTCCCAGCTCTTTCCCCCCAGTCCTGCTGGTGTCCCAAGGGGGGCAAGAAGGGCTGGGCAAAAAAAAAAGAAAGGGAACGTTTTGTGGGGTTTTCATTGCTTTTCCCTACTGAACAAACTCAGAATGTCTGTGTGTGTGCCCAGGGCTTGGGGCACTTTGATGTGCACCCCCTGCCCTCTTGCAGAAACAGTGTTTTTGCTCTGGGATGGAGGTGCTCCCCTTGAGCATCCCACTGAGCCCTCAGTGCTCCCCAGCTGGGAAGAGCCCAGGCAGACCCAGAAACTTGCTGCTTCTTCAGCTGGTGAGGGGTGGGGAAAGACCCTTTCTGCCCTTTGCTCCAGTACCTCTCTGCATGAGAGGCTCAGTCCAGGGGTTGCTGCCCCCTTTGGGCAGGTCCTTGCCCACCCCGTACAGCTCAGGGTGATGATGCTCGGGGCATTTGGGGTTGTTTTGCAGGGGATGGGTTTGGACTGGGCAAACTGGGAGCCTGAGCACTTTGCAGTGCTGTGATTTTGTGCTTGGAAGGTGGATTTGAGGGGCCAGGCTCTGCTGCTGAAATCTGGGGCACCCTCTCCTCCACCCCACCCCAATCCATGCCTCAGTTTTCCCACCGGAGCCATGCAGCAGTGGGTGGGTTTGCAAAGCTCCACGGATGTGTGAACCATGCCCAAGTGACTGTGGGGTCCCTCTGAGGGTCCACCAGCTCAGCTCTGCCCTTTGCAGTTCCATGAGGCTTTGGGGATGGGACACAGCTCTTCCCTGTGCAGTGGGGGCACATCCCAGCCCAGCAACAAGGAGCCCCTTTCTCCAACATGGGCTGGGGGGGGGGGGGGGGGGGGGAGCAGCTCTGGCAGCCAAAGGACCCCTCCTCCCCCCCATTCCCACCTGCTTCCGGCCTTTTATGCTCTGCCAGCAGCTGCTGCCAAGAGGCTGCTGGGTGCTTCCCGCAGCATCCTCTGTGCTCAGCACATGGGGGGCTCACTGCTGTGACCACCACCACCCCCCTTCCCCCCCCCCGGTATGGTGGGTCCCCTTGTTTTGGTGGTGGTGCAGGAAGCAGGGGCAGTTTGCAGCAAGGAGGGGACAGTTTGAGAGAGGGACAGGCACGTGCATGGGAACATTGGGGCACCTGCAGCCCGGAGATGGGGGGGGGACGGGGCAGACTGGAGCGGGGCCAGGCTCTGCCTGTGGCTGCTGACTCATTCTGCAGCTGAGCATCCCTGGAAAGCCGCTGATCAGCTGCGCTATGGGCTGGCAGGGCACCTTGGGAGCAGGGACAAAGTTGTCACGTGCAGGGACAGAGGGGCTTTGCATGGGGATGGGACAGCCTGGGAAAGCTTCTCTGTGATGGTGTGGAGAGAAAGGGGCTCGGGACCCCTGTTTGCAGCATCACTCATGCTTTGCTGTGGCTTAAATTAGAGTGAGTTCAGGGGTGGAAGAAAGATTGTTCTCATCCCAAAATACCTCTGCTCATTTTCCACCTGGTTTCCCAGGGAAATGGAGGCAGTCAGTGTGCACGTGAGCATCCCACCCATCCCCGTGGCTGGGAGCTCAGAGCTAACGCAGCCCTGCTCCCTGCTTCCCACTTTCCCTTTAGCTGCCTTCCCTTGCTCCCGCTCCCAGCCTTTCCTTTGCGAAGGCTAAAAAAAAAATTCCATTTGTGGCAAATAATAGGAAAAAAATACATATCCAACCCCAAACCCCAAACCTCAAACAGTGACGCCTGAGAGTCCTGCCATCACAGGACTCCCGTGGGCAGGGTGAGTTGGGTTTAACCCCTATGGAGCCCCAGTCCCAGTGTGTTGGGTGTCCCAGCTCTGGGTGGGCTCAGGAGGGGAGCAGCCCCCCGCTCACTCCGTCTTGCTGCACTCATGCAGCTTTCATCCCCTGAATTTCCTTGCTGAGGCTTCACAGCTGCTCCCTGCTTGTACCACTGCGGCGCCTGGGGGACAGGAAGAAAAAGAGCCTGGGACAAAAAGTGCCTCTCTCCACCACACTGGGGGTCACAGCCAGTCACCACGCAGCAGGGTCCATCCCTCACTCTGCTCCATGGGGCTGAATTCCAATGATCAATCCAGAGCTGGGAAAGCCCCCAGCTTGGTGCTGGCAGCACTGGTCATGTATTGGATGGAAAAGGATGGATGCACGGCGTGCAGTGCTAGGGGACGTGCGTGTGTGGTGCGTGGTGCTAAGGGGCTGTACGTGCATGGTGCGTGCTGCTCAGGGCTGTGTGTCCATGGTGCGTGATGCTAGGAGGTGTACATCTAGAGTGCACAGTGCTAGGGGCTGTGTGAGCATGGTGCACGGTGCTAAGAGGTGTACATGTAGTGCTGGAGGCTGTTTGCCCTTGGTTCTTGGGCTGTATTCACACCACTCCCTGGCACGTTGGTCCCCTGGGGTTCTCGGGGATCATCCTTTGCAGAGAGATGCAGCTCCAGGGCAGCCTCCCTTCAGCCTGGCCCTGGCAGCCTGCGACCTGGGCCAGAGCTCACCACAGAGGTGCCAAATCTGCTTCAGTGGCTGCCAAAATCAATGCAGCACAAAGAGCTCATAAATTACAAAGGCGCTCTGAGGCTCAGGGTCGCTGCGTGCCAGTCCAGGGCCGAGGAAACCACCAAGCCCCTGCAGAGGAGTGCATGGGGCCACGCCATCCTGCAGAGCCATGCACCATGCAGGGACCTCTCCGTATCCCTGGTGTCCTCTCCAGATGGCTGGAGCTCCTCCGTGACATCCCCAGTGTCCCCGGTGCTGCTCTGCAGAGCTGGTGACAGCCGTGCTAGCTGCTGGGCTCTCCTTTCAGTGCTGCTCCTCAGCCGGCGGGGGAGAGCCCTTTGTGCCAGGCAGCCTTGAGAGAGACCTGGGACATAATGGCTGCTTTACTCGGCCCTGGTTTTCCCAGCCTGTGCGCGGGAAACCTCCGGCGTGAGCTGAATGGCAACGAGGAGACCTCCTGCTCCATCCCTCCCCCACTGCCCCGTGCTTTGTGCACCCTCAGCATCCCCATCTCCAGCTGAACCCCCCTGGCCACACGTGTGGAAGCACACTCACAAGCACATGTACGTGCCCATACACGTGCACATGCATGCTGCAGTGCACATGCAAGCTGCAATGCATGCACACCCAAAAGCCCAGCTTGCATGCGTGCACTCACGCTCTCACACCATGAGCCAGGGCTCAGTGGCTCATTCCTTCAACCCTGATCAACACCAGCTATTACAATCCCCTCTGAGGTTTCTGACTGCGGTGTCTCGATGCGCAGCCCAGCTCTGGCATCTCCTCCTGCCTGGCTGTGCGCTCAGACTTTCCATGCTGTGCTCAGATCTGCTGTCCCCAGAGGACCCCTCTCCCTGGGGCTGGATTGGACCCTGGGCACTGAGCTGAGGCACTGCAGTTCTCCTGCTCCTCAGGGCACATCTGCACATTTCCTTCTGCTCACTCTCCTTTATGCCATGCAGGATCCGTGCTGGCTGCATGCTCTCAACCTGATGCTTTTGTGCATCACCCCGTGCATGCAGGCACCAGTCTCTCCCAGTCCTCCCTCTAGCAGAGAGCTGGAGGTTATGATACTTCTTTGCACTTCATACCCTCTGCTGGACTTTTGTACCCCCTCACAGGGCACAGGATGGCCTCAGTTCTCCCACTGCTGCTGCTCTGGGCGTTTGCCCCCACGGTGGTCCCGGAGGTGCTCAGCCCTGAAGATGTCACAGGTAACACAGCCCCAGCCGTGCTCACCCTCACACTGTAGCCAGTATCCTGGGGGCAGGGGGTTCACATGCCAGCCCCATTCATCTCTCTGCTCTTCTCCCCCCAGATGACCTCAAGGCCCTGCAGGTGTCCATCCCACGGCACCCAGCCCTTCATGCTGTGCTGGCAGGGGACGTCACCATCCCCTGCCTCATCACCTACCTCGCACCCCTGCCCACTGCCAGCACGGCGGGACGCCGAGCAGTGCTGGGAGCCCCCCGGGTCAAGTGGACCTTCATTTCTGAAGGCAGGGAGGCAGAGATCTTGGTAGCACGGGGGGAAAAGGTGAAGGTGAGTGAGGACTACCGCCTCCGTGCCTCCTTGCCTGTCTTCCATCAGCGTTACACTGACGCCTCTCTGCTGCTCACCGAGCTGCGCCCCAACGACTCGGGGATCTACCGCTGCGACGTGCAGCATGGCATCGAGGACGGCCACGACATCCTCGACCTCAGAGTCAAAGGTACGCACAGGAAAGGGAGCAGCACAGTTTGGGGGACCCTACCCGGATCCTCTCTCCTGGCTTCTCACCCTGTGCCTCCCTACAGGAGTGGTGTTTCACTACCGTGGGGGTTCCACACGCTACACCTACACTTTTGCCGAGGCGCAGGAGGCATGCACTGCCATCAGTGCCAGCATTGCCACCCCTGAGCAGCTGTATGCTGCCTATCTGGGAGGCTACGAGCAGTGTGATGCTGGCTGGATCGCTGACCAGACCGTCAGGTGAGCGCCCCATGGCGTGTTTCTGGCACCCAGTGACTCCCCTGTGCCACCCCTTAGCCACCACCATTCTTCCCCTCTGCTTTGCCAGGTACCCCATCCACACTCCCCGTGAGGCGTGCTACGGAGACATGAATGGCTTCCCAGGGGTGAGGAACTACGGTGTGGTGGACCCGGAGGACATGTACGACGTGTACTGTTATGCTGAGGACGTGCCAGGTGCCTGTGGTGCTCCATGTCCAACCTCCTTTTCACAGCCCAGCGCTGTCACCCAGTTCCCTTAGCAATGTCCCAAATGTGCAGCGCTCCGTAGAGGGCACAGACTTGCTTCCCTGCAACCCTTTGCAGAGCTGCCTTGCTGACCTGCCTCAATAAACCACTGATGCTTCCTACTGCTTGGGGAGCGCTGCTGACCTGGGGCTGTCCCTGTGTGTCACATACCTGCTACCCTGCTGCTCGTGCACGCTACGTGGCATGGAATCCACTGCCAGGTGGAATCAGCAGCACCTGCATCAGTCACGTTTTTCTTTTGGAAAGTTTGCCTGTGCAGCAAGCTATGGGCAGAGCTCAGGAGAGCTGAGCAGATGGCTCAGTGCTCGCCCCTGCCCCATGTGCAAGGACAGACCCGCATCCACCCCTCTCCCCATTCCTGAACCATCTCCTGATGCCTGTTTCCTTCCTTTCATTGCAGGGGAAATATTTTTGGAGACGGCCCCGGACAAGTTTACCCTGGAGGAGGCGGTGGCGCGGTGCAGGGCGCAGGGTGCGGTGCTGGCGAGCACAGGACAGCTCTACGCAGCCTGGAGTGCAGGGTTGGATGCCTGCAACCCCGGCTGGCTGGCTGATGGCAGCGTCCGCTATCCCATCGTCACCCCGCGGGAGCGCTGCGGAGGAGCCCTGCCGGGTGTCAAAACCATCTTCCAGTTTCGCAACCAGACGGGATTCCCCGACGCACAGAGCAGATACGATGCGTACTGCTTCCGAGGTAACCAGGGGCACCGCGGCCCCAAAGTTTAGTGCTGGGCTCCGGGGTGCACGAAGCAGGGACAGAATAGAGATCCCTACATGCTCGCCACGCCGCCCTGTCGCTGTGGAGTGTGGGGTGTTCTGCATATCTGCAGTAGAGCATGCCGACTCAGGGCAGGGATGCTTTGCATGAGCTCAGTGTTGCATGCCAATATATCTTGATAGGGGAGGAATAACCTGCATGATCTCAATACTGCATGCTGATACGTCGTGATAGAGGATGGATGCTCTGCGTGGTCTGCATAGCGCATGGCAGTATAGTGCAAGGTCGGCCTCAGCGTTGCATGCTGCTGTAGCACAGTAGGGCAGGGATGTCTCCGTCCGTGTGAGCTCAGGGTGGCTCTGGGCACAGCACTTGTCCCAGGTCGATGCCATGAGCCCTCACCTTGGGGCTGAGCCAGCTGCAGGAGCGTGGCTCTAGGACGGTTCACCCCTATGTGGATGTTGAAGGCGTTTTGGGGTTCTCTGTAGGCTGCTGGGCACAGCCTGCCAGGTCTGTAAGGTCTATTTATTACCACGGATAGGAAATGAAATAGAGGCAGTGAGCTACTGGGTGCTGAGGGCACCCTGCGCACCGGGGCACGTGAGTGAGGACTGAGGCTCACAGGGATAACAGGCGCAGATTCTTCCCATTCCCACTTACCTGAGCGTCCCCTGGGCCTTGTGCTCCCACCAACCATCCGCTGCATGCCTCCGTGCCTCAGTTTCCCCATTTCTCAGTGGATTCCCCGCTGTCTCCACAGATGAAGCTAGGCAGGATGGACCCATCTCGCAGTGCTGTACTGCATAACCCACTAACAACCCAGCTCAGCCGGGGCACAGGGATCCCCCAGGTTGTCCCCAGCTGCCGCGGGGCCAGGACAAGGCGGTAATACCCCACTTTCTTTCTGCCCACAGAAGGGACAAACTCTTTCCCTGAGGCTGCAGGAAAATATCAAGCCAGAGAGCCCGAGGGCCTCCAGGAGATTGTTACAGTGGCAGAAAAGCTGGAGGAGCTGCAGCTGCCCAAAGCGCAAGTGGAGATTGAGTCGCAAGGGGCTATATACGCCGTCCCTTTCTTTAAGGACGTGGCTGATGCTGAGCTGGAAAAGCCAAGCCTGTCCCCCGAAGACACCCGGCACCCCCCAGTAGATACCTCCTCGTCCTCAGCACGAGGACGTCACCCATCCTCCGCTGCCCCTTTCCCCACAGCCCCAGCTGTCCCCAAGGCAGGCATCCCGCATAGCTGTGCTGTACAACCAGGCAGCCCGTCCCCTGCAGACCAGGACGAGGCGACAGGGACAGGTGGAAGGTGCACAGAGGCCAGGCAAGAGCCATCCCGCACGGGTAGGTCCAGCAGTGCTCAGGGCTGGGGCGCAGAGAGCAGCAGCAGGGATGCAGGCACAGAGCTGTCCAAGTGCCATCTCACCGAGGGTGCACCCATGGCCGGGGTGCCGCTGTCCTGGTGTGGTGGTGACAGGCGTGGGGCTGTTGGTCTGTCCCTGCCATGCAGTCGTCCGTCTGTCCGTCCAGTGGCCAGGACGGCAGGGTGCAGCGGGCAGGGCCAGTGCCAAACCATGCTGTGTTTGTGCCAAGAGGAGGCAAGGGGCCAAGCAAAGACGTGTTGCGGGACAGGAGAATGCAATGGCCAAGCCGGAGCAATGGGGCTGGTTCAGAGGGGGAAGCATCACCAGACCTGGGGCTGTTTCTGTCTCCTCAGGCATTACTGTGCCAACATTTTCCCTTCAGCTCTGCTCATTGCCGGCAATGCCAGTGCCTGGTTCCTGGCTGGCTCGTCTTGTGGGTGTCTCACTGCTTTTCCTTGCCCCTTGCAGAGGATGGAGCAGCGCTGGAACGGCCGCTGGGCTCTGTGCTGGGTGAGGACTTCGGGAACACAGCAGCAGAGAGTCTGGGCAGAGGGCAAGAGCCTGGAGAGCCCATGAAGCCGAATGTGCAGACAGTCCTGGTGGGCACAGAAGGACCCAGTGACGCCCTGTCCCCATCGGTGGCTGCAGCAGGTGACACAGAGCCACCCAATGGGCATCCCCAGCCACCTGGCTCCGTTGTCCCCACATGTCTCCCCATCCACCTGTGGGAAGCTGTGGGGCGGCCAGCCCACAACGGCAGGGCATCTGGGCACGAGGACAGCCAGGTGACACATCCAACCAGCGCCACTTTTGTCACTTCGACAGATATCCAAGAGCCATCCTCCTCCGTAGGCAGCCGTGGGGCTGGGGGGACCAGCACCCCCATCCACACTGTGGGGGCTGCTGAGGACCCCGAGCTGTCAGGAGATGTGACCGAAAACCCTGGGGCATCCCCGCTGCCCCCTGCACCGCCGCAGCTGCAGGATGATGGAGAGGAGCAGTCGGGGGCCCTGTGGCTCTCCTCACCCACAGCACCAGGGGATGGGGGCACAGCCCCGACAACAGAGGTCACCCCATGGCACGCAGAGTTGCCCAGCAGCAGCGATGCACTGCAAACCCCAAGCACTGATCGCGGGATGCCCGCTGCATCTTCAGAAGAGGAGGAGGGTGAGGAAGAGGAGGAGGATGAAGAAGAGCGTCCGATGCCCTCTGTTGCAACCGTGGAGGGTTTCCTTGCAGCCGTCCCCGGAGAACCAGGTGGGACCTACAGGGACGGCCTCACCTCTCCCCATGCTGGGCCCCCCAGGCTGTCCCCAGCACCCAGCTCGGCCACCCCACTGCCCGCCCTGCCCACAGAGCGTGCCAGCCTGGGTGCAGGTGCAAGCTTGGCCGGGGGTCCCCAGCACTGTGTCATTTTTGCACTTGGGGCAGCGCTCCTGGCTGCACACTGGCACTAGAGAGTGGCAGCACCTTTCCTTTGCACTGTGCTTTCCTCTCGTCTGTCCTTCTGTCCATCTGTCTCTCTCTCTCCTCCTCTCTTCGGCTGGGTAAGGGAAGGTTAAAGGTCCGGAGAAGCACATATTTGTCAAACAAATTGGTCTGAGCTATGCATGCACTTAATTCTCTTCTACTTCTGTGAAGTGTTTTAATGACTGTTTCCATGAAAAAAAAAAAAAGAAAAAAAGAAACAAATCTAACAAAAGAAGGTCCCAAACCCTCCTCTGACTAACAGTGGTACTAATAAAGGGAATTAAAAGCTTTCTAGAACACGCACCTCGGCTAGCTCTTCCCTTCATCCTTGCGCCCGCTGCCTCGCTCGCATCCCCACTGACGAACTAATCCCCCCGGGCCCCAGAGGGATGAGGGCCTATGGGGCTGAGCAGGGTGTGAGCTGTCCCTGGAGCATCCCTACGGTGCACGCAGCTGAATGCCGTGCAGAGCTGTGGGGTGTTGGGTGTTCTGGGGGTGCACAGCCTCGAGGTGAGCACCAGGGGCTGAGATGGAGCCCACGAGCTGCAGGAGGGTGGTGGGTGCATGAGCAGTGACCCCAAGACAAAACTCCTCTTGGCTCCTAAGCCAGGATGCTCTCAGCTCTGCAACTGAACCCCTGCCCATCTTGCTGGCCCTTGTCCCCGTGGGACAGCCTCGCTGGGGTTCCTTTCTTCACCCCCCCAGCATGGGCGCTGCTCAGCACCTTGCAGTGTGGATGTGGACGTCCTGGTAAGAAGAGATATGTTCCCAAAGAGCCGGACGTGCCCAAGCCTTAAATAGCTCATTTCTCACCCTGCTGCAGTCCACTGGAGATGTCTGCGTGCTCCTGCAGGCGGGGAGGTGATGCTGTCTGGGGCAAGCGAGGGCACAGGGCATTGGATAGTGCCAAGGACTTGCACTCCCTGTGCCGCTGGTGCTGGCGACAGCCCTAAATCACATTCTTGAGCTGGGGACAGATTAATGACTGTGTGTCTTAATGACCGGAACGGGCTGGTGCTGGTTTTGCAGGTCAAGGATGGCACCACTGAGTTCTCAGCCTTGGGCAGGCTGAAGGTGACAGCAGTAAGGCTGGGGACAGGCACGAGGCTCGCCTTGCTGCCAGGCTGAGGACGTGTGTCTGGGACATGTCAAGGGCTTATCCTTTCATGTTCCCTCCAAAAGAGCCATTGTTGCACCACTCTGGGGACAGCAGGACTCATCCCCATCCACGGCACATTCTAACAGTGTCCTGCTGAGTGATGGGGACACGCCAAAGCCTCAAACCCATCCAGTGCAGGAAGATGGGATGGCTCCAGGCGTGCCACCGTGCCCCAGATTCTGTGCATCCATCCGAGGGCTGAGGGGCAGCTCAGGGGCATGCAGTGAGCAGGGATGCCCGTGCTTTGCAGGTGGCTGCATCCCCAACCCCTGCCTGAACGGAGGGACCTGCATTGAGGATGGCACCCATCCCACCTGCCTCTGCCTGCCAGGTTATGGAGGGAGCAGCTGCGAGAGACGTGAGTCCACAGGGTCACACAGCCCGTGGTCCTTCAGGCATCAGCGCACAGAAATCTGTTTTGGGTGTTCTTTTGGCTTGCTCGTGGGCTGAGCTCCATGGTGCTGACCCTTGTCCTCTCTCCCCTCCTTTTCTCCTGCTGTGGTTCAGCGTTGAAGAGGTGCAGCCCCAGCTGGGACAGCTTCCAGGGAGCCTGCTACAAGCACTTCTCCACCCGGAGGAGCTGGGAGGACGCCGAGTCACAGTGCAGACATTTTGGGGGGCATCTGGCCACCATCCTGACCCCCGAGGAGCAGGACTTCATCAACGGTACGTGGGGCCACCCCAACCTGCAGGGCATGGGACCCAGCATCCCACCACAGTGGGTCTGGCCAAGGGGCAAAGCAGAGCCAAAGCTCCTCTCCCTCTGTTGGAAAAGGCAGCTGGATGGGCAGACACCATCACAAATGTTTTTATAATAAGGGGAAAGGAAAGTGGAAAGGAAGGGGGAAAGAGGAAAGAGGAAAGAGGAAAGAGGAAAGAGGAAAGAGGAAAGAGAAGAAAAGAGAAAAGAGAAAAGAGAAAAAAGAGAAAAGAGAAAAGAGAAAAGAGAAAAGAGAGAAAGGAAAGGGGGAAAAGGAAAGGGGGAAAGGAAAGGAAACATTGGCAATAGGATGGATTAATTGGTAGAAAGGACAGCTGGGAAGCGGGGCGGTCCAGGAGGAGCAGGAAGGGACACGGGGACACCACGCACAGGCATGGGGACACTGGGGCTCTGCTGCCCTCTCCCGGCGACCCCCCCCAAACTCTCCGCCCTGACGGATGCCAGGGGATGGCAGATCCCCCCAAGCCCTCCTCTGTCCCCAGAACAGTACCGCGAGTACCAATGGATCGGCCTCAACGACCGCACCATCGAGGGGGACTTCCAGTGGTCCGACGGCAGCCCCCTGGTAAGCCGTGCTGCCAATCCCCCTCCTCACCCCGTTCCCATCCCCACCACACCTCGTGGTCCTTCTCCATCCCTTGGGATGGGTCCCAGGTTTTGAAGCCTCAGTTGAAACCACTGGCATGAGCACCGTGTGATTCGGGGTGTCTGAACCAGCAGCACGGAGATGGGGCACCACGGCACGGACGCAATGCAAAGTGCCAGCGAAGCCCCAGCCCGTCCTGTGCTCCCCAGCTCTACGAAAATTGGCACCCGGGGCAACCCGACAGCTACTTTCTCTCCGGTGAGAACTGCGTGGTCATTGTGTGGCACGACGGGGGACAATGGAGTGATGTCCCCTGCAATTACCACCTCTCCTACACCTGCAAAATGGGGCTGGGTAAGCCACGCACCCCCCCATAGCAAGGAAAAAAGGGTTCTGACCGCTCTCAGCTCACCCGGAGCTGGGGTGGAAGCTGGTGGTGAGGCAGAGGGGTTCGGCGCAGCCCCAGGACGCCCACCTTCTCCCCCGACCCCACAGTGCAGTGCGGACCCCCTCCCACCGTCAGCAACGCTCTCGCCTTCGGCAAACCAAAGCAGCGCTATGAGATCGGCTCCATCACTCGCTACCACTGCCGCCACGGCTTCGCCCCGCGCCGCTCCCCCATCATCCGCTGCCGTGAGGATGGGATTTGGGAACGGCCCCAGCTCTCCTGCCGCCCCGGTGAGCATTCAGCCCCCTGCATCCCCACACCTCCCCTCGTGAATGGGTCTTCAATGGGGCTCTTTGCTTCCTGTGTCCCCCCCCAGGGCTGGCTCAGCACTCCGAGGACTGAGTGAGCTGTCACCTTCCCAGGATGGATGGGGATGTCACCGGGATGGCAGTGCAGCACTGGAGGGCAAGAGGTGTCCTGGTGGGTGCCTGCCCTCTGCTTGTTTTATATCTGTACAAAGAAACCCCAACAACTAAAGAGTCCCTCAAAAGGAATCGCCAGTGACTCGTGCAGTGTCTCACCTTGCACCAGGGCTGTTTGAGTCCCGGAATGGCAACAGAGTTAAAATCAAGGAGGAGAAGATGGGGGTGGGGGCGAGGGGGGAAGGCAGGTGACAGCTTGGACATGGCAGCATCGCCTCCAGCTGCTGCTTCCCCCCTTCTGTATTGAGACAGCAACATGGGGAAGGGGACACTGAGGCTGTGTCCGGGACATGGCCACACTGCTGGATGCATGCATCTCAAGCCCTCTCCATATTTCTGTGGAATGAAAGCAAGGAAATGGATGGCACTGAGGGGTTTGTGCCAGCAAGCACATGGGTGGGAGAGGCAAAGGTACACAGCCTCAGCACTGGGAATGGGGGACACACAATGGAGCCATGGGGACCAGGTCGATGCTGGAGCAGCCTGGGCACAGCGATGGCCCCTGAGCCACAGGCACAGGGAGGAGCAGCCCAAAGTGTCCTCATGTTGATGCGTCCCCACGCTGTTTTCTCCAGCTGTATCCCAAACCCAGAAACCCCTGTGTGTGGTGCCAGGGACACCAATGACACCAGGACACTGCGGGGGGGGAGTGCTTGAGTCCTTGGCAAACCCCCCTCACTGAGTGGCCAGGCGGTCCCAGAGGCCGCTTTACTGTCGCTTTATTAATTGAGAAAGCGAAACTCCATTAGTCACACTCGTTAAATGCCTGGCTCTCCAGCATGCCTGCACCAGCCAAAGTCTGCATGGCCGTAGGAAGCGAGGCCAGGGCCGGGGGTGCACCAAGGTTGGGGGGCTCAGGGAGCCTGCCGTGCCCACCGGGGCTGGACCAGACCCCCTCAATTCCTGGGCTGGAAATGGTTTTGGATTCTCCATCAAGCCTTGAATGCCTACAAAATTCTGAGGCAGCTGAGTGCGGGGAGCAGCTCCATGAAATGCACAATCCCCCTCAGACTCAGCCCCGTCAGAGGGGATGCACAAACCCTCCACATTCAGCCCATCAGAGGATGCACAAATTCCCCCAAATTCAGCCTCATCACTCCATCAGAGGATGCAAGCACCACCCACGATGCCCCAGAGACCCCTGTCCCACCTTGAGCTCTCCACTCAGGTGACAAGAGCCGGTGCCACCCCTTTGCCTCTGCCCACCTCTCCTATGTCCCCGTGAAGCAGTAGGTGCCGTAGGTCCGCAGCTCCTTGCTGGGGAAGCCAAAGCTGCGGACACCAGGCTCTGGCAGACCCCCACAGCGCTGCCGGGGGGTGGTGATGGGGTATCGCACGCTTCCATCTGCCAGCCAACCCCCGTCACAGCGATCCAGCCCCAAAAACTTCCACGCAGAGTAGAGCTGCCCCACTTTAGCAATGGTAGCACCGTGGTTGCGGCACGCTTGCCCAGCTTCCTTGAAGTTCAGGTGGCCTCGGATGAAATAGACCTCACCTGGGGATGGGAGGGGTGGGGGGGGAGGAAATAATGGAGGGTGATGACTCCATGAGCAGCCCCAGTGTCACCACACAGGGCTGGGGGATGCTGGAGGTACCTTGCAGTGCAGAGGTGAAGCAGAAGGCATCAAAGCGGTCCCGCTGCTTGTCCTTGGCCCCATAGCTGCGGATGCCTGGCAGCAGGAGGCGGCCGCCACATGGCTCCCGTGAGTTGATGATGGGGTAATGCACGGTGCCATCCAGCACCCAGCCTGCGTTGCACCAGTCCAGCCCCTCCATCCAAGCTGCGGGGTGGGCAGAACCTCAGCGTCCCATAAGAACAAAGCGGGGCATAGAAGGGATGGGGGACGGCAGCCTGGGTGGAAGCCTGGCCAACTCAGCATCATCCCTACCAGCAAGGCAGGTTTGCGGCAACAGGAGGATTTGGGATGCTGCAGGATAGTACCTTTGTAGAGCTGCTGGTAGGTGGCAAGCCGGGCATCCTGCTGCTCGCATGCACGCTTGGCTTCGTGGTAGTTGAATCTATAGCGCCCATTGATGGGCTGGTAGGGGAAGACAACACCTAGAGGACAGGGACAGAGGGACACGCTCTCACCATGGAGGTCTGGCTTCTTGCCCCCAGGGACCTGGTGCTGAGCAGGAGTCTGGGGGAAGTGGCTTTGCAATGGGAACCCATTGGAGCCTCCCCATATCCCTCACCCTCCAGGTGCAGCGTGAGCGAGACGCTCTCATCCTCCAGCCCGTTGACCAGCTGGCAGCGGTAGCGTCCCTCATCCTCCAAGGTCACATCGGTGATGGTGAGCGAGGCATCATAGCGGTGGCTGTGCCGCAGGCGCACGCGGGGGCTCAGCGGCCCGTAGTTTTTGTGGTACAGCCCGTTGGTGATGATGATAACGTTTTCCCCATAGTTGGCTGGCTCCACTTTGCTCCACTTCACCCGGTAGTTGCGGGGCAGGGCGCGCAGCACGCAGGGCAGCGTGGCCGTGGCACCTCGCTGTGTGTGCACGGCGGTGTGCAGGGGCTCCAGCAGGTACTGCAGGCGTGGGGTGGCTGCGAGGCACCGGCTCACCTCTAGGCATTGCCGCAGCCCCACTGCCCCTCAGCACCTCCCCACCACCCTCATCAGCCTGGTTTCCAGCAACCATCCCACCTCATTTCCCTGCTGCTGCAGCCCCCAGGATGTTCATCCCAGCCCCTGCCCAAACCTCCCAATACCATCCCCAAGCAGAAGTGTCCTGTCCCCATTCCCGCTCCCTACCAGGGCTCCCTGTTGGCTTCTGGAAGATGCTGGAGGTGGGGGATGCTGCCAGGAGCCAGAAGGATGCAAGCAGAACCCGGTGCATCTTTAGAGCTGGGGACTGGAGAAAGCCTGGGGGGAGCAAAGGGATCAGGGCCACGCAGCAGGACAGACTGGGGGATGCAGCAGGGAGATGGGCAGCAACCAAACCATCTCAATGTTTGCCCTGCAAAGTGGACATCACACAGGACACTGATGATCTGAGAGGTACCAAGAACAGAGATAAGCAAGAGCAGCCCCCTCTCCCACCACCACCATCATCAGTCCCCATCACTGCTTACCGTCCTCAGGGGAGCTGCTGTGCCCATCCACCACCGCCTGCCTCCTGGCTCTGTCACAGCCCCCCCATCTCAGGATGAAGGGCTCTGGAAAGCTCAAACCTGTGCTGCAATGCTGCTGGGAAGAGGGGACACAGGGCACGAGGACACAGGGACGGCTGTGGGTGCTCCCAGCTGGGTCCTGCCCTCTCCTTGAGCCTGCACTGCTGTCACCGTCACCATTGCCATCCTGGGGCAGGCAGTGCCCCAGCAGCCCCACGTCCCGCTCCCATGATCAGTGTTGGCTGTGCTCTCGCTCCCTGCCCTGTGCCCGTCTCTTCCCGTTTTCTTCTCCTTTCTTTTTTTCTTTTCTTTTCTTTCTTTTTTTTTTCCTTTTTATTTTTTTTTCAACACCTCCCCGAGGAACGCACGGGGAGGAGGAAGCACAATTTCCCATTGTGGGCATCTTTCTCTGTATTGTTCTGCTCGGCAAAACACAGCGCTCGCCAGCTAACAAGCATCCCTTTATTCACAGGCCACAGAGTAAGAGAATTCAGGGAAAATGTCAGCACCATGCGGGGCTCCGCACCCCCCATTGCAGGCACAGATCCCCTCCGTGCTGCTCCCCGTGAAATTCTGCTCTTTGCTCCCACAGCCATCAGTGCTGATCAAACCCACGCTCCCTGCATGGAGTCTCTGGCTCTGGGGCTGCTGACGCCACGATCTGGGGGGGGTCCCCCCACCCTGACACCCCCCCAGCCTCACCCTGCCCAGTGCAAAGCCACGGCAGAAGCTTTGCTGCTGTCGCTTTGGGGTTGGGATGGTGCGAGCAGCAAAACAAGGCCAAACAATAGGGCTGTGTTCTGGGTTCCCTTATCAGCTCCCTCCCCCAGGGTGCATCTCCAGGACTGGAGGAAGCTCATCGCACACGAATGCAAACAAGCGTCCGTCTGTCTGTCTGTCCTAGCTGAGGACACAGCGATCTTGGCATGCACAATGCAAAAAACAGCCCCTGGGTGGGAAGCAGAACCGTGCGTGCTGTTCTAGGAGGCTTCCCCTGCCCCATTTTGGTCAAAGCAATCACCCTGCTCTGGGCACTGCAGGCCCCCCAAGGACCCCACGCTTCAAACCACTGTGAACAAGAAGGGGACAGTGCCCTGCTACTCCGGAATGGGTTAAAAAACAACAGCAGATGCTACTCCCCAGCTCTCCCATAGATCTGTACCCAAAACAGACCCTGAGCACTCCCAGCAGTGCCCGGTTCAGCAGTGCCCGGCTGCAGTTCAAGGCTTTCCAGCACTGCAGCACATTGGCCAGGCTTTCTGGTGGTTGCATTTTTCCCACATGAAAGCAGTAGCTACACCCCAAAGCAGCCCTGACTCATCCCTGCCCGGCATCCGTCCTCCCCCTCCCTTTCATTTGGGCAGCGTGAGATCACAGTTTGGCTGCACCAACAAAGCACCCGAGCCACTTCCCCCAAAGTGGCCGTACTTTACTTGTCAGCTCCTTCCTCTTCCTCTTCCTTCTCAGTGCGGGACAAACAACTTCACCAAAGCAAAGCAAAGCAAAAGAAAGGTTCTGTTGCAGCTTCTCAACCCCAGAGGGAACCAGCTCTGCCAGCAGCCCCAGGTTGTTTCTTGCCCTCATTTTCCGGGCAGGACTTGGCCTCGCAGGCGTGGTTTGCAGGCAGACTTTGCAGGCAGCTCTCAGCCGCTTCGGTGAGCTCTGCAGCATGGCTGAGCGTGTTGCTGCAAGGCTGCACCTCTCTGGGCTGTGCTTCTTCCTCCAGCTCCTCACCATCGTCCTCTTCGCCACCTTTGTCCGCTACAGTCCGGAGAGCTCCAACCTCTGCTCCACGGAGCCAAGCTGCAGCCAGAGAGACCCCAGCCCGACTTTGGGGTACCCCCGTGAGTACCCTGTCCTCTGGGAGGGGGGTAGAAGGAGGGCACGGGGAGCAGCTCCGCCTGCCTCACTCTCCTGGCACGCGTGCAGAAAGTTGCTGCGCTCGGCTTTTATCCCTAAAAGAGAGCAGAGGTGGACATGGGGATCACGGGAGGTGAAAGCCTGCCATGCACCCCCCTCCCCTCCCCGACCAGGTGCTTCTGGCATTACAGGGACTACAAACTCCACCCACACGGGTTAGCAGCACCAGGAGATTGGCACCGAGCCCCTTGCACAGTGCCATCCAACCAGACCCTACTCCCGGCCCCTTCTGGCCACCTCCCTCCCCACTCAGCAGCACCGATGCGGTTGGCCAAGTTTGGGCCAGTTCTCCCAGTTCCGCCCACATATCCACACCTGTATGCTGACTCACCTGTTCCTGCTATGCAAAGGGAAGATTGTCCCACAGCAGGATGTGGGTCTTCTGCTTGTTGTCACTGCCAGGTGTGGGGCAATGGCACTGCTTGCTTGCTGCGCGTGTTGGGTCCCTGTTTACCCCTGATGTTTGCAGAGCAGCAGGGGAGTCCCTGCCTATGGCCGATATCTCCAAACACCCCTGTGTCAGTGTTAGTAGTGTGGACAGGGCTACACGAGCTGCTCCAAAAAGCTTCCAGTCTGTGGGGCAAACCACGTGCATTGATGGGAACTGATGCTGGGAGGTGACACGGTTCTCTGTTGTGCTGGGACATGTGTGGGTGGAGAAGGCTGATTGCCATCAGCTTGAAGGCTCCAACACCCCCCAAAACCTTTTCAACCCCAGGCTATCAGGTGGGGGTCACTCTCACCCAAACCCAGGACCTGCCTGTGGTGCCTCACAGCCCCACTCTGCCTCCTGCCAGGGTTCCAGGATGCCCACCTCCGAGCTCTCCTTGGCTTTGGCTTCCTACTGGCCTTCCTCAGCCGTTACGGGGTGGGCAGTGTGGCTGGCAGCCTCCTTATCGTGGCTTTCACCATCCAGTGGGCCATACTGGCCCAGGGGCTCTTTTACTTCTCCCAGAACAGCAAGATTTACGTGAGCACTCAGAGGTAAGGCTGGAAGGGTGCTGCTGCTCCAATTCTCCCAGCCCAGCTCCATCCCTTGCACACTGGCTCCCTCCTCTGTAAAACTCACTGCTCTGCTCTTGAGGAGGGTTGTGAGGACCAGGCTGCTAGCTGAGCATCAGCCGAGTGTTTAGGGGAACGCTGAGACCCACTTGCCCAAGCC
This sequence comes from Lagopus muta, assembly GCF_023343835.1. Classification (NCBI taxonomy): domain Eukaryota; kingdom Metazoa; phylum Chordata; class Aves; order Galliformes; family Phasianidae; genus Lagopus; species Lagopus muta. Next base: position 819,797 of record NC_064461.1, read on the forward strand.
ATGCAAGCCTTGCCACCGACAGCAAAATTCAGGCTGCCCATTCAGCTTGCAGGAGCAGGGTGTGGAGCGTGGGTTGGAGAGGCAGGGTTTGGGTTGTAGGGGATGGCATGTGGGATTCAGGCTCAGCTCCAGTCGACTCACTCTCCCCAGTGCCTGCCCTTGCCTTGGCTGCTCTGGATCCAGCTCAGTGCTTTGCCTCTCCTTCCCAGCATGGTCAGTGCTGACTTCTGCACCGCAGCCATCCTCATCTCCACCGGGGCTGTTCTGGGCAGGGTGAATCCCATCCAGATGCTGTTGATGGCTCTGCTGGAGGTGCCTCTCTTTGCTTGCAATGAATACGTCCTGCGGAGCCTCCTGGGGGTGAGTCACCCCCCAGAAAGGGAATAGTTGGGGTCTTTGTTTTGATTCCTGTCATCAAGACCTGCCTTGGCCATGGGCAGATCCCATACTCTGCCCTGCATGGTGCTTTCTTTCCCAGGTAAGCGACAGTGGAGGCTCCTTGACCATCCACACTTTTGGTGCTTATTTTGGCTTGACGGTTTCACGCGTCTTGCACCGGCCCCACAAGGACAAAAGGAAAGAGCAGCAGGACGTGGGGCACCAGCCCGATCTCTTTGCTGTGGTTGGTATGAAGCTTGAGCCCTACAACACCAGAATCATAGGAGTGGTGGGGGGAAGGACTGCCACCAATGCTAGGACACGCAGTCATGCCACTGCATGTCTGAGAATGCAGACCTCCAAGGATGGAGATTCTCCACCTTCGTAGGGATCTCTTCCAAGGAAAAAAGCTTTTCCTCCTGTCCAGCCCAAACTGTTCACACTGCCAGCTGTGGCCATTGTCCCTTTGTACATTTCTGGCACCAGCAAGAGGAGGTTCTTTCCCTTGAGAGAGCAACCTCAGTGCCCATATGTGCCCACTCACCTCCCGCAGGAACCTTTTGCTTGTGGATCTTCTGGCCCAGCTTTGCCTCAGCCACCACAACCCACGACAGCGCCGAGCCCTGGGCAGTGCTGAACCTCTACTTCTCTATGGCAGCGAGCACCCTGGCCACCTTTGTCCTCTCACCTATCCTGTATGAGGAAGGCACACTGCAGGTGGTAGGTCCTGTCCTGAGACAAAGCCAAGCCCCTGTCCATCCCGCAGGGACGGGAAGCATGACAATGTCCAAGGGAGCACAAGGGGATGCTGGTTTGCTTTCTTGGGTTGGATAAAACCCAGCTCGAACCCTATGGAAACCCAAACCTCATCCCCATGCCATGAGGACAACCCCTCTGTGCTGCTCCATTCAGGCCCAGCTCCAGGATGCCACCTTGGCCAGCGCAGCCGTGATGGGGATGGCAGGGGAGATGCTGTCCACCCCCTTTGGGGCTCTCACAGCAGGCTTTCTGGCCAGCCAGCTCTCCCTGCTCGGCTCCAGGTTCCTCTCGGTGAGTCCCCTTGTGGCAATGAGGTCCTGCACCTTTGGATCCAGGGGAGCTGCATGCCCAACTCAGCCAAAACAGCGGGCAGTGGGGGGGGGGAGCATTTCCCCCACCCTAAACCCAGCCTCCTCTCCGTGCATCCCCCAGCCCATCCTGCGATCCAGGCTGAAAACCGAGGACACGTGTGGAGTGCACAACGTCCATGGGCTGCCGGGGATCCTGGGCACCTTCCTGGGGACACTGCTGGCAGCGCTGGCCACCGCGGATGTATACGGCGACAGGTGAGAAGAGACGGCACCGGGAAACGCTCCGACGTAGGGGCTGCTCCGGTGCCCCCCGTAGCTACAAGCAGAGCCCACGGCTCCGTTCCCCGCAGGCTGCAGCTCGTCTTCCCGCTGGTGGCCGAAGGCAGCCGCACGAACGCTGAGCAGGCGCAGTGGCAGCTATGCGGGCTGCTGGTCACCCTGCTGTTGGCTGCCTCCGGGGGCGGCCTCACGGGTGAGTTTCAACCCCGTGCATTGAAAAAACATAAAAATAAAAATAAATCCCCCTCTCCCCCCCTCCCCCCCCCAAAAAAAGACCCAACGAAACCATCAAAACCGACGCGGAGGAGCCCACGCGGCGCAGCTGGGGTGAGAGGCCGCTAGGTGGCAGGGGAAGCTCGGTGCGAGCTCAGACGGATCCTCTGCATCCTCAGGAATCCTCCTGCGAACGAAGGTGCTGAGGTCTCCCCCCGAGGGGAACGAGTTGGAGAGCAAAGTGCTGCGGGAGGTACAGCGGGGTTATTCTTGGGGTGAGGGGGGGAAGTTCCATCCTTGGTCCAGGCTGGGAGGCAGCTTTGTCACAACCCTCCCCACCCCCCGAAGTCCTGCTTCACGCCTGAGCCAATCCACCCCTCTCTGTGCCGATGCAGATGGATGAGGATGGATGTGACCGCGGGGCGAGCAGCGAGGAGCGAGGCAACGTCGCCTGATAGCGTGGTGAGCTCCAGGCACTGCCTGCAGCCCAACGTTCCCAACCAGGGTCGTCTCCACGCCGTCCCCAGGGGATGTACAGCGAGGAGATGCTGCAGTCGTTTGGGTTCTTGCTGTGGGAAGAAAGGACAGCCCAGCTTCGCGAGGATCCAGACCTTGCTTGGTTGAGAGGTGCTTCCTGCCAGCTCTGCTCCGTGCCTTCGTTTTCTCCACCTGACATAGGGAAGAGCTGCGGGGAGGGCTTTTCTTTAGGGTGCTGCGCTGGGAAGGGGCGTACTGAGCTGAAGGGCAAACAGCAGAGACTTTTTCTATGGATCCTGTCGACCACCGCCATTAAAACACCTCTGTCTTCTTTTGTAACTTCAGGATTTGGCCGTGAATTCACACCTGGTTTGCCAGGGAAGAAAGCAAAGCCCCCAGGATCCCCTCACCCCTCACAGCAGTGCTGGGGAGTCACAGGTTCCTCATTTGAGCCACGGATTTCGTGCTTAGCTCTAACCCCTCCATTACCTCAGCCACCAGAGGGTGCCACAGCCCGGGGCCTGGCCATGGTGACAGCCTGGTCCCTTACATGCAGGTGGCCTCCCTTCTCCCATCCAGCTCCTTGCACCAGGAGGATCCCTCCTCCAAAGCAGCCAAATGTCACTCAGTTCCCTTGAGAGAGGGATGCCCCATGGTCCTGGTTGGCACCACACTGAAAATACACTGAGATCTGAAATGAGACTGGGGAGGAGGGAGCAAAAAACCAAACCAAACCAAACAAAATGACAACAACAAAACAACTATTTGCTTCCAGGCTGACCAAAAACGTTGCTTTTAGATGGGGCTCTTTAATTCCTTTTAGAAATAATGCAGAAAAATTTGGAGGCTGGCGCGCTGTTCCACATCAGGAGTTGAAAACATTTGCCTTTGATACACATCAAACCAATGCTGTAATGTTCCCAGGGATCCCCACTTGCTCATCACTAAGAACCCAATGAAATCAAGGTGCATGCTGAGTGCTTTGGTTCCATTGCATTTCCACAAAAAAAAAAGGAGCCCAGCATCACGACATGAGGCTCCATCCTCATTGCAGGCCCAGGGGGTTTTGCTCCTGGTCCATCCTAACCTCACTCCAGGCTCTGTTCCATGGAGAAGATGCTTCTCACGACCCATGGGAGGCAGAAGAGCACTGGGGCTGGGCTCCAGCCTGCAGCCCCTAACTCCACTCTTTCACCCCCCCTCCTCACTCCCTTTCCCAGGCAGCCCTTTTCCCTTTTGATCTCCTCCCAAAAAAGCAACCCCACTGCGAAGGAAAGAAAAGCCCCTCCAGTGAGATCATTGCAAGACCCCCGGGGCTGGGGTTGGGCGTGGAGTGCAACTCCCTCCTCTTCCTCCTCGGCCCTCTGAAGGCTCTTATGCCCTATAATCGGATTAGGGAGCCCTGCACCCTCCCAGTGCCTGGCTCACACACCTCTCTCCCCGCAGACTGTTTAAGCGAGGCGAGCGCAGAGCCGGCCCTGACAGCGGCGGCGAGGGTCGGTGGGGACGGCGACGAGCCTGAAAGGTTTCGTCAGCGAACAAATTGCTTCTCTGTAGGGGCCGTTTTCTTCCCAAGTTGAACATAATGATGGCAGTTTGGTGAACAGATGGCGCGGCTGAGCGGATAATCCTGGAGCGAGAGGCTGGGCTGGCTCTGCCACGGCACCGGGGTGCAGATGGGCGCTGTGACGGTGGCACCCGGTGGGACGCAGGTTGGGCTTCGTGCCTTGATGTTTTGCAGGCCCTGAGCACAGCAGCAGGGTCCAAAGCCCCTCATGCCTCAGTTTCCCATCCCTGTGACCCCTCGCAACCCATCTGTAGAAGATGCACTCCATACAGGGGAAGCCAAAACATCCATACAGAAAAGCCAATTTATCATTTGCCATTTAGCTCCCATTTGCACCCCGACTCCCAGCTCTGTCCCCTGGGAGCCCTGGCTCTGCCAGCACCTTGCCCTCTACATTGGCAGCTCAGCTGCTGAGGGCCCTGCCTCCATCACCTCCTCTTTCTTTCTCCTGAGCTCAATCAGCTGCTTGGAGGGTGTTGCTCGAGGAAAAGCAATAACCACAGCTCTCCTACAGCTGGGGAAACTAAGGCACACAAAGAGGTGCCTGCAAGTGCACTGGAATTAGCAGCAGGACAAAGCCCAGGCTTGCGATGTTGCTGGTGTATGTGTCCTTACACATCCGTGGCCCTTACTGCCTCCCCCTAAGGAGCAGCTGATGCTGTGTTCTGCTTGATAGAAAGCCAGCTAATCATCTTTCCCACCTTCGTTAGAGTGTGAATTGTTATCTGAGCGACACCTGTAAAGCTCCTTGTCAGACAGGGCTGGTGCACACGTCTGATAATGGGCACCAGATGGGAGCAGGGAGGCTCGGAGAGGCATAGGGGCCCAGGCATCCCTGCTCCAAACAAAGAGCAGAGCCTGACAGCTCTGATGGCCACGTGGCATCACTGTGCCATAGGAACACCCGGCAGCACGGGTGCTCCATGTCTGCCATTTCCCAGGTGGGAGAGCTCTGAGCCACCAAGGCGCTGTGCCCTGGAGCATCCTGGCACTGCCTATGGGTGCAAATCATAGAATCAGAATGGCCTGGGTTGGAAAGGACTTAACATAACCTAAATCCAAATCCTGACTCCTTCCGGATCCATTGGCTGGACACAGAATGGATGCGAATGCGGATGTGAATGAATTGAATGTGATCCTGAGTCTTCCACATCCCCTCCCTAACCCCAAACTGGTGGGGCAGAACTCAGCCTTGCTGCCAAGCTGCCCCCCTCTGTAAGCATCCTCGACTTTGACCCTTGCAATCACAAAGCTCCGTTTGCAGGACACTAATCATTGCTTGCAGCATAATGAGCCTTTCTGGGCACTGGAACTGGGGGCACAGCAATTAAAATCGTTGGCACCCAGCACGTGGGTGGCTGAAGTGCCCACTCCGGGGTGCCTGGGCAGTACAAGCAAACAATCAGCTCGTTCTTTGCCAGCTCCAATGAAGAATAAAATAAAATCAAGAGGGAATCGAGGCCCCAGCAAAACTGGGAGTCAAGTTTATTTACAAACTGAATGTAAAGTGAAGGGCTGGGAACAAAGGTGTTATGTAAGGGACAGTCACTGAGGGGCTCTAATTGCCTTTTGCGCTGCAACACAAATTTATCTCATGGCTGAATCTGCTCACAGGTTCAAGCATTGCTCCTTTCACAATGTTGCCTGGCAAAATATGCAGCCATCATTCTGTGGTCCAAACTCATGGGGGTGCACCACAAAGCAGAAGGGTGCTGGGGTTAGGTGTGTCTGTGGAGGGGACATGTGGAGAGAGATGGGACCTGGAGCAAAATACCTTTGAGTCCTTGCAGGCAGTGAGGAGCAGCAAACCATCATGGGATGCTCGTGGGAACAGCAGGGAATGGTTGTGAAAGGAGAACCAGGGAGGATGAATGATGCTGGTGATGCTTTCAAGGGCGCCAAGTGGTCAAATGCAAGAGACCCAAAGGCAGAGAGCAGTGCAAAGAACTGGGGTCACTGCAGCACCCAGCAGTGCTGCTTTCTGCTCCCTGCTCCTGGCACATGCAGGACACATCCAGGGCATGAGGACTCTCAGATCCACTCTGGCTGAGCTGCAGGGATAGGGAGGAAGAGGAGGAGGCAGCATCACCAGGAGCCCAGAGGTCAATTTTATTGACAAACGGGCTCTTGAATGGAGCGTGGGGAACAATGCCGGCACTCAGCCCGGGTCAATCTGGGCTGTGTAAAGAGAGGGGCCGGCAGGAGCAGCCCCAGGGAAGCCCTCCAGGCGAGTGGCCTCTGCTTCTGTGTTTGCATAACCCCTGACCCCTCCTTTGGGGGCTTAATTGAAATCCCAGCTTGGTGACAAATTGGCATGACCAGTGGACCGGGGATGGAAGCGATGCTGGGAGCCCTCTCTGTGCTCCAGCAGAGTCCAAAGCATCCCAGCAGGCACAGACCCCATGCAGAATGGCTCATCCTACTCCCATGCACAATGAAATAACGACACCACATTGCTTTCCCCCATGTCACTGCCCCAGTGCACCCAGACAACGTCCTCACCCCACAACCAACACATGAGGATCATCTGGGATGCGTTCTCCTTGGGCTTGGGTTGCTCTGCTGCTTCCCCAGGCTGTTTGCATCCTGGCTGTGCAGTTGATTTCCTTGCAATGCAGGAAGAGAACAGCCACAACTCTTTGTTGGTCTTGCAGGCAAGCAAAAACTGCTTGTCAGAGCTGAGCAGCAAGCATAAATGGAGCCCCAAAGCAGTTCCTGCAGCCTGGGGTCAGACAACTGCACTGAGCCGAATGGAGATGGAGTCAGCCCATTTCAGGAGCTCCTGGGAAAGAGGTGAGAAATGGCAGATGCACCCTCATGCAAGACATTGAATATTTGGCATTAGATAGATCAGCCAAGATGAATCTCAGCTGATCTTTGAAGGGGGATGGAGTAGTTTGTACCTAACACACAAATTGCCCTGGTGGGGCTCGAATCAATTCCAGGTTAAATCTGTTACCCGTGGCTCCTGCTGGCAGCTATGCTGGGTCTGGTGGAGTGTCCCATGCCCATCCTCAGACCATCAGCCTCATTTCTCCAGCACCAGCAGAATTGCTCCCACTTGCACCCAACGGGCTGAACTCCGTCTCAGCATCTTGCACCAAACTGCCTTAAAAACAGAGTGACTCCACTTTGAGGCTAAACCCTAAAATATCCCTAAAATACGATCCTTGCTTTTACCATCTGTACCTCGTTCAGAAATCATTCGCAGGGATTTTTACAGATCCTAAAATACTTTTAGCTGCAGATTTCACGTCTGTTATCTGCCGCCGATTCACACATTTCAACCGCTGTTATTGTAGTTATTATTAAACAAGCACCAGCCAGGGCTCCTTCACAAGGATCTGCAGCCATTGGGGATGCTGAGATCCATCAGAGCAGCTCTGCAATCAGATCTCAAAGCCATTTGCAACAGGTCCGGACTGCCGATTTGCAGAGGGAGAAATGTGTGGCTGGAGAGGAACTGCTCTCATGAAGTGGGAATGCTGGCGGGGATGGGACTTTAGGATGCATCCCCGTGCAGTTTGCTGCATTTCAAGGGAGAAAAGTTGGAGTCCTGTGTGACTCCACCTCGATCTCCACCTGTGCCTGTGTGTAAATCTGGGATGCTTTCACCCCCCCCAACCCCATTTCACTCGGCTGCTCTCCCTTTGGGGAAGGTACCCCACCAGTGTCTCCACTTCTTCAGGTTCCACCAGCGCTGCTTTAGAGTTTTAATGCACGAAGCTCTTTACAGCATTTCACATCAGGCTTCGGCCAACGCTCCCACTCCCTCTGGGGGGCTTCAATTCAGCACAACACCCCCCACCCAGGCAACTTTGGCTTAAGAAGCACCCATGTACACCGGGGGGGGGGGAAGGGGGGCAGCCTGACTGCAGCCCTCACTTCCCATCCTCATATTTATTCCCTCCCAGTCTCCCCGTGCTTTTCTCCCCATGCTCTCCTTTGGTGAGCGCTGCCTTCCCCTTCCCTGCAGCCCCCCCCTCCCCCCCCCCCAGGCCCAGCACCCCCCTTTCCCTCGGCTCTCTATAAACAAAAGCGCCTCAGTGTCTGCAGGAAGAAAAGTTGCATTATGCAAATGGGAAAAAGCGAACAGGAGATTTCTCACTCCGAGAACCCCCATTCCGGGCCTGCACCTCGGTTTCCATGGCATGGCCAAAGCCTGCTGGAGCCTGGTTTGCATACGGATGAGAGAGGAGATGAAATCAGCACGAAAGCCCATCGCTGACAGAACGCCATTGTTTAGCCTGTCTGATTTGGAGGCTAATGAAACGCCATTAAAAAAGAAAGAAAGAAAGAAAGAAAGAATGAATGAATGAATGAACGAATGAAAGAAAGAGGGGGGAAAAAAAAAAAGAGCCGCTTTCATCCTCGTTCTGGTCAGCAGCAGGAGGGGGGGGGGGGGGTCGGTGTGATGGTTGTGTGCACCAGCGGGTCGGGGTGAAGGCATTCTGGGGAAGGAAATTCCCAGGATGCACTGCCCTGCAAGCAAGCAGGGTGATGCTGACAGGAGATGGAGCTGTGGGCAATGCTGGTGAAGAGCTGTGGGATATGCACTGAGAAGATCCAGGGGCAAAAACCCCACAGTGGCAACAGGATCCTAAACCCTCCCGTCCCATTGCCAAGGGTCTGGGCAGAGCTGTGGTGCAGCTGGGAGAGTGGGCATGGGCTGAGCTCTGCTGACTGCAGGCTTCTGGGTTGCAGTGAGGGAAAAGCAAAGCAAGAGAGGCTCGGCGAGCAGCAGTCAGCACCTTGTCACCTTCTGCTTGCTGGTGGAGGTGGTCAAATGCAAGAGACCCAAGGGCAGAGAGCAGTGCAAAGAACTGGGTTCATTGCAGCACCCAGCAGTGCTCCTGGCACATGCATGGCACATCCAGGGCATGAGGACTCTCAGATCCACTCTGCCTGAGCTCACGCGCATCCCAAAGGATAACATAAAACAGATGGAGAGCCACGTGGGTCTGCCTCTGGCCCAGGGGCCCGGGAGCACCCTGAGATGGGACAGAGCTGTGCCCAAGCACGGGCAGCTCTTTGTCCCTTGCGCCCTGTCCCACTGCCAGCAGCACATTGTCCCCTCTGCGCCTCTGAGAACAGCCCTGAAAGGCCTGATTGCTTCCCCCTGGCCATTGAAATGCTGGGGATTGCAGCCTGTTCCCTCCTGGTGCTCGGGAAGCTGGCACCCTTTCCGCTTCGTTGCCCCGTGCCACTCAGCTCAGGGCTCCTGCTGGGACTTTGCTGTCAACAGAGTTTTGTTCCCTTTCTGGGGCGGTGCGGAGGGGACACGAGAACTTTGGCAATGGCAGCTCCTTTGACACTGCTATTCTGCTGCGACCTCCCCGGCTGAATAAACAGCTCACAAAAAAATGGAGTTTACTGTATTTTCTACTCCGGGGGCAAAACAGTGCATCTCGGTCCTAATTAATTGACCTAATTAATATTATCTTCATTTGGGGCTGTATGCAAAGACCCCTCTGTAGTGGCCGGGATGGAGGAAAAAAACTAAACAGGAATCAAATATATTCTGGCATGTCTCACCCTGCCTGCAAAGAGACATCACAGGAACACACGGTGCTGCAGAAGGATGGTCCCCACCTCGTCCCCTGTCTGCTTTGCAAAGGTTGCAGCATGAGGCTGCCTGCACCCAATGATGGGTGTAGCATGCAAGAAGGGATGAGGGACAGAAGCTGCAGAGAGATGCCTACTCAGCTCCTGAATTCAAGGCTTGGCTTCTCCTGGAGTCACCTATGGAGCCCATCCTGTGTTCAGATCAATTTTTCTAGGGCTCACCCAGGTCCCAGGCAGCTCCTGCTTGGAGGGGGATGGGGGATGGCACCTTGCACCTCTGCCCAAAGCCCTGCTCTGCTATTTTGCTCTTTTCCCTGCCAGATGCCAGCTCTCTTCAGTTTCTTTCTTCTCCCCATGCTTTGCTTTGCTGCATAGTTCCGGAAACCAGAAACAAAAGGAGAGGAAAGAAAATAGGCCGGATCGGAGAAGGGGAGGGGGGGAGTTTCCTTTCCGTTCAGCTTTTTGCAGCCTCACAATATGAGACAACGATGTGGCACCTCACATGACAGCGCTGTGCCCACGTGTGCAGCCACGTGATGCTGCCCAGCTCTGCCAAGGAGAGAAGGCAGCAGGTCCAACCCAGTGCAGGAGGTGCAGGGCTGCTCCTCTCTGTGCCCCCAAGGCCAATGAAAGACATATGTCTGCGGGAAGGATCCCCAGCACATGTGCTTGCAAGTGGTTTGGTTGAGATCTGTGCTGGCTGGTCAGAGTCTTCGCACTCGAAGCTCCAGAACACCCCAAAAGCTGCAAAATACAGAGCTGGTGTTGGATGCCTGCCTCACATCAGCCCATATTCCCCTTCAAACAAGGCTGCCAACGCAGTCTGAGGTACTCATGTCACCAGAATCACGTGGTCTATAGGCATTTTTGTTTTACAAAGGGAAATCCTCCATTACAGACTCCATCACCACCAGCCTCAGTGGCCAGCTAGCATCCCATAATTCGCTTTACTTGTTGAAATCAAGCCACCACGAAGCCCTCTTGAGCCAAGCAGGGATAGCAGCTGCCAAACGCAAACCCGAGCAGCAAGAACAGAGCACTGTGTGCCACGCAGCCTTGGCAGGAAGGGATGCACAGCAGCAGCAACACGGGCTCCATGGCTCCAGCAGGATGTTGCATGCTTGCACTGCACCGTGCTGCCCTGCTGCAAACCTGGGCTGAGGGTGATGAGGGCTGTGAGGCCTGAGGTCTGCATTGCATCCTTTCCCTGGTGGTGTGGGACAGCGGAGCAGAGCGTGGACAGCTGCAAGGTTGGCACTGATGCTGCAAAGCAGTGCTCTGCAAGCAGACCTTCCCCTGTGCAGGACCAGGGAGATGATTCCATCACCAGCAATCTGCTATTAGCAGCAGGTGCTTTGTCCACCCTGCTTCCAGCTGCTGCTAGAACTTGCAGTAATTCCCAGTGACCTCAATTTTGCAAATCATTTTTAGGATTTTTGTGGGGTTTTTTTTTTTTCTCCTCCCCTTTTCTCCCCCTCCCATTTCACTCTATTTTTAATTTGTTGTTGTTTCTCTCCGAGCTGGAGTTTGTCATTTAATCAACTTAGACCCAGATAGCCTGGAGGGTGTTTGGGGAAGGGGGGGGGGGGGGTTGAGGGGAAGAATGGAAACGCTAATGTCACACCACCTCCCTAAAATGAGTTTTAATTGTAATCCTTTAATCCCTCTCAGATGGCCCTCTCTCCACTGATGTTTTTCATAATTATTCCTTGCCATTTTCCCATCGGTCTAAGGAGTGTCTTCAAGAGGGAGGGGGTGGAGAAAGGGCCCTTTTATAAAATAATAATAATGGGCCAAATTAAGACACAAAGAGGGAAATAACAAGGGGGCAAGGGCTGTGGAGACAGAATGGGGATTATTAATGCCTCCCCCCTCAGAAATTTCAGTGACGGTGCTCTCAGACACCCCAATCAGTGGGCAATTGAGGCTTGTTTGCTCGAGTGGCTGCACCCTCCTACAATGACCCACATTTAGCCAAGTGGTTGCATTGACGGAGTACCAGGTGTGAGGGATTGGGAAAGTGCCTGAAGGCAGCGTCTCGCCCGCCTGTGCCGTTCTGGGACCGTTCCCACCTGCCTGAGGAAATGCTCCCAAGGGCCCTTCGCTGCCACCAGCCACCACCCCCCCCTCCAGCCCCTCCAAAATGAGCCCTAAACTCATCCCTTGAGCTCACTCAAATGGAAACCTGTTAGAGGTTTCCTTCCCCGGTAGCAAGAGAGGAGGACTTGGCTGGGTGAGGAAGGTCGGAGGGTTCTTCTGGCCCAGGGGTCACCAACCCCTTGGTGTTTGTTCCTCCAGCCCTCCATCAATCCCAGTGCTGGTGGATCTGGTGCTTTTCAGCACCTATCGCCAGGCACCCCAGTCCCAAGGGATGGCAGGACAGCAAAATGATCTGTCTCATCGCTCGAAAGCTCTGGGCCTCTGCTGCTGTGGCTTTGCAGCGATGGCACCCATCATGCCAGCATGGGGCCACACCATGAAGCCTGGCGGAGGGAACACAGAAGCCCAATAAGAATTCAATGGATGCTTCTGAGCAGCTTGGAAAGCCCCTTGGGAAAGGGGAATGTGGGGGTTCAGGTCTCTAAGGACATGGGGGGGCTAGTTAAGGAGGGCTGAGCCTGGTGAGCAGGAGTGCACCAACCACATTCACAGCCATGGGCTGCAGAGCTGCTCCAGCAAAGCAATAAGGGACCCTTCACAAACCACTGAACTCAATCTGGGAGACCTCTTGGATAAAGTCTGGTAGGGTTTAATCCACCCCAAACATCACTGTCACCTTCTCTCCCCATCCATAAACTCAATGATCATTGCTTGTTGGGTTATTCCAATGCACCTGACCCCAAAGCCCCCACTGCCTACCAGGAAGGTGCTGATCGGCTGCCCCTCTCCCTGTTTTGGCCTTCACACTGCAGCAACCTGCAGCATCCCACCCTCTGCTATGATGCCCGGATTGAATTGACAGTGCATGCTGGCAGAGTGACCCCTGGGGACAGCAGGTCGTGGCCACTGTGACCCCATGGGGCAGGCGATTCTTGCAGGAACAAAGAATCCCTGTGTATCGACGGCTGGGGCTTGTGTGCAATTAACTCTGATCAAACCAAACGTGCCAAGTTCATGAGCATCAAGTTTAAGAGCAGGGTTGATAGACTGCAGGCTGCCTAGGAATGAAGAGAAGAGCAGCAGGAGCTGTGAGACAAGAGGGAAGAGAGTCCTGAACACAAAGCAGGGCAGGGAGAGGGGGCAAAAATGGGATTACGGCAGAGATACAGCTGACAAATCGTGTCAGGCACCAGAAGCATTCAGGGAGGCAAGCTACATGGAAAAGGATCTATTTAATTATCTACGGTGGGGCAGCAGAGGGAGATGTCCCTCAGAGATGGAGGTGAGCACGCAAACCCCACCCAGCATAGGGAAAAAGGCAGCTTCCCTTACCCCCCACACTTCCCTCACCCCAAATCTCTTCTTCCCAAATGACGGGGAGGAGAAAATCCAATTTGGCACATTGGATTTCTCAGCAATGTCAGAGTAGAAGCAGCGGCGTGGTTTGGGTTGAATTGCATCAGGATGTGACAAATCCACACGAGTTTTTCAGTGATTTAGGTGGTACAGCCTGACTGGGGGATGCAATACACAGCAAAAGTTAACCAGAAAGAAGCAACTGAAATCAAAGTGCTTTGTGGTGTTACCTGAAGAAAAGAAGTGCAACGCGGTGTTAGCAGTGTTACACTCATGTAAAATGGGTTGGCTCCAGCAAAATTGCTTTTGTATTTAAATGCCACTAAGGAATCATAGGATCAAAGAACCATAGAATGGTCCGGGTTGAAAAAGACCACAATGATCATCTAGTTTTAACCCCCCTGCTATGTGCAGGGTCGCCAACCACCAGACCAGGCTGCCCAAAGCCACATCCAACCTGGATCCCGAGCACGTCTCTCCCTGCAGCAGCAGCAGATGCTGCTCCCAGGCATGAAATGTTATCGTGGTCCATGGAAATGGCCAGAAGATCTGCTTCGCTCTCTTTATCCCCTATGTAACCCTGCAGCACCCTGAGTCCAGGTGATGCTCTGGAACAAAGCCCTGCCAAGAAACCCAAACACTGCTGCCCAACTTGTGACCTCATACAATTCTTTGTATTCTTTTCTACCCGTTTCCTGGATATTTGGGACGTTTTGGAACGTGAGCTGCTTGCAGCCCCCATCAATGCTGTGATGCCACAACCCTGGCAATCCCACTGCCCATCTCTCAGCCCATTGCAAAGCTCCAACTCCCCCCCCCATCATAACCCCCCCCGTCATTGTCTCTGATGGGCAGATGTGGGGCTGGCACCGAGGCGTGGGAAGCCAACCAGCAGCTATGGGTGCCCCCAAACCCACAGCCATCCCCTCCCCATGGCGGGGGTCAGCTGGGAGGGGGGCTTGGGGAAGAACAGAGGCTCGGGGGGGATGGAACAGGAGAAAGGGAAGAAGAAGAAAGGGAGAAGGGCCTCCTGTAAAATAAAGAGGAGGAGAGCGCAAAAAAAAAAAAAGCAAAAAAAAAAAAAAGGGGGGGGGGGGTGTAAAAATCGTTAGCACTAATTATCAGGCACAGGGACAAACGATTAATTTGCAAGTCAATTAGTCTCAGATAGGTTCGTGTTTCCTGTTCTCAGCCACTGAGGGGGAAAGAAAGAGGGGAGACACAACTGCGGCCTTAATCCTCCTCCTCCGAGGCGGCCATCGCCGGGCGCCTGCCTGTGCCAAGGCGGAGGGAGGGGGCTCCAGCTGGCACCAAGCGGAGCAGCGGCCGCGGCGAGGGGCCGTTATGTGCCACTCATTGTGCCCCGCACGGCGGCCCTGGCACCGAGCCGGCTCTTTTTCCCCCCCCCTTTGGGCCCCGCCGCCATTTGGGAGCCCCAGCCGCCATTTTGTGGAGACCCTGAGAGAGCGGCCGTCTGCGTGCTCTGTCCTCCTGCTTCTTCCTCCTCGTCGTTCCTCCATCCTGCAAGCACTGTGGGTGCTGCTGAGGGCTTGGTGAGGTTGTTGGGAGGCTGTCATGGATGCCCATGGTTGTGGGATGCATCATGGTTGCATCTTGCTGCGTCTTGCTGCTTGGGGTCCGGCTGCAAAGTGACCCCATGTTGGCACCCGAGGAGCAGAGCTGATGTGAAGCTCTCCACCTTTGTCCCAAAGCTGTAGACAGCAGCAGGGGCTCTGAAAGAGATGAGTTTGAGCCAAAATCGCCCTCTGAGCTGCAGCTAACTGAGGTTCCCATAGCGCCTGTGTGGCTCTGGGGTAGATGAGGGAGCGGACCCAAGGGTCTGAGTGGGAAAAGATGTGGGGTGTTGCCCTGAATGCAAACTGTGGTTTACCTGAGCTTATCACTGTCACCCAGAGCCGCCCATCACACCCCCGCTGCCCAAAACGACGCTGTAAAATACTTTCTATGTATGTAAAATGCTTTCCATGCTCAACTTGGTGCACCCGAGCCACGAGGGAACGTCGTCCTGTGCTCTAGAAACACAGAGAAAAACATAAGGAAAGGAACTCCAAGCCACAGTGAAAGGAAAAACATGAAGAGAGAAAACTCAGTGTGATGGATAAGGGCACCAGCAGCCCCCAGAGGTTCAGATGGACCCCCCCCCCCCCCAAGGGGCACATGGGCACCCAGCACAGCACCTAGAGCAGCACCCTCATCACTTCCCAATGCCCCTGAACCCCAAATCCTTCCTGGCAGAGGGAGCGATGGCAGCGGCTCTTCAGCAGGCATTGCGTGCCCTTGCGTGTGTGCGTTTGTGCACGGGAGGGTGCAGCACATGATCTGAATGTGCGCCGCGCTCCCCACGTTCTGTGCAGGGATATTTGTGTGTGTGTGTGGACACAACATGTCTGGGACCCGACAAAAGCCAGCTGATTGACACAGAAAAGGGGGCTGACAAAAGGACAAGCGGGGCTGGAGGGTTGTACACAATGCCGGTGGCTGGTACCATGTGCAAGGGTGGGGGAATGAGGGGCTGAGGTGGCTTCTAAGGACACCTCCGCCTCCCAGATTTAATAAAAATCATAATATCAATCTTTCTGCCTTGCTTTCGCGCAAAAGCAGCGGTAATCACACCTAGCAATAGTGGCATTGCTGCAGTCCTATGGCTGCAGCTGGTACTGGGTCCCTTTGTGCCAGCTGAAATGCATCTCCAGCCACAAATCCACCCCAAGCCTGCAGCAGCTTCCCTACCAACTGCAACAGTGAAAGCCTGGCAGCACGGCCTGAAATTTGGCTAAAATGCCCCCAGAGCAGAGGGAAGTGAACCCTACCTGCAGTAAAGATCTTCACCCATCGCAGCACCTGGCATCTCCCCCCCACCTTCCAACATCCCTTTGTGGTTCTATGCTAAAAAAAAACCCCATTCCTTCCTCATTGAAAGTTCCTATTTCCACCTGGAGGTCCCGAAATGGCGAGCAATGACCGCATCCCCAAGAAATCTCCCATTTTGAAGCTCCTTCTCAAAACCCGTTTGTCCCCCATTTGCCTTAACGAGAAACAAAACTGTTTGCAATGTAAACAGCTTCACCGCTCCGAATGCCTCCGAGCAGCTGGGGGGGGTTGGGAGGGTGAAGAGAAACTGTTTAATCCTAAGGAAAGTGAAATCTCACCGTATTTATTATCCTATCGCTTTAATTGCGAACATTTCCACCACTGTCATCCCTGGTTTCCTTACGGACCCTATAAGCTGGAGGAGCGCTTTTCGATCCCAGCTCATTCTGAGTGCGATTAAAGCAAGTTGAGAAACTCTTCCATCAGCCGCACACCTGGGATTTCACCCGAAAGAGCTGAACTTATTTTTATAGGGTGTTTTTTTGTTTGTTTGTTTGCTTGCTTGCTTTCCAGGGGAATAAAAAGAGCGCTAAGAAAACATTTAGTTCACAATAAAGGGTCCGAATTCCTAAGAATAATAGGGAAAACCCCAATGATGCCGCACAATGGGGCTCAATGAGTTCCCACCATCTCCAGACCTCAAAGCCTTCCTAAGCATTTGCTTTTTTCTTTCTCTTTATTCCTTTTTCTTGCAGTCATTTTACGTTACGACGCAGAAACAGAACCCAATATTTTCTCAGGACCGTTTCGAGATAAACGCCGGCGTTCGTGGCTCAACTATTTCTCGGCTGCCACCCCTTATAGAGGAACAAACGCACGTCGCTCCTCGTGGCAGCAATAACAACCCTGCTAAAATCACCCCCTTTTTTCTTGAACGTTTATCATTTCCAACTTCTTTTTCACCCCGAGAGCAAAAAAAAAAAAAAAAAAAAAGGGTTTTGTGGGGATTTTTGGGGGATGTTTTTATTTTTTTTTTCTCTCTCTCTCTTTCTTTTTTTTTTTTTTTCGTTTGCTAAATGAAGGAACGAGGTGGGAGAACCGCTTTTAGCGATGGGTTTTAACGGGATCCTCCTCGACCCGACAAAACAGGACGGGCTTTGTGTGAGCGCACGGCAGCCGAGATTTCACACTTTCCCCCCCGCACGGAGCTGAGCCAGACCCAGAAAACCACGTTACTCCTCCCCCCCCCCCTTAAATTCCTCCTCGTTGTCTTTTGGAGGCGATAATTCCACCTCGACGAATTTTAGAAGGAAGAATAAAATCATTTGGGTTCGTTGCAGTGCTCGGTTTTCTTTTCAGGCTTTTCTTTTCCGATTGGTTGAGGTGGAGAAATGAAGAGAGAAACGGCCGTAAACGAAACTGAAGTTTGGCCGGGAGAGAATTTGGGGATCGGGGGCTGTTTGGGATATTTCTACCCCCTCCCCAACCCCCAACTTCGCACGTCGGGGGCGATCGGAAGGGAGCGCAAAGCTGCGCCGTACCGATGGGGATCGCTCCTATGTGGGGGGGGGAGGGGGTGGAAAATTAACAACAACAACAATAATAATAATAATAGTAATAATAATAATAGTAATAATAATAATAAAAGAGAAAAAAAAACTCAATGTATGTTGAAATAAAGAACAGCAAAGGAACGCAAAGCCCAAAAAAGAATGCGGCAAAAGGAACCGAAGTGTCCAGACTTGGGAAACGGCGGGGGGGGGGGGGGAAGAGGAGGAAACAACTTGTAGGGGTTCCTCCCCCCCCCCCCCCGCGCCCTTCAAGTTCCCCCTTTTCTGCAAGGTTTGAACTTCGGCGCCCGTAAATGAAGCACGGAGTTTCTCCGTACGGGCAGAGCTATGAATATTTACTCCAGGGTCGCCTGTTGCAAACCGGGCCCCCACAGCACTTCGCAACGTTTTCCCCCCGGTTCTGCCCCAATCCAGGACCCCTCCCCGCCCCCCCCCCAGTCCCGCAACCCCGAGGGGGGACCGCAACCGAAATAAGGGGAAAAAAGCTCGACTCCGTGCCCTCCGTTAGTTCCATTTGTTTGTACGCTGCCTTTTACGTCGCTCGTAATCTGGGGTTACCCTGATCAAGCGCGCATCGACTAATTTAATTTAAAACAGCTTATTTTATAATCTGATTTGAGAGGGGGAAATCTCCGTTTATGATTTTTCGCCTCCCCCCCCCCCCCCCCCCCCCCCCCAGCCTGCTGGATGCCATCATTATTCTTACATTTTCTAATGAAACGTAAGATTACAAATTAATTGAATTGCATCCCCCCTCCCCGACAGCAATCTGTCATCTTTGTTAAATTTCGGGCTAACCGTAAATAAATCGCGACTATCCAAAGCGAGCATCGGTTTGTAAAGGGAGGTGGGGGGGTTGTTTTGGATTGTGCTTTGCTCGGGAAGGGGCTGCAATGTGGGAATAACTTGCATGGAGAGGAATCGCAGCGTGGAAGGTCCCGTCGGGGCAGCCCTGAGCCCCGTTACTTCTGGGGTGAGAAGCGTGCAAGGATTGGGGAGGGGGGTGAGCAGCTAAAAAGCACCATGGGATAATTAAAAAAAATAATAATAAATAAAGGAAAGACTTGGATGGCTGAGGCTTGGATGGCAATTAACAATTAGTAATTAAATATGGATATATCCAAAAATTAAAATTCAAAGCGTTGGTATCAGCCTTATAGGGCTGAAAGCAGAGGAGAACGCAGCGCACGGTTGGGCGCAGCCCCGCACCTCGGAGCTCCGCACTCGCGGAACTTTTCCACTCTCTCTTTGGGGTCCCTCTGTGTCCCCCCCTCCCCCCCAAAAAAAAGAAAACGCGGAGGGGAAAACACGGAGCTGCCCTATGGGGTGCGGAGCGGTCGGGTCGCAGCGGCGCAGAGGGAACGGAGAAAAGAGGGAAGAAGTTTCTCCGCGCACTTTGCGCTCTCCTCTCGATCCTCTATTACCGACGTGATTGGATTTGGTGATTTATTCGACCTATCTGCTCCTGCCATTTACATCTCTGTGTATTAACGAGCAGCGCGGCTCGTTCGGGAAGCACCGCAAGAGGATTTTTAACTTTAAATCCGTCCTTTTATTTCCCTCGGACTCGGTTCAGCCCCCGATTTGATTGAATAGGACGCGAAACGGCACGTTTTACGCCTCACAAATGCGTGTAGTTAAACCAGGTGAAAAGTTGTTACTCCACAACGTAAAGCCAAGGCTGAAACCGACGCCGCGTTTTGCTTCGTGCGCACAAACACACACGTGCACTGGCAGCATCGCATCTCCCATCTCTTCCAGCCGTATCGTTTTTGCTGCCACGTGCGTTTTAAT
This sequence comes from Lagopus muta, assembly GCF_023343835.1. Classification (NCBI taxonomy): domain Eukaryota; kingdom Metazoa; phylum Chordata; class Aves; order Galliformes; family Phasianidae; genus Lagopus; species Lagopus muta. The sequence continues at coordinate 838,999 of NC_064461.1, forward strand.
TCCGTTTTAAAGACAAGAAATCAATCAAATCCGCTACGGAACATCTCTTTGTAAACGTGTTCGTCGCTGTTTGTTGTTATTGCTGAGGTTTTTTGGCGAGGTCGCACTTCGCTGATGCGAAAGCAAGAAGAAATAGGAGGGATTCTTCCCCAGAAATCTCATTGCAAGAGAAGGGATGAAAGCCTCACGCTTGGACAGGGGGCTGTTTGTGTGAATACGTAATAAAAGCAGCGCAGGATTCTTGTAGGACTCCAGCACTCAGTTTCTACAGCCACCAACACGTATTTTGGGGGAAAAATTATATATATGTATCTTACTTTCAGGGGCTTCCCAGTGCTTGGGAAGGGAAGCCGAGCTCCCAGCCTCCAGGTTTGCTGTAGGATGATTTTAGATGGAGGGATCTCAGAGCCCGTATCGATTCGAGGCAGTGCTTCACGCTTTCAGAACGAGGGGGTGGCACTGGAAGCGGGAGAGCAACAGCGAGAACGCAATCGGGATTTCTGGGAACTAAGATCCGTGTTTTAATGCTTTCTCCACGCGGTTGGCGCTTTCACCTGGTTAAAAAATAAGTAAATGAAGCCCCCAAAACTCAAACCTTGTTTTGAGTTGAGGCTGTGGGGGATCTGATTTTTTTTTTCCCCTTCTTTTTGCCCCAAAGCACAAAATAGGCCATATTCCCTCCCTCCTCTCCCCCCCCCCCCCCAAAAAAAAAAACCCAAAGTGTTACCAAAGACTGACGTACACACATTGACTGCCTCAACCTTTATCTTTCCTCATATCAAAGCTGCATTGCAAGCAGGGCTTTGGACCCTAGGGTAAATCAGACTCTGCAGCCCAAGACGGCAAAGGAAGGGAATTTGGGGATGAATCCCGTTACCTCTGAAACCACCCCGACAGCCCAACAACGCGTTATTGTTCTCTCCTAAAGCAGACGGGGCTGTTTCCCCGCTATCGCTCATTGTCTGCGTGGCGCACATCGTTTCTCCCTAATCCCCCATTAGAAAGAAAACAAAAGATGCTATCGCTCGGAAGATGATAAAGTCGTACGTTACACATCCTTTAATTATAAATAAACAATTTCTGATAACATTGTCTGAGCTCCTCATTTCGTCCCGATCCTGATAACTTCTATTCAACCTTTCCTTCCCTCCTTTGCGCTGTTGAAGCGCCGTCAATGAGACCCGCATTGCTCCGAAACCACAAGCGGGTACCGTCACCAATGGGTGATGCCAAAATCCGTGTGAATTCGGCTCCGACGCGATTCCAAGCAGCGCGGTGTTTAACCTGACATCGCACTGCAATCGGGATCGGTTTAATGTTCTCTGCATGGGTTTGTTTATGGTTTTTTTTTCCCCCTCCCTCCCCGTTTAGCGCTCCGGTTCCAGCAGTAGTTACGGGATTTAGCACACAAGGGCTTCTAAGATGGCTAATCCTATTAAACTTCTGCAAACAGGAGGGCAGGAGCCGTGGGCTACCCAAGGCTATGAGATGGGGACAGAGGCACAACGCGGTGACCCCCCAACCCTTGGGGAAGGCAAAGCACGTGTGCACGGCTCGGAGGAGCCCTGATGCCGTTGATTTGTCCCAAATGAGGCTCGGCCAGCGCTCCTCGCTATGGGGCTGATGCAGGTTGAGTTGGCACAAAGGGCTCTGGGCGGGCACAGAATGGATCCCCCGAAACTGGAGCCAGCCCAATTCTTCCTCCTTTGTCAGCATCGCTATTGGGACACGGGGTCACCCCCAGCCAGATGGGACCCTGTAGCACCGCAGGGGGATTTACTGAGCCCCAAACCAACCTCAGAACCATCGCTGGGGATCAGAGGGTTCACCTGTGCACCCTTTTCCCCTCGGTGCCTCCAGCCTGCTTCCACCACTCCCAGATCTCACCCCCACCCTCACAAACCACCACTGCAAAACCCTAAACGGGGTGCAACGCTCCCCCTGAGCTGTTTGTTTCCCCCAAACCCCACCAGCGCTTCCCAGTGCCAGCAGAAAGCTGCTGCCCTGGCACACACCACAGGGAAAGGAGGGCAGCAGCTGCCAGGCAGCGCCAGCAATGACATTTGGGGGGGGGGAGGGAGGCATAGGGAGGCTGCTGGGGGGCAGCTGGCTGCTGATCATTATTATTATTATTATTATTTTTAATTCATCTTCCCTTCAATAAGATTGCTCCAATTAACAAAGCGCTCGCCCAGAACAGGTTTCGTAGAGGTTGAGTTCAGGCACAGGGTGTGCAATGCACACACACACACATACAAAAAAAGAAGGGCTAATGAAGAACCCCCTGCACAGGAGCCGAGCTCTCAGCTCCTCCCAGCTCTGCTGTAATCACCCCCCTCTCCCTCCCAAACCTCATCCACCTGCACCAATCCTGCCCCACTCCTCCCCATCTGCACTGGGATTTGCACAGGGGTCCTTTCCACTGTCTGCTCACTGCAAATACCACCAGGGGCTTCAGCCAAGCACACGAAATGCCCCCTACCCCTCAATATCACTCATGGAGCGAAGCCTGAAATGCCCTCCAAGCAGCAGAGAGGTGCACAGCCCCACTGCATTGCATTGCTCACCCCAAGGCTGTACAGAAAATAAATGGGATGCAAACACCCCCTTCCCATCCGAGCCACCCTGATCTTCCCACAATAGCACAACACAGAGCTGCTCTGACAAACATTTCCTTTTAAAAAACGCCAGCACAGCTGAGATTCGCTTTCATTTTGGGAGATGGGGTCATTTTTTGCCCTAATAAATGATTTTATTTTATTTTTTTCCCCTCATTTGCATCGCGATGGTGTATTTAGGAGGGGTTCAACCTCGAGTTGTCTACCAAGATGATATCCTTATTATCCTACCTGGAGAGTGCAGGGAATCACATCTGGTTTACTGATAGAGGGTTATGGCCGTTTAAGCACAAGAAATGCTGACTTTTGCTTGGAAAGAAGCTTTAAAATGGTCCACTTTGCATTGAGAAAGGAAAGGTGGGATGCAACCCCCAGGAGAAAGGGGAGATGGAGCTGTTCCCCACCTGATTTTCCTAGGGGAAATGACTGTGGGATCCAATCCCATCGCCTTCTGATTCCAATATTTCATTATAGAGGAGAAATCCCCTTTGCACTTTCACTCTGAGAAATACACTGGAGTTCCCACTTTTGTTCTTTTTGCCTCACGTGGAAGAAAAGGGGCAAAAAGGAGAAGGGAAGAAAAACCTCAGGTGTTGCCAATGGATTTAAAGCCTTTCCAAGTGTCTGAATGCGATCAGTTCTGAATTTATAGGAACCCCACTCGGGAAGAACCTCGCTTAAAATATTTTCTCAACAAGGGGGAAAAAAAGAATGAATGGGAAAGGGAAATGCCCATGAGAAAGGAGTTGGAAAACAATTTATTTGGAGGGGGGTGGGGAGAGGGAGTTTCTGGAGCAGCCCCATGAGATGGATGGGAAGGAACCATCTGGAGCCACCTCGTCCCCATGGCTCCCCGTGGGCATGGCTCTCCGGGGACATGGGCGAGCTCCAGATCCAGGTTCAGGAATCAGCTTTGGCTGGGGGGAAAAGTGGAAGCCTTTCCATCAAAGCAATGATGTGCGTATATAAATATATAGAAAATCAAGAGGAGGTGCAGCAGAGAGCTTGTGGAAGAGCAAGGCGGTGAGAAGGTGTCGTAAAATGATGCCAGTGTGGGTGATGGGGATCCCGTGGAAGGGATGCTGATGTCCCTTCCACCACCGGTCCCCCATGCAAGGTGCCACCGACTCACAGCAAAGCTCTTCGCTGCAGAAAGAGTGGGTAAAGGGAGGAGACAGCGCTCTGCACGCAGCCACTGCAGGAAACGATCCATAATCCTTTATATCCTTCTTCTTATTTTGGAAAATGCTCTCTTACTGTTGGAAATCAAACGGGGGTAGAGATGGGATCTGCAGAGGCTTCGGCTGTCACTCCATCCCCTGCTCCTCCTCCATCACCTGCCTTGGGGCAGCACCACCTCCCATCCGCCGCCATTGTGCGGGCATCAGGACGGGGGGCAATGCCAACAGCATCCCTTTGTCTGAGGGCATGGAGCCCCCCAGGAGCACTGGGAGGGGGGGGGGGGGAAAGGGGGAAGGAAAAGGAGGAGGGGCGGAGACCAGCAGCACCCAATGAGCATCCGCACGGCGCTGCCCGTCTGGCATCAGTGCCCCCTCGCCAGGAATGCCATTGGCAAAGCTGTGCACAAACATCTTTTCAGGGCTCGCCTGGTTTCTCCCGGCTGCCATAGAAACCCCCGTTTAGCTGAAAGTATATTAAAGGATGGCTCTGGCCCTGGCGCTGAATTCATCACATTGTATTCCCCCAGAAAAAAAAAAAACCAACAAGAAGAAAGCCCACCCCCTTCTGCCTCCTCTGCTGCTGCTTTCTCTGGCCAGGGGAGTTGGTCACCCTCTGGTTTGTTTTGAGACCAGCTTCCTCCCCCCCACACATATTCTAGAGGGAAGGCCACATTCAGGCTCCTTAGAATAAAAATGCAGATATAGGGAAACTGCAAGGTGAAGCCCTCCGTGCTGCTTGCATCCCTGCAGATGGCCACAGGTTGACCCATGCTACAGCCAAAGACACGCTGGCCATCGTATATCCCTGCCCTTGGGTGAAATGGAAAGCTCCCAGTAGCCAAAACGCTATGGACTACATTCAAACATCATTAAAATACACCTAGGTTTGAGGTATTTCGACCCAATCCTTTGACACAAGTGAGGATATGGCTGCAAAACCTCCCCACGGCTTTGCCTGCCACGGAGGTGAGAGCTGGAAGTCCCCATTCAGGCAGATTTCACACCCTGCCAGCAGCCGTGCATCTCTATCAGCATTGAGCCCCTGCAAACACTTGGGATGCACGGCCCAGGCCAAAACCTCAGTGATGTTTGTCAAAAATAATGTCATTTTGGGGTTCAACTTAAGTTTCTTTTGCTGTTTCTTGCAGAATTTGCTGGTGGCCCAGTTGCTGACCATTATTTTTGCCCAGTTCCCCTGTAGGAATGAACAGATCTCACCCAAACTCACTCTCCTCTCTCACATCAGCACACGAAGAGGGGGCTGAAGACAGCTGCCATCTCAGAACTGCCACAGAAACACTTCTTAGCACTTTAGACATCTCTCACCGATTTTTTTACACCATTTATTTTACCTGTGCAGACAGCAGTAGAAACGAAGCTGAGCATTTTGGCAGCACAGGGTGCCGCTACCATCAGCCTTCTTCAGAAACACCCCTCAGCAAAACCCTGTTTGGTCAAGAGCCAATTATAAGAAGCCACGGCAGGGGCTCTGCTGCACTTGTGGGGTGCAACGCTGCCAACACGACCACAAAGTCATCCAACGGTTGCACTGTGGCACAGTTTGCACGAGGCAGACTTTGTTGTAACACCGTTACAGCGACTGGGATGCGCCATTGCTTCTAGGGCCGTGGCAAAGGCCACCCCACGTTCAGCACAGAGCTGCCACCAGTGCCCCACCGGTGTCCCCAGCAGTGCCCCTGTGCATCGGTCCCACTCCACGTCACTGCAATGGGGGGGGGGGGGACCCTGCCATGCTTGTCTGGCCGCTCACGGCCCATCTGCATCACAAAAGCCCCATTCTTGCGAACTTGGGCGACCTCCCGACCCCGCCAGCTCGGGGAGTGAATGGCTTTAGTCTACCACGATCATCATGTCACTTTGATTAGTGCGTGAATAAACTCTCAATCCCAGGCTGGGGGAGGCAGGGGCCAGCCAAAGCCTCACCAACTCCAGAGGCAGCGCTGTTCTAGGGGTAGCCATAGGGATCCCAACCTGGAGCTCCTCTCCATCCCTTCCCCAGCATTCAGGCCCATCTCTACTCTGCAGGCTTGGAGATGTGGCACCCAACGGTCCCGCTTCAGTGTTTAGGGGACCCCAGTGATGGCTTCTTCCAGCTCCCAGGGGAAATATCAATTCTTGTCCCTTCGGTTCTCCCAGGGCATTGCTGAGGACGGGCTGGTGGAAGTTCCCTGCACCAAAACCCCATTAGAGCAAAATGAGACAGATTCAGCTCTCACCTCCGGCTCCCTCAGCCACAGTGTGAATCCAGGCTCACAGAGGAGACCCCAAAAAGGTGAATCCTTCCCAAACTATGGGGTTTTGGAGCTCACTTTCCATATCCACACACGGTTCCATAACAATGGGCGGCCGGTGCCACTCGCCTAGGAATGCTCCCAGCTCATCCCAATCCAGCAGCCACATCCAGCTCCATGGGGGTGCCCGCAGGTCCTCTTATCACCCCAAAACTAAGCGCCAAAGGGGAATGGAGGACATTCCCATGATCTTTTTGGGAAGAGGATGACTCCCAATTCAAGGCATTACTTCTGGGGGAAATTCTGAGGATTTTCACATCCCAGGGAGGCCTCAAATCACACTCCAGTTCCCCAGCCAAGTTACACCGTGTAATGAGTCTCAAGCATCATGTTTGCTTTTAAGAGGAGCTTTTGTACATTCCTGCCCCCTGCAACGAATCCTGCAATATCTAATAAAGCCCGAGCTATCCAACAACTCTCAAAACTGCCAAAATACCACTATTTTAAGCCTCAAAATGCAAGATCTGTCGAAAAGGGTTAGGGAGACAGTAAATTAGGCCCTGCACGAAGGGCTCTACATGGGAAGCTAATGACCTTTTGTCTCTCCTGTCTACAGATGGGCCTCATTTGCATGTATGCACTTGGAATAATCTCGCTCATATTTCAGGCGCGCGGCTGCATCCCCACATTCTCCTCTGGAGAGGTTCTCTCCCACATCACTGCCATTGCACAGTGCTTGGGGCACCCATGAGGAGAGAGCTTGGGGTCTCTATATGTGTTTTGCCCCCATATAAATATATATATGACAAAGCAAGAGCATCCTAAACTAGGGAAACCAGGAACGGGGAGCAGACTTTGGGGGAATTGCTCCAGGAATGATGCACTCTCTCATCTGTGGGTGAAATCTGAGCAGATTTATAGAGCTCCTGCATTGCCCTCCATGTCCCCGCGCTTCCCCTTCTCCTGTTCTTCATGGCTTTTGCTGAAGCAGCTCCCAAGGAGCAGGTTGGAAGCATTGGAAGCAAAAAATTCAGGTGCCACCAGGATGCATCGCTCCCCAACGCGCCAGGACCCCGAACACTGAGCATGATGCCCTCAAGCTATTCTAGCATTCAACCCAAATCCATTCCTTCCCACTTACACCACAGCCCCTCTCTGGAGCCCCCGGACCCACTCTCAGCCAGGATCAGGCCTGGCAGGGAGCAGCAGCTCCGCCAACAAAGCGTTGGAAAGACAGCGCCGCGCTGAGCGCGAGACCTCAGACAAGCAGAGCTGTCAATCCAGCCCCGATCTCTCAAAAGATGGATTGTTTAAGGACAAAAAAAAAAAAAAGAAAGAAAGAAAGAAAAAGAAAAGGGAACTTACGGACATGAGCTGAGAGGCGGGGAAAAGAGGGGAGGGGAAATGAGCCTGGCCAAGTTAAAATTCCGACGGAGAAGTTGCAGCTGAACTATAGAGTCTAGACAACCATTCAGTGCCTGGCCCCAATTGTTATATAGCCTCTATTGTCTTAATTAACCATTTTGGCTGAATTGGGAGCAGACAAATCTTTTCTTCTGCGTCCCACCCCTCCTCTGTGCATACTCATGCAGACAAACACACGGCCAAGTCAAGTGCTTTGATTTAAAAGCCCCCTCTGCATCCACACGCACGCATCCATCCATCCACACACACACACACCTTCTTCTTTGGCAAGATCTTTGCAAGGTTCCTTGAGAAAATGCCTTGCCAAACAAGCCCAGGGTGCGGGGCAAGATGGAGGTGGGGAGGAAAGAAAAAATAATAATATATATATATATATATGCAAATTCTGACGCAACGCAAATGGGAACAAATGGGTTGATTCGTTTAATCTCCTAATGTGCTTAATAAAGCATTATTGCAATGCAAATTTTGTTTTAGTGCTGTACATGCTTTATTTGCCACGCTGGTAAATTTTAGTCGGCTGAACCTTCAGCTTCTTTGTTTTATGGAGTTGATTCTGGTTGGGGTGAGGGGGGGATATTTTGGGGGGCCTTGTGCCAGCTGACAGCACCTGGGAATCTTTGTGGCGTTCTCTTAGGAGGGTTAAGCTAAAAAATAAATCAATAGGAACTCCCAATTCCCCCCCTGGTGATCCCAGCAGTGGTGCAGGAAACCTCACGAGCCCCACTGCCCCTTTCTACACCTCTGCTCCGTGCCCCCATTCCTGCTATAGCTTGGAGCCCCAGCAATGGGATCACCAGTGTTCCCCATCCTCACCCCGAGCAGATTTTGGGCATCTCTGCAGAGCTCCAAAGAAACCCAGACCTCAGCAGCACTGGGAGAGACCAGCATTGCATGGGAGAGAGGGGGGAGTCGTTGCCTCGTTTTATACCAGTGTGTCAAGGTGCAAACCTGATTGCAAAAGAAAGAAATTAGTGACAATTATAATCATCGTGCCGGGCTGCGGCTCTCTAATAGAAATCTGTCATTTTGGCAGGATAAATGCTGCTGGAAGAGATCTGTGAGGCAAACACGGCTGTGTGCAAACGTTGGTGGATGTTTCAGAGTCCAACTCTTTTAGCACAGAACTGAACATCAAACTGCACCGCAGGGGAGCAGAGGCATGGGTGAAGGAGCACAGAAGAGGACTGGAAAAGCCATTGCTGCTTGCACTTGAGGGGTCCTGGAACTGGAGATCCAAAGACAAAGCCTCCAACACCCTCCTGTTTCACTGACCTCCTCTTGACACTGTGTCTAATTGGGCTGGGACAGGAGCAACACCACAAGGATGGGCTCAGAGAAGGGACCCGAAGACCTTGGGTGCATCAGTGAGTGTCACGTGCAAGCCTTAAAATGCAGACCCCAAATCTTCAGCAGCAAATTTCATTTGGCTGCACCTCCCCGCCTCCACCAAAGCACTCCAACCTCTGCCAAAGCAATTTTCCTCAGAGTTCTTTGGAGGAGCAAACCCCACAGGGATGACTAGGGCTCACCCACAGCCTCACTCCAACCTTTCACATCACCCACTGTAAGAAAACAACCACGCTCTAAAGCACAGAGTAAAACCAGAGACCAAAGGAGGATGAGAGGCAGGAGCAAGGGATGGCACAGAGCAGGGACACGCACCACAAACTGCAGCAAAACCAGGAGAAAGCAGAGCGCTTCCTCAACTGGCTTTAACTACAGCAAGCAGCCACAGGTGCCCCTGTTTGCTTATGGGTCTCAGGTGGGACCTGCCAGGTGCAGAAGGAGTTTGAGCACCACGTGCATCGTGTGGCTCCATCCATCCATCCATCCATCCATCCATCCATCCATCCATCCATCCATCCATCCATCTATCCGTCCATCCGTCCGTCCGTCCATCCATCCATTTATCCATCCATCCATCCATCCATCCATCCGTCCGTCCGTCTGTCCGTCCATTCATCCATCCATTTATTCATCCATCCGTCCATCCATCCATCCATCCATCCATCCCTCCATCCATCCATCCATCCATCCCTCCATCCCTCCATCCCTCCATCCATCCATCCCCTTAACACTCCCTAACAGCAATACTTCATCTGCCTTCCCCAATTACGTTTGGCTCACTTGATTTTTATGTATATATTTTTTTTTGTCCAACACCTTTAATCACCTCACAAATTCCCCATCCTTATAAAAAGAGGCACCACAAACATTTCCAGCAATCCGAGTTTTATTTTTGGCAATTCTTTTTTACTGCAAGAGAGGCGGTGGTGAAAACAACAAAAAAAAATGCTTTAAAAACACGAACAAGACAGAGATTGAGAAAATATTAACAAGGCCCCGTGCTTTCTGCTAAAGTGCCTTCATTTCATTATCATTAAATTTGCCTAGTAATTAGATTTCGGTGCATGAATATTTAAAAAATATATATAACAGACAGGCTGTCAAAAAAAAAAAAGCACGACAACATCAGTTGGATAATTTTTGAGATGGAGACATTTGTAAGCAATTAACACGGATTTCCTGAGTTTGGAGACTTTCGTTTCCTTTCTTTTCTTCTGCTGCTGGTGATTTTTTCCCTCTTCCAGCTTCTTGTTCTCCACCTGGAATGGGAAGAGCACAGCTGTAAATATGGGCGCCACCATTCAGGCTTTGTTCTGGCCGCGGTGCCACCCTCTCCCTGCTCATCCCCATGGGGTCACGCTGGAAGTCTCTGCTTAAATCAAGGCTGCACAGAGCTCCTTGCCTTCATCTTCAGGCATTTCTGCTGAAAACAGTGATTTTGGTCCCCATTTGCATAATTGCACAGTTACATGCTCACCGCTCCCTAATTGCATGACCTGTGCTCGACATTGCTGCTCGCAAGGGGCCAAGCCAAGGTGATGCTGCACCCATCCCTGTGTTCCTGCTCTGCAGTGCGTCCGTTTTGGAGGTGCTCAGAGCACGCAAAGACTGAGCAAGGCACTGCAGAGCAGCAGCAACTCAGCAGCCAGCACCCAACTTCAGGCGGACGCTTAATGGGCGTTTTGTTTTTCATCGCTTCCATCATTTTGAGCAACTTAAGAACACACAAAACAGCCACACAGAACAAAAAATCCCAGACCTCAGCTCGGGTCACGCCTTCCCAAAATCTCCTTTTGTAAGGTTTTATCAGCAAGAGCAGGGAGTGGAAGCAGTTGGTACAAGCGGCTGAGAGACCAAATCAAAAGCATGTGAGCAGATTAGAGAATCAATCTCCCCATTTGATGCGGAGGAAATCCCACTAATTATAAAGAAGGGGCTTATTTCCCGGAGTCGCTCTGTTTGAAGTCATCAAAACTAGCAATGCTTAATTACTCTACTTTATGGAATATATAGCATGGAGCTCCTTCCCGGTTTGCCTGCTTTCTGGTGCCATTACTGGTGCTGGGGGCTTCCAGGGGGTGGTGGGGATGCTCCTCCTGTACCTCTGCACTTATTTATTCAAATGAAGCCCTTAACAGCCCTATACGAGCCTGCGGGGAAGCATTTAAATGGACTTTAAAAGGAGGTCATGATGATTCAGCCACTCAAGCTACCTGGCTGTTACTGCGTGTGCTCTGTGTGTCTGCTATGCTGGCAAACACCTTCACAGCCTGGAACTGAGGGTTCAGTCAAAGGTGCACCTCATCCCAATCCTTGACCATAGAAGGGGTCGGCTGCAGCTCTTACAAGCTCCTAAGCAGCTTTTACACTGACTTGGTATATCTAGATGGTGTCCATAGGTGGGAAATCACTCACTTGGGTGATCTGGGGAAAAGCTCATGAAAAGAGAGGGGTGGGCAGACACAAAACTGCTTTGCGTCGGAATGAGGAGAGCGAATGCCAAGGGTCTGCCTGATTTGCCACATCTTCTGCAGCCTCGGATGAGAATCCCTCCTCCCATTAATAAATGAAAACCAAGGATAAAATGACACTAAGTGTGTTTTTCCTAAATTGTTCTCAATCTTTACCCAGCTGGAGTGGGGAACTTGGGGATCTCTGCTTGCACCCAGCCCTGCAGGTGCTGCATCTCCATAGGGAGCAGCAGCACAGCCTCAAGTGTTACGTGAGGACTGAATCCCCAGCAGTGTCACCAGCAAGGATAGGGTAAAAGTAAGGGTGAGGGTTAGGGTTAGGAGGAGCAGGCCAGGGGGAGCACACAGGATTGCTCTGCTTGGAGCCATGTGGCTTCACAGCCAAAAGGTGGGTGAAAAGGGGTTTTTGTTTCTTCTTTTTTGTGTGTTTTGTTATTATTATTATTTTTTTTTTCCATCACCCTGAGGTGGAAGGAAAGCTGCTCAGCCCCAGCTTGGCCTGGCTGGTGAACAATATTGGTGTGAGCAATGCTTCTGGAGGGACTGCGAGCATCTGTGGACCCCCAACTCATGGCTCTGCTTCAGGAAGGCAAACTGCAGCACTTCCCACCCAGGACATCTTCTCCAGGTCTCCTTCCTGGGCTCCATTTCCTCCAGATGAGCATCAGCACCACTTGGAGATGCCCCACTCCTTGCCTCTCCTTGCTGCAGGTTTTTCAAGCCTCCCTGAGCAAGGATCCATGTCAGTACCCATGGGCAGCTTCAGCCTGATGGCTTTTCCCAGCTCATAAGACTGGCAGCAATCAGAATGCTCTGACATGGACCTGAAATAAACCCCTTCTGTCTTTGCCCCTTTGGAATTGAGGCAAAACCCCACGTGAGCACATTGCCTGTGGGCTTTGGCCTCTGGTCGTGGGCTTTATGGGACAAGAGGAGGAGAAGTGAACAACTGCACTTTTTCTAGCTGGCAAGGAAACTGCAAGAGGGGAAATGGATTGCATCCAAAAGGGCTTTCTAAGGCTGGGTGCTCCCCCGCTGCAATCCATCACAGGCAAGGGGGCAAAGCAAAGTGCTTGGGATCAGCTCAGCCCATTGGGGGACACCCCACAGCCCTCTGCTCCACGGGCACAGCTGATGGATGCTCCCCTGTGCCAGACTCTGGAGGAGACAGCATCCCTAAAATCAGCACGTCGGCAAGACCTGCACCCCTGCATAAGCAAAGCAAGGTCTGGATCCCCACCACCCCTTTGCAGGCCCTATGGGAGCGGGGTGACACAGAGCCTCCTGCATCCCAAAGCGCGGCTGAGGTCCGTTTGTCACTTTTCCTTCATTATTTGCTGTTTGTACACAGGCATCATTAGGGATTCATTCGGTTTCCCTAGCAGCAGGCATTAGTCTGGCTTCCCTTTCCCCCCTCTCTCTCCCTCTCTCACCAGCACCCTTTATTTTTAGTGTCTTATTTACAGTTTGACAGAGTAACTGTAACCCTTGCAAGCTACTCCAGCGGCTTTAATCGGGGGAATAATGGGTCCTGTCTGGCGATGAATAGAATTTAGGGGACAGATTGTTCCACACTCGCCCGGTGGGGGTAATTTATTTATGTGCGCACTTGTCAGGAGGAGAAAGGGATGGGGGATCTGTATGCGGCGAGGACATCGCGCCGCTGAAAGGCGGAGGGGAAGGGAGAATGGAGCCAAACGGCCCTGCTCCCACTGCCCCCCCGGCAGCTGAATGCCTCCGGTGGCCGTGAACTTGGAAGGGCTGAAAGCCCCATTCCCAGGCTCTGGGCACGTCAGCGGGGCTGCGATGCTGCCGGCAGAGGGGCTCGGGGCTCCAGATGGGTCCAGGCGCAGCGTTCAGCCCTCCCTGGTTCTGCTCGCATAGCGGCGGCGCGGGGAGCTCGTCCCATAGCAACGGTACAGTAGTGGCGGCACAGCGGGGGGCTGGGAAGAGAGGCAAAGCCCTCGGAAAAAATACAGGATGGGTCCAGACAATGGTCCTCTCTCATATCATAAATTACACGGCGGCGACAAAAGGGGATGGGGCTGGTCCCCTCTCCTCGATCCCACAGCCTCTGGGCTCGCTGGGAGCCCATCAGCATCCCTGGGTCGAAAGGATGCAGCACCCTTGGGAGTCGTGTTTGGGTGATGCGTGGGGGGAGAAAGCCCCTTTGCCGTCCCCACCTCCCCACCAGCAGCATCCAGGCCTCCTGCACCCACCGCCCGTGCTCTGCACCCTGTGACTGTGCTCCCTCTGCTGATATTTCGGGTGCCCAGGTTCTCCTAAGTCACAAAAAAGGCCATTTTTTTCCCTCCTGTTTCCTCACTATGGCTCGAGACCTGGAGCGTTTTGCGTTCGTTGCTGGGGCCTCCACAGCTCAGCACGGCTTCTCCCATGGGCTTTCATGTAGCACAGGGAAAGATCCCTATGGGACATGGTCCTGAGCGCCCCAGCCTATACACAGCATCAGTCTGAAAAAGAAGCGTCTAAGGCTGCACCCATGCAAAAGAGATGCTGGAGCTAAATAGCTGAAACCCAGGAGCAGGAATGTGTGCCATCCCAGCACCGTTCTGAGGACAGGGAGCAAGTTGGTGGCTGAGCAATCCTCATCCTACAGCCACATCCTGCAAGGCGAAGCCCCTCATCAGAACAGCTGTAGCACTGCAAGAAGTGCATTGGCCAGAGCAGAAGTGCCTTGGGAGAGATGCTCAGAGCAGGGCAGAGCACACACCACCACCTCACCCACCCCAGGGTACAACCAGGACCATGGGCTCCCCACGGGCATCACCGCACACCTTTGGAGAGCTCAGTTCCTCCAAGCTGGAGGATGGCACAGGAGCACTGAACCAAACAGAATAGCAGGCCATGGAGCAAATGGGTGAAGCCTCGTGGTACGAGGGGACATGACAAGGATGGAATGCAGCAGGTCAGGTAATGGATGCATTTCAGCTCCAAGCTCTTGCCAGCTCAGGTGATTCTGTGACTCTCTGGCTGCAGGACAGCTCATGTGATGCTCCTGGTGTTTCCATCACCCCAAGGACTGTCAGGAGCAGAGGTCAGAATGCTGCCCTCTTGCTCCTATGAGGACAGCACGACGGCACCCAACCCAGCCCAAAAGCAATTTAAGGAAGACCAGAGAGACCTTGGCAGAGAGACCAAGAGCTCTCCTTGTTCAGCTGAGCTCAAACCGTGGCAAGAGTGCCTGCATGCAATTCAAACAAAGCAAAAACACACGGAAGGAAAGGTGCTCCCACCAGGAACCCCAGTGCTTTTGCTGCCCACACCCTGGCCACACTGCTTGGAGAGCTGGACCCTGCACTGCCAGAGCGGGGACCCTCAGCTGGGCACAATGATGGTCTATTCTGCTGATCACACGCCTAATCCTCTTTGGTTTTTAATTGGCATTTGGGCTAAGCTGATTTAAACCTCTTCACCTTGTTGGGTCCCCCCTCCCCACTTCTTTCTTTTCTCTCTCTTTTTTTTTTTTTCCTTCTTTTTTTTTTTGAACCCAATAACAACGCTGCCATCACCGAGCTCCCAGCACAATGGCATCTTTGTGCGAAGGCGAGAGGAGAGGAAAGGGGAAGGGAGGGGGGGGGAGCGGGGAAAATGCGCTGAACCTAACTGGGAAACAATGCTCAGTTTGTGGAGCAGCCTTGACCACTGGCAGAGCACCCGTTTCAGCTGCGCCACGTTAATAAATGCCCCGTCCCATCCGCAGACCCAGCACCTCACCTGTGCCCCCCGCCCCCCCCACGGTGCCCCCCAGTCTCACCAGTGTGGCACGGTGCTGTGTCCCATCCCCAAAGTGCTCCTGCTGTCCTTACAGCCCGATGCCAGGCTTGCTCTGTGCTGCTCCACGTCACCAGCTGCTGGGAGGAGGAGGAGGATGGAGGAAGGCACACACAGCGACCGTCCCCAAGATGGGTCCTGCTAGCAGCTTCCCATATCCAGGCTCTGCTGTGGTTGTGGTTTTGCTTTCCAGCCTCCACTCCTGTGTTCATGCAATAGCGAGATATGATCAAAGTTGAAAACCACAAGCAACAGCAGCTCCTTCCCCTCTTCCCCAGATTTACCAGCAAATAAGAGCCTCAAAGGATGCTGCCTGTGGGCTTGGAGGATTGGGAGTGAATAAAACAGCAATAAGAGACCATGGAAAAAAAACCACAGGGGTGTGAGAAGCTGTGCAGTGCATGGTGAGCAGCAACACCATGCTCCCCGTAGCCTGGTCCTTGTGCCCATGGGGCAGGTGCTGGAGTCTACTCAGTCCAAGGAGCTGGGGTTTATGGATAGCCATGAAAATTAGGCTCTTACCAGGCAATTCTGAATGAACTTCCCCCAGGACTCAAGCATTACTCTTGGCTGGCCAGGAAAAGCATGGAGCATCACAGCAGGCGAAGCTACTCTCTGCGCTAGTGGAGAGAAAGAGAAAAGGGAATGAGAGAAGGATAAATGTCAGCCCCAGTGCCCCCCAGCTGCACCACAGATGATGATGGCCACAGAATTCACCCAACATCCTTCATCTCCATGGACATCCAGCCCAGGAGTTACAAGGCAGAGCCAAATAAATTCCATTCAAAAGAACCCCTTTTTTCCACCTGCCTCGTGAGGAGCCGTGGTCCCCAGGCTTCCCTCTGTCACCAGAGCTGCTGAAAAACCTCAAGCCCAGCCCCAAGACCCAAAGTCTGTGCAGATCTGGGGATGCTGAGTGCTGTGGTATAGCCATCCAAGGCAACCCTGCAGCTCAGTAGGACCACATGCTACTTTCCCCACCCCACTGCTCTGTTCTGTCCTGGGTTGCCAGCACAGATCTGTTTTTTATGTAGTGGTTTGCCTTGTGTATTTCCTCTCTACATAAACCTTGCTTCACCCATGGCAATTCATGGGCTACTCATAGATTTAAGCACCCAGTGCCAAATTTACTTGGCACTTTTAAGAGAGGAAGACACTGGGGCCAAAGAAAGATCTTTTTCTCTTGCCCTTCAGTCCCATAAATCATTGATAACAGCACAGAAACCAAGAGGAGCGAGCAGTGGAAAAGAAGCAATAAGCCAAGGATGGAGGCTCAGCAACACAGAGCAGTGAAGCCAAAGCTCCATCCCCCAGCCCACGTCCACTCCATGACTGCATCTCAGCATAAAAAGCGAGAAAAAGGCACAAAAATCCATCTCCCTCCTCCCCCCCCAGTCTGAGCAGGGAGAAATCAGCTGAGCGGCTCCAGCTCAGCTGAGCAGCTAAGAGCCTTAATGCATTTTTGTGGGTGTTAGGGAATGAGTGCCCATTCCTGCACGCGCGGGGCTGGAGGTGCTGGGTCACCTCCAAGGGATCAATGTCTGCATGAGGATGGCGGCCTCAGCCCCAAAATGGGCATGGGGTGATGGAGTTCATGCTCCAACCAGATGGGAAAAAAAGAGAGATTTGGGGTTCAGCTCATTCCACATATTCAGGTGTGGAAGACCTTCAGGTTTCTTGCCCTCTTGGCGACAGATAGATGGGGAGACATCAGGAAGCACCAACGCAACCTCATGGAGCGTTGAGATCCCCACCAAACCAGCAGCCACCCACAATGGGCTCTGCAGAGAAAGCACCCCAAAATAAAAACCTCAAGCATCAGGACAGAATCAATCCATCAAGAAGCTCCCAGCAGATCAGGCGATATTCCTGCTCCTATCCGACCTCACGCCGTCATCTCTGTCCCTACAAACCTTCCATTGGGCACGTGAGGCCCTATGGGCCACATAGAGTGCAAGGATGTTCTTGGTTGTGTTTCGCACTGATATTATTCCCCCCCCAATCTTTAAACAGCCACAAAACATTCTCAATTAATCCAAGAAAAGGGGAAAAAAAAAAATAATCAAACAGCTGCTTCGTTAGTATTTCTGCAATACATGAGAATATAAACGTGGGCTGGAGCCACTGCAAGATCATTTGGCAAAATGTGAGTCAAAATATCCCCCGTGACACAGAGCAAATTTTAACGACCACCCCAAAATACGTTGTAGAAAGGACTGGATGCTCACGTTGGTCTCGCTCCCCGCTGCAGAAATGGGGAATGAATCCAAAGGAGAGGATCTGGGGGTGATGCTGGAGCGAACACCATGGGTGGCAAAGGGCAAACGTGGGTGAGCAAGGCTAGGGTGAGCACACGGGGCACGAGTGGGGTGTGGGGCCATCGTGGGACGTGGGGGCATGGGTTGGATATGGGGCCGCAGGCAGAGAGGTGGGGTGGCTGCAGCCACGAGCGAGCATCGGCCATTTTATGTTGGCTGCCTAAAATGGTGGCTCGCACCTTTTTTTTCCCTTTCTGCTACCGTTCCAGCACGCATGCACCCACGGAGAGGGGAGGGAGAGGGCCACAGCCCCCTGCGTACGAGGGTGCAGGGAACAAGAGCCAAGATGGAATTAGAAGGGGGAAATTAAAGGAGGGGAACGGAGGGGGGGGGGAGGGTGGGGGGTGAGCGGGAAGGATGCGCTCGCCTCGACGCGGCCCATCCGCCCTTGGCTTTATGTTCCGGCTTTATCCTATGGCAGGGAGAGGCAGGAAGGCATCGAGGGGGGATAAAATAAATGGGGGGAAAAGGGAAAGATGTGTGCAACGTTTGGGCGAGGACAGAGGAGGGGGCAGGGAGACGCGTGGGGCGCAGGGAAATCTTCCCTCCTTTCTTCACCGACCCCCCCCTTACTCACCCCCCCCTCCCCCTTTTTCGCCCTCCCTGCAATCCCGCTTTGACTTTTCCCACAGAAGTAGCCAACCTCCAGGAATGCAAATGACATTCATTATGCAAATGCATGCAAATCAGGTTTAACTATCGGAAGAAGGGCTCAGAATTGCTAATGGGTTAACTCTTTCGCACACAACCATGACAACAAGAGCCCTCATCGCGCTCGGGCTTTGTGCTCCTCCGTCCCTTCCCAGGCACCCCAACCCCGTGCCCTTACTGGGATCCCCATAAGCGTGGGATGAGGGCCACGGGGAGGGTGGGAAGGGGAACAAAGCACCAGGAAAACAAGAACAACAAAAACTCCATTGGCGTGGGAGTGGCTGCCCCTTCGTTAGGCGCCGGTGGGAGATGAGACAAAGGCTGAAACGCAGAAATGGAGGGAGGAAAAAGGAAAAAGAAGGAGAGAAAAAAAAAAAGAAGGAAAGGGAGGGGGAAAAAACCCAGCGGGCTGCTATCAAACAGATGAGAAACACGTCATTGTGGTGCATGGGCAAAGGGTGATGGCACCCTCCAAGGTTTGGATATGGGCATCCAGGAGGGTGCAGAGCCGCCGTCCCATTGTTCCCAACAAAAATATGACGTTGTTGAAATCCCAGCCTTCTCTCTCTCTCTCTTTCTTTTTTTTTTTTTTTTTTTGGTATCAAGGGAATAAAAGCAGTAAATAAAAGGAAAACTGACAGCGTTTCTCATGGTGGCATCACCTGGCAGGGACAGAGCACATGGGAAGCCGTGGCCACGATGCAGCGGTGCTGCAATGCGCCTGGGATGATCCAAGCACACCAAGGCAACGCTGGGCACGAAGCAAAAAACCCCAGGGCAGAGCTGTGTGCCTGCTGCATGGAGGCGAGGTGCATGCACAGCTTATGGCTCAGTCATTAATAGCCACGCTCTTATTGATTAGCATTAATAATATTGCGTTTCTGTGCATTGGAATGCGTGCTCTCTTTACATCTTACACCTGATCCCAGGCCGCTTTGCAAGCTAAAATGTCGAGCCTTTCTGCAAGCCTCAAGGGTCAAAATATAAAGAAATAAACTAATGGAACCCTCCTTACCAAAATGAGGATGAGGGAGGAATAAAAATAAAACTGCAGTGTGGGTTTCTGTGTTTACCCTCTGTCCTCTAGCTGAGGATCTCCCAGCCATGCTCTGCTGCTGAGTGCACCTCCAGTTGCTTTCCATTTCCGAGTACAGAAGCGATTCCAGAAAGCTGGAAATGGAAGATTTTCATTCTTACCATCCTTTCCAATATTGATTTTTCATGAATTAAGTGCACACATGCAGGAGGTTGGTGGGTGCAGCCGTCCTGGTGCCAACAGCCGCTTATCGCTAATGACTGAGGTGCAGCGTCGTTACGGAGCTGAGAAAGCAAACCTCCTCAGGAAGATGCTGCAGATGCTTCCTTAGGATTGCACAGATCGTGTGTAAATTGTCATTTAGGAGAGGTGGCAACGGGGTGGGACTTTGCACGTACCTGGAGTCAATGGCATCCCCAGCGCCGCAGCAAAGGAGGAGCGGAGGTGGCTGAAAGGAGAGTTGATGCTTTTTAGCACAGCGTGGAAATCACTCGGCTTTATCAAACCTCCCCCCACTGAGCGACATGAATAAAGTCTTATTAACCATTTTTAATCATTTTCACCATTATTATTAATATCGTTATTATTAAAGGAACTCCCGCTTTTCCACCCTCCTCCTTCTCCATCCCATTTGACGCCTTAGAAGCCATTCCCATTTGCCTCACCCCCCCCCTTTGCTCTGTTTCTCATCACCTCTTCGGCCCTTAGGAGACCATTTTGGCTGCCCAGAGGCACAAAGCAGGGCTTTGGGGCATGGAAATGCCAACGCATGCAGCCTCCCTCTTACCCCATTGGAAGTCAGCTTCCAAAAATGCTTACAGCTGCTTTGTGCCAGAACCCCACAGGCAAAATGAACATGTTTATCCACGTTTATAGGAGTGCGGTCTGGCAGCTTAGGGAATGATATGGTCGGGGAGGTAAAAAAATAAAAGGAAAACTGATAAAGAGAAGGAAAGAGAAGAATTTTTACACTGAGGTGTTAAGAGAAACCTCTGTTTGCAGAAGTTGGACGTCAGGGGGAGAGGAAAGGCGGAATGGCTTTGGGATGGGCGCCACCAGGGGATGCGAGGCCTTGGTCCTCACTTGGATTTTCCAGCTCTGTCAACATTTTTACTCCTCACCCGCCTCCAGCAGCATCAAGAAAATGCCTGGAAGGTGCATTGTGTAGGGAAACGTGGCTGGGGTGACACAGGGCGGCCGAGCATCCTCCCCTAGTTGCACCAATGGCTGCTGTCAGAAAGCCCAGCTGCATTCTGGAGTACATCCCCAGTTTTTGTCCATCCTGGATGAGGATGTCATGAGAAATGAACAAGGGCACATAGGAAGCACCACAAACAGAGCGACGCCAAGTGCTTTTGCACCCCAAACAGTGCGCAAACAGCTCTGATGGGACAAATCCATGCCCTGAGGAAAGCACCCATAGCACAAACCACAACTTCCCACCTCTTCCATCGCAGCAAAGGCAAAAGAGGGGAAGGAGGATTTTGCAGCAGCAAACAGAGGGGTGTGGGCAGTGCTGGGGGCACTCAATGCCCATCAGCTCACAGCATCACGGGGCAGCACAAGGCTGGGAAGTGCTGTTGGATGGTAGAACCTCAATTCTTCCTGAGGTCCTGCAGGGGATTTGTGCTTCGAGTGCCAGCCCTGAGGACGCAGGAGGCAGCACGGTTATTTTTAAACCATGATTTTCTCATCTCAGTGTTTTCTCAGCCCTGTTTGAAAGCCGGCTCACGAAGCATTTGGGGGCCAGGCTCCATTTTTCAGCAAGAAAAAAAAAAAAAAAAGCAAGAAAGCAAGCAAACCCACCCCCCTTTCCCCCCCCCCCCCCCCCCCCCTTAATTTTCCCAAAGACCTCAGAGGCGTGAGCACTCGAGAGTCAAATTTGCCCAGGACCCGCATCCCTTAAGAAAGCAGCGCTCATTCGCCTTCCACAAACTCTGCAGCAGCAACAAAAGTCCCTTTCAAGCCCTTCCAGACGCAAGTCCTTCAGCTCAATTAGTCAGGCACACAGGGACACAAAAAAAGCCTCCCATTCAGGCTAGTGGCTGGCTGCGGAGGACAAGGGTGAAGAAAGGATCTTTCTCCCACGCTTTCACTGGGTGTCATAACAAGCAGAAAGCCCTCTTATGGGAGGATTATTGGAGATAAGAGCCCAGCCAAGGGGCTGGGGCTGCAGGAGGAGAGCACGGAGGACGCCGAGGCTCCCACCAGGGCCAGCACGGTGCACGTTCAAAACGATGGTGCTGGCCTCCTCTGCCCATGCACAAGCTGAATAATCCTGGTTTTCCATGGCAACCCGCAAAGCAGAGAGCCTTGCAGCCGTGGGTTCTGTGGCCCGTGAGCGGTGCGTGCTCAGAAAGCATCCAGCTCCTCAGGAGTGGAATGGCCTTGAGATTTTGTATTATAGATACATGTATGTTTTCATGAGGAGCAGGTTTCTCTGGGCTTCGGTTGGTCAAAGCTTAAACCAAAGCAGAGGAAGGGAGCAAACTCCCCCAGAGTTTGTGCAGAACCCGCAGCCATCAGTGGCCCATTCACCCTCTGCAGCACCCGCAAGTCCCTGGACACCAACAGCTCTGCATGGCATCAACACAAGCTTCCAAGCCAACTCCATCCCTGATAGCCTGCATCAGCCAGAGTAACATTCCCATTTCCCCATTCCTCTCCCATCAACTCCATATGCATCTCCAGAGAGCACTTCCAGGCCATCCAAAGACACAATTCCTTTTATTTCTCCCCTTTCAGCTCGTTCATGGGAGATGAAGACAGCCCAGCTCATGGAGGTCGGGGGCTCAGGAGGCTACAAAACCAGCTTGGGGCTGAGGAACCCACACAGAACCCACCAGCCCTAATTGTAGGCTATGGGGCACTTCCCTCCCTCTGACACCGACTGAAAAGCAGAGCAGGAGGAAGGGCTGGAACGAAGTTAACACCTCAATGGAAGCTCTTCCTCCTTCCCAGGGAGCACTCAGTGCCTCCAAAAGGGGATCACAGTCCTGCAGTCCCTCATCTAATGCCCGTAACCCACACAGAGCCTTTCAAAGGGAACAAAATGGATCCAAGGACAGATACATAATACTTGTTTTTCTATTTTTTTCCTCCAAACAAAACAATTTTGAGGTGGGCAATGCCCACATCACACAAACCCGTGCTCACCCCCCATTAATCACACCTTCCCCCCCCTGAGATCCAGGGTGCAGGGATTTAAGACCGAGCTCACACACACTTGGCACTGCCCCCTCTGCCCCTGCCCCGGTGACACCAAAAGCCCTGGAAGTGGAATTAGAATGATTTTTACACCTCCTAGGTCTGTCAGAGCCACAGCTTAGGGATTACACAGCTCAGCATCGTAGCCACGAGCGTTGGCTCTCAGCAGCAGCAGGGCAAATCCTCATGTCACACCGGCACAAGACCGCTGATCGGAGCACAGTTCAGCCAGGAGCTGCTGCCCACCCTCACAGACCTCAGCGATCCGCTCTCTGTGATTCAGCTCTCAACACATTTCTCATCTTTTCCAGCAAAACCCACCATTGACAGCACTGCTTTGTAGATGCTAGCCTGCTCTTGAGCCCCCCGGCCAGCAGCCATCTCTTTTTCATTGCATTCTAGAGAAGGCAGAGAGCAGAGCTGGCACTATCTCCATCCCTAAAAACCCTGCAGGGCAACCAGAACGTGGCTCTAGGACTATTTTTAAGGCCCTGTCTCGATGGCAGTGCTGTCACATTGTCCCCAGGCCAGCCAAACCTCCTCAGCACGGGGAGCAGGGAAGCTGCCAGCAGCTCTGCTTTCACATCCAATCACCCTCAGAGCATCACAGCGACCAACCCAGCCCCACCAGTGCCTAGCTCAGCATTTTCCTCCCAGCCGTTGCTGAGGGAAATGCCATCAGCTGTCCCCCCCAGGGCACCCGTCAACTCCCATTTGGTGGATGCCATGTGCCACATTGGCTTGCTGAGGGGGGTCGGATGGGAGAAAGACCCTCATTGCTTTTGCTTTTTTTGGGGGGGGGGGGGCTGTAGGGGATGATGTCACTCTGGGATGCCCAGTGCTGACGCAGGGCATGGCAAGATCCATTGCAGAGCAGTGCAAAGTCCCAAATTTGCAACGGGGACAGAGCTCAGGGGCACACAGTTCACGCAGAGCACAGCCCCCAGGATGCTGTTCCCACTGCCAAAATTCAACAGGGCCCGATTCGGTTTCCTCCAGGAACTCAGAGCGCCCGCTGAGATGCTTTGTTGTAATCCCAATGTGAAAATCACACCCCTTGGAAACCCTCAAGGCTTGGGAGTCCTGATGATTTGGAGAGGAACGGCTGCTCCCAGCACAAAGACACAAACCCCAGGACAATGAGGAGCAGACCCACGCAGACCTGACATTCCTAACAGCATTGCCTTGGGAGCAGGATGAGGCGCAGACCCCAAAAAACCCCACTGCTCCCTCTTGAGCATCACCAGAATCCATCCATCAGCAACTGCAACCCTGCTGCAATTATTTGGGGTTCGAAACATAGATATTCCTACATTCAGGCACACACACACGTACGGTTTCTTTGCGACTGCACTATTCTCCACCTCCCCGGCCCATGGGTCACAGTGAGGATGATGAGGGCTGGAGACCTCGGAAGGCTTCAGCCATTTATTTAAAGCAAAAGCGAGTCAACCTCAGGTTCATCCCTAGGATATTTCAAGGTGAAAATGAGGCGCCGAGTGAAAATCACCGTTTGTCAATAGCTGCATTTGTACAGGTTGGTTCTCCTCAATCAGTCCCTGACCCATCAATTAATTAATATCCCCTCTACTCCTCTCTTTGCTTCAACTGCACTGCTTTGAGCATGAAAAGGGCACGGAGGGCTGATCCCTCAATACAGAACATGCAAGCCTACCTCCCATCAATGTCTCCAGCAGTCAGATGGACACAAGGGAGAGGTGAGCAGACAGTGCTGAGTGTGAACCACTCAAATCACAGTGTCCAAGCAAGCTTGAACAGCCACATATAAGCTGCAATTTAGATCAACGTCACACCAACACACAGGGCTCCTATTGCCAGCACGCTCTGGGAGCAAAGTGGGAAGAGGAGGAAAGAAATAAAGGTAGAAAACAGCTGCCTGCAGGATTCCAGCTCCCACAGGCCTGGGGATGAGGTTAAGTTCACCTGCCACAATGGCATGAGATTGTAAAGAAGCTCTGCTAAGATAGAGAGCAGCTGGCAGCATCCCGAGCCCCATGGGGTGGAGAAATGGGGCTATCGAGCATTGGTTCCCATTTGGGAGTGCAGGATTGCACCCAGCAGGGATAGGGGTGAGCAGGGAACGGGTCGGACACTGAGCATCCTCTGCCCCGTGGGTCACCAAATTCCCCACAGAGCTTTTGCCCTCATCCCAGGTCACCGGCCCCATCTCTGCCCTTGCCTTTGTTAGAGCTGAGCAGGTGACAGCATCGCACCACAGCCTATGGCAGCGCCGCCTCGGCCCCGTGCCCACCAGGATTGGTCACCTGGGAAAACCAAAAGATGATGGCACGCTGCTCCCAGCCCCTGATTGGCGCCGTCCTCCTTCCCCCCTCCTCCCAGACCCAATCCGCTGCCCAATGGAGGGTGGCACATGGCTTCTCCCCAGCAATAAAAGCACCTCGCCCACTGCCTTGTCCCCAGTGAGCCGCTTGCACGAGGACACACGGCTGTGCCCAATGCCCACCCGCACCCAAACATCTGCTGGTGGCGCCGGGCACCTCACAGGGGACAGCAGCACGGTGACATCTTGCTGCCACCAAAGCCAGGTGGCCGACTCCATCCCACGCTCAGGCACAGCCCATAGGAGCCCTCAAAGCTCCTTCATCCCTCCACTCTCTGCCACGTGTCCCCAGCCTGGGATGCGCCAGCAGCCTGGAGGAGCAGCAGGGGATACAATGAGAGCGCATGGAAACGTCCCTCTGCTCCAGGCCCAGGCTGCAGGATGAGAGCAGCACCCAACACACCCAGGAGGGGTGGGTATGGTAGGAGGGGGGGTGTGTTTTGGGATGTCCCCAAGGAAATTGGTACAGGGAAGAGGCACACGCACCGAGTGAGCCTGAATTATGGGGCTGTGGGTGAGGAGGTGAAAACGGTCTCGTTTATTAAATTAAAGTCACCAGAGGAGCGTGACTCGTCTCTCACACTGCATCCCGAACTACAGCCTTCCCCTGCACAAAGTCCCGGGGGCAGTTTCTTCCACTTCTCCCTCTCCCTTTAAAAAAATAATAAAAATAAATAAATATAATAATAATAATGATAATAATAACGAAGTCCCTGATGAGCGCAAGAGCAAAACGAGCGGGTCCCAGCACGGCTCAAAAGCCAGCTCTTTCTCTACACCTCTCCCAAGGTGCAACGCTCCAAATACTCCTTTCCAAAATCAGTTTGGCTTCTCTGGCTCATGTATTATTATTATTATTTTTAATTATTATTATTAAGAGCTTTGCCCCCCTTCCTTCCCCCCCCCCTCCCCCCCCTCAACCTTGGTGTCACCGTTATGAGATCAAAACCCTCTTGAAGAGCTCTGTGTTCTTCAAAGCAGCATCAAGACATTGGTCCAAATGGGCAGCCAGGTTGGGCGGGTGGCATTTAAGCAACCTGGCCATAGCAGAGGGTGGGGAGCACCCAGTGCACATCTCTGACCCCCCCCCCCCCCCCCCCCCTCCCCATCTCCTTCTGAAGCAGAAGAAGCAGAAATCCTGGATTCCATAAGAAGAGGCCAAGAGAAGTGAAGGGAGCGAGGATTGGTGCGAATTGGCAGTCGGAAAGGATAAAGAATAGAAAATCAAGTTCCCCCCATTCATCTCATGCTGCTTCCAAGGCAAATTAAATAGATATTTTCATTAATAAATCCCCAATCGCGGATCAAAGGGACGCTCATAGGCAGAGGGTTGGAAGAGGGAGCGTTTGGGTAGAGGTGCAAAAAGAGGGAATGAAAACAACAAAACAAACACAAAGAAAGCTGCAAGAAACCATTTTCCAAGTCATTGCATCACTCTTCCTAATCTGGATACCAAGTTATCTCAGTCAGGGAATGAAACTAAACAGATTGGAAATGGTAGGGGAAGGGGGGGGGGGGGGGGGGGGGTGGAAAAGAAAATGAAGAGAGAAGAATCCAATGTTCATATCTGCAAAACAACCATTAATAAACAGTGCTCGGTTGCTGCTTTATTACACAGATAATCCAGCACGGTAATCTGTATTGATTTATGGGTTCTGTGATGCTACCCGAGCTGTTATGCAATGTGAGTTCATCCTCGAGCTGCAGGCTGGGTCCTGGGCTTCCCTAATTCCCAATCTGATGGGAAGTTTTACTTTGTTAATTCAATTACAGTCAGCAGCCAAAAAAAAAAAACAGAAGGGCACCATCCTCATTTTGCTCAAGACAGAACCAGAAAATGCTTTCTTAAAAGGAGGCAAACCGGGTCTTGAAATCAAGAAATAATGAAATCCTACCTCGGTTTTAATTGCAGTCTCAAAAAGTTGTCTTTGTTTTTTGGTTTTTGGTTTTTTTTTTCCTCTGTTCTTTCTTTTTTCCTCCCCTCGTTTTCTTCATCTTCCTCCTTTCCTTTCTCTTTCATTTCTTCTTTTTGTTTTCCTCCTCTTCCTCTCGGTGAATTTCCTTTCTTCTCCACATCCTCCTCAGGCGTGTAATGGGGTTATTTTTACTTTCGGTTATCTAGCTTTATGAAGAATCGACACCACTCATACAGCTAGATAACCAAAGATAACAACCAACCCCTGAAGTCTACAGCACTAGCAGGAAAAGGGCAACCTCCTCTTCTCCAGGGGGCTTCCAGGCATGCGGCTTTTGGAGAGGGAATGAGGGAAGAAACGAAGAAACAGAGATGCAAGAATTAACAGCGGGATCCGTAATGCCAGCACGAAGCTACAGCGGGGCCCTGCGGCTGCAGCCCAGGCAGAGCATCAGTGCCACGGACAGAATCTGGCCCTTAGAAACACCGTTTGGAGCAGAATTACGAGACGGCCACGCAGGAGCAGCCTGGTTTCGGGTTCGAGCCCCCTTTCCAGTTTAAATCTGGTTCGTTTGCAAACGAAACGACGTCCTGCAGGTGCTGAGGATTAAGGCCGCGTTATTTTTAATAACCCCGAGCTCTGTCAAAATCATACATCCAAGCCGGTGATCATGAAAGCAAATAGAATTTGCACCCGTAATTTAGGAGGCATAAAAGGACGTATCCCCACCCACGAATGCATTTAACGCTCGCCAAACAAAAAGGCTGCAAAAAAAAAAAAAAAAAAAAGCCTGCCTGCCGCTTCAAATAAATAATAACTTGAGCTGCTCTGAATGCAGCCCGGATCTGGGGTTAACGGACGGGATGAACGAACGCGGAGGAAACGATGGCAAAGAAGGAAAGAGGGAAAGGGAGGGAGCGACTCCCACCCGATGCTCAGCATCGCCGGCCGCGCGGAGGCACCGCGCCCGGCCCCGATCACCGCTGCTGGGGGACCCGCAGCCTCGCTCCTTCCCCGCGGGCCCGGCCTCCCTTTGCCCTTTCTTCATTCTCGGGAGCCGCAGCCCCCTCTCTCTCTCTCTCTCTCTCTCTTTCTCTCCACCTTCCTCGGAGGTTCCGCTTTCCTCGCGTTCTCTTTTCCGCGGGAGGTAACCGCATCCCGCCCGGGGATGCCCTACGGGCCTCACCCTTTCTCCCACCGCCGGCGGAGCTGCCTCCCCGCAGTGCCTTCATCCTCCCCCGGCTAACCGACCTCCATCCTCCGGGGGTGTAAAAGGGATGCTGGTGATTGAGGGTGGAGGAGACCACCATCCCGCCCCCTCCCCCAGCAGCCTTCATCCCTCAACTGCTGCCTTCACCTGCAATCCGCTCTTCGGGGGTCTCCGCGCTTTTCACGGTCCTCCTCCTCCTCCTCCACCCGCAACCTCTTTTCCTCTTGCGCGACCGGACAAGATCCACACTGCAGGGGGCGCGGAGACGACAGCTCCGAATTTCCGAGGATGTTGATGGGCACGGCACGGCACGGCACGGCACGGCACGGCACGGCACGGCACGGCACGGCACGGCACGGCACGGCACGGCACGGCACGGCACGGCACGGCACGGCACGGCACGGCACGGCACGGCACGGCACGGCACGGCACGGCACGGCACGGCACGGCACGGCACGGCACCTACCTGCTGCCCGCAGCCTCTGCGCCGGGGGGGGAGCGGCGCGCGGCACTTTTCATTCATGCTTTCCCACTCCCGGCCCTCAACTCGGCCTCTCATTGGTTCTACCCCGCCTGACGTCACCCGTTCTGGCTCCGCCCCTCTGCAGCGCCTATCGCTTCATCAATGGGCGGGGAGGGGCCGCGCTCCACGCACCGCCGCCACCCCTCACCCCCGTCCTTGTGTGTGTCCCCCCCCCTCCATCCCCCCCCCATCCCCCCACCCCTTAGCAGCTCTCTCAACGCAGCGGCGGCCCCCCCCCCCAAACCCCCCCCACACTCGCCTCCAGCACCTCGCACTGCGACCACCGCCCATCGCCACCGTCGCCCGTTGCCACCAACTGTCACCAACCGGCTTCGGCCACCGCCGTTCCCAGCCCCACCGTCCCTTCTATGGGGGGGGGGGGTGGCAGGGGGGGCTCAACCCCACGGCCCCCGCCTTGTGCACACCCCGGGAGGAGCGCAGACGCTGCTTTTATTGCCGTTGTTCTGACCCCGCAGGCTCTCTATTAATTACCCTTTTATTTTCCCTCTTATCGTAAGAGATAGCATCAAAATTAATAACGCGATTTATCCTCAAAAAAAAAAAAAAATATATATATATATAAAAGAAAAAAAAAGAAAATGGACCGTTTGGATATATACATATTTTTTCTGTTCTCTTTAAATTCCCTGTTGCCTTGGATTTATTATTAATATCACTACTGTTATTATTTTCTAACATCAAACCAGCCCAGTTCGGGGTCGCACGTTTCGGGGACTGTCCGGGATGGCCACCTCCTGCACTGCAGCCATCAGGGCCGCGTTCCACCCCCCCCCCCCCAGGACCCCTTCTCCCAGTTTCCCCCATTAGGGATCCTGCAGCCGCTGCCTTTGCTCCGGTGTGAGCAGCACGGCCGAGGCCGGAGGCAGTCGGAGAGGCGCTGCTGGGGAAATGAGGTCCTGGGGGACCAAGGGAGGTTGGGAACCCCCGGCCGGCGTTACGGGCAGCCCCGGCCCCGCTTCCAGCGCGCTCTGCCCCCGCCGGGCCCTCAGCATTACCTTCACCCTCCTTCTCCCCCTGCTTTCCGGCACCCCCGAAGGCGCACGGGGTCTCAGTGCCTTCTTTCACCCCCCCCCCCCCTCCCTTCTCAATTCATCTCCAGTCCTTCTCGGAAGACAAAACCGCAACAGAGGGCAGCGCCCGCTCCGCTCGAGCCCCCGCGTTCTGCTCCCACTTCCCCGCTTCCTCGACTTCATCCCCGACTCGGGCATCCGCCCCTCCGCTCCGGGGGTTGGGGCAGCGCCGGGCCCTCGAGTTGAGGCCGGGTCCTACGGGGACAGCAGGGAGATGGGCTAAGAGAACCTAATGGGGGGATTACGAGGAGTTACCGGGGGGGTCTGGAGGCGTTACCGCAGCGGCTCCGCGAACCCCATTCCCTCCCGGAGCCAGGAGGATTTTTTTCAGACGTAACCGCGATTTCCCCCCTTTTTAATTATCCTTTTTAAAAAAAAGGAAAAATAAATCGACGTAAAAATAATAATAAAAAAAATAAATAATAAAAATCTATCATTTTAAGCCCTTCGCGTACCGTATCTACCTAAAACCTCCCGGAGAAGAACCGCGATCCGACCGCTCTTCATCCCGAACGCCACGCTTCGCGTTCAAACTTCTGCTCTCCCAGTGACGGCGCGTTTCTGCCATCCCAGCGACGTCCCGGGGCAGGAGGACACGAGCGGACTGCAGGAGACTCCCGGGTGTGTTTTGGGTTTCATTAGCAAATGAAAAACCCCCCGCTCCATGGTTTGCTGCTTTTCGACAAAGTCGCTTACGCAAACTGAAGCCAGACAAAAATGCAAACAAATACAATGAGCAGCCGCACAGACCGAGGCTCGGGATCGCACGCTTAAAGGACGATTAGAAGATGGCCAGCTTTAAAACTGACACGAATCATTGCATGAAAATACAATACAATAAAATAAAATAGAAAAGGCTCGATTTGGGGCACCCAGCGGCTCCCAAGCGCCCATCTGCGCAGCGCACGAACCGAGATGCCGCCCGCTGCTCTTTTTCCTTCCCTCCTCCTTCCCCCCCCCACCCCCCCCCCCCGATGCACAACAGCTCGAGAGCAATCTCTCCACGCCTGCGAGGAGAATTAAGGACACGGGGAAGCGTATTTCTGAGATAAATAGGAAATAAAATGAAAAAAGAAAGAAAGAATGAATGAATGAATAATGAATGAAAAAAAGGAAGGAAAGAAAGAAAGAAAGAAAAAAGTCTCTTCTCTCCTGGCTGGAAAAGCCGTGCGGAGGAAAAGCCGGTGCCGGGCCGCTCACATCTGGCCAGATGTGCTGCCCTGTGAAGGGGCGACGGGGCTCGCACGGATCGAAGCGGGACCACAACGAGGCGGGGGGGGGTGGGGGGCTCTCAAACGCACCCATCGGGATGTGCCATTCCATAACGAACTGCGGACACGGCGAACCTCGCGCTACCGTCATCATTTGTCCCTAAATCCATCCCCCAAATCCAACCCCAGCAGCAGAGCGGAGAGGCAGAGGGAGCAGATCCCGGCCGGGGCGGGGGGCTGGGGAGGGGGGGGGGTGTGCACGGATCCTATCATTTCAGACCCTCCCCGCCTCCCATGCTTGGATGTCCCCGCTTTGAGACACGCTGCTCTCGGCCTCTCTTGCTGGAAGGGCTCGGGGTGCACCGAGAGCGGCTCCGAGCAGAGCACGGAACCCCCCCGGCAGCATCTTTGCCCCCCAAGTTTCGGCACTGGGTTGTGCACGAGTGGGGCGAGATGGGAGGCGAATGAAGGCACCTGGAATCGCTGGATTTTGCACAGCCTCTCTTTGCACGGCCTTGCCTTCCTTGGAGAGGGACGATTAGAGGAGGAGACCTCAGACCTCCAACCCCGCTCCGAAATTCTGGGGATAGGGGCACGGAGGGAGTCAGCAAAGAGCAGTGGCACTCGGTCCCTTCTCAAACTTTCCCAGCTCCGCGGGACACTGAGGGAAGTGGGGGGGCTTAGGGAGAACTCACCCCACGTCCCCCAGTTCCGTGCGGAAGGGCGGCAGGATCAGGACCCCCCCCCCGTAGCATCCTGAGCCCGGTCCCGCAGCGCTGCCGCAGCCCTCGGTCCCTAATAAAGACGCTTTGAGAGACAGATTCCTCCGGCCCCCCCTTCCTCTGCCGTCTCACCCCCTATTTTATTATTATTATTATTATTATTATTATTATTATTATTATTATTATTATTATTATTTTCTCACCAAGTCCAATAAATTGAGCGGCTTGTCTGGCCTCAGACGTGTTCAGCAACCCAAGCCCCGAGGCTTTTGTTCCTCCGAGTCTCACATTGTTTGTCCGGCTCCGGGGCCGGGTGAGCCCGGCACGCACGAGCTCCACGGGGGCTCCGCGGGGGCCCCGCCCGCAACGACTCCGGGGGGCCGGCGAGGAGTGCGGGACACAGAGCTGGGCCGCTTCGTCCCTCCTCCCCCACCTCCCACCCCCGTTCCCAGGGGCTTTCCCCGGCTTCTGCCTCCACGTGTGACGTGGGACGTGGGGCTGAAGCAGCACTGCTGCTGGAGCTACGGGTGCTGCCTGCGCTGCCCTTTAACTCTGCCTGCAATGCCCACCTGCTTGCCTGCACTATCCCGCATCCCCGTCTTGCATCGCTACCCTCTATCCCTTCCTTTCATTCCTGTCCTGCATCCCTTCCCTGCATCCTTACCCTCTATCCCTGCATCTCTGCTCTGTACCCCTGTATTCCTTCATTCCTGACTTGCATCCCTGAATCCCAGTCGCCCAGAACACCGCTATCCCTGCATCCTTACACCCCTGACCTGTATTCCTGCATCCCAGTAGCCCTACATCCCTGTATATCACTGAATCCCTGTTCTGCATCCCTCCCCTCTATCCCTGCATCCTCGCATCCTGTTATCACCGAATCCCTGTCCTGTATCCCTGCATCCCCGCATCCCTCCCCTGTATCCCTGCATCCCCGCATCCCTGTATCACCGAATCCCCGTCCCGTAGCCCTGCATCCCCGCATCCCTCCCCTGTATCCCCGCATCCCTTCATCCCTCCCCTGTATCTCCGCATCCCTCCATCCCTGCACCCCTTCACCCTCCCCCCCTCCCTCAGCCCTGCCCGACCCGCCTTGCCCCACCTCTGCATCCCCCGAAGCGAACGCGGATCTTCGCCGAGGCCCCGAGGCCGGAGCCGACGCTGTGGAGGAGAGGGGGCCGTGCCCGGCGTAAGGATATATAGGAGCGGCCGAGGAGCCTCCACGTAGCCTATACGTAAAGTATACGTGTTATATTTTAAAAAAGTTGCGATGCAAATGCGGAGACAGCTCCGGTGCGAGGGAGGAGGCCGGAGGAGGGGGGGGGGGGGGGGGGGAGAGGGTGGAGTGCGAGGGGGAGGGGAACTGCGAGATTTCAAAGCATCCCGAACCTCTGTATTGCAAGAAATCGATCGGCAAAGCGCAGCAGCCTGGCAATTAGAAGCTCATTACCATATATGCAAATATGGCAACCTATCACCCCAGCCACGGAGGCGATGAGGGCTGCGAGATACAGAGAGCGTTTTTGAGCGGTGCGCTGAAGCCGCAGCGTCGATTCGGGTCTAAAACCGGGGGGGTGGGAGGGGGGGCTGGAGTTGGGGGGGCACCTGGGGGCCGCTCGGAGCCGCTCCCGATCTCCCGGCGGAGATATTTCGAGGGAACCGTCGCCTTCTTGTATTCCATTTTACTTTAAGGACCCAATAAAGCAGCGATTTCCCGAGTTCTCCCTCGCCGCTCTGCGAGTTACACGCGGATTTCTAAGCACCGCCGTTCGGTTTTGGGGGTTGTTTTTGTTTTTCGCTTGCAAAGCAGCGATGAACGCAGGTGGTGCTGGGGGGGGGATGGGGGGAGAAAGGGGGTTTGATGTTGTGGGGGGGAGCATTGGCAGCATTCCATGAAGTTACAGCGGCTCCGCTCTTCCCCTTCCCGTCCTCTCGGAATGACTTCGTTTTTCCCCTTCCTCCAAACCCTCTCTCGGTCTCTCCAAGAAAAGCGATGCCCATTGGCGCATTTGGACCGAGTTCCTCTTTCCTTCCCCTACATCGGCTTTATATTTTGATTTCCACTCTTGCTTTCGGAACACCGTCAGCCCCAACCCTCAACGCCAGAGGGAGGGAATGAAAGCAGGAATCAACGTTTCCACCCCTGAGCGGGGTTTTCAAGCCGGTGGAAATGAGAAACCACCCCAAATAGCGCAGCATCCTGCGGGGCTTTGGGAGGGGGCACCGAGTCCTGACCCCCCCCCCCCGCTCCGATCCCGTGCCAGGCGCGGCCGCACGGAGGAAGCAACTGAGGAGTTGGGGGGGGGGGGGGGAGGAGGATAATTATTGCTTTAATTGGGGAAAGCCCTTCCAGCGGTTGAATTTGAAGCTCGGTGTCTGAATCGCTTTGCCCACCTCCGTGCGGCTCTCTGCTGGCTGCATTCCTACGTCCCGTCCTTCATCCATTCCTCAAAACGGCCAGGATTTGATTCTTTGAGCGGTTCTGTTATTTTCCATTTACTATCAGTGCTTCCCCCCTCCTCCCCCCCTCCTCAAAAAACAAAAAACAACAAAAACAAAACCCACCGACCCCCCAGAAACGGGAAATATCCCGACGGAAGGCAGAAAGACCTTCCTTTACCCCGGGCGTTTCGTTGTATATTTTGATTCGCTCATTATTTCGAATTGGGGAACGGAGCCGCTACTTTCTGCAAACCTTCCCGTGAGTTTCGAAAAGCGAAGAACGCCGCTCAAAAAAGGGAGGAAAAAGAAATCTCTCCTTTTTATCTGTCCGGGCAAATTCGCAGCACAGAGAGAAGCGTTTTCCTTCCGAAATATCCCCCTCCTTTCCCCCCTCCCTACCCGGAGCCCCGCGGTTCCCTTCCCCATGCTCTCCAAACGCGGATCTCTTTGGTTTTCCTCTCTCCGAAGCATCAGTCGCAGAAATTTGCCTTCAAGCCGAGGATCGGCGGCCGCATCCTTTATTTTGGCTTCGCTTTATTTTCTCTGCTGCTGTGCTTTTAAGAGCGGGGCTGTTTGACTTTGGGGGGGGGTTGGAGGGGGGAGCGAAATCGCGAAATCAACTCATGGCATTGCTCGTATTTCCCTCTGCCATCACGGGGGGGGGGGGGCGGGAAGCACCTCAGCATCTCCTTTTCCTGCAGCCCAAAGAGTTTTACATCCGTTTGGGTTCACAGATAATATTTTAAGCGCCGTCCATCTGCAGTCCTCGCATTTCCAGGGGCGTCGTTTCATTCATAAGAACCCGGGTCGCTCCGACGTTATTATTTTATTTAAACAATAATAATAATAATAATTTAAAAAGCGTATGCGGGGATACAAATTGCGGGAAGTTGGGGGATATTTCAGGTAATCGATGAGGATTTCGCTTGAACGCAGCCATTTTCCGCGTCCCGTAATGGGAAGAGCCCCATCGCCCCATGCATTGCGGGCTCTATGGGCACCGACACCGGCACAGCTCGCAGCGCAGCTCTCCCTCTTGGCTTCAAAGCACTTTTTGAGACGACCCGATACGTATTTTAACAAAAAAGAAGAAGAAAGAAAAGAAGGAGACGATCGAAACACAAAGCGACGTCTCCACTCTGCCCCGAAGGGCATCGAGCGCCGGGCTTTCTTTCTCGCATCTCCTGTCGTGGATCTGATGCTTGTCCCTACATTTGCATCCCGACGGGGGTTTTGCAATGCACCGAGACCCCCGTCGGCTCTGCACAGAGCAAAGAACTGCAGCGAGGGGGCTGTGTGCTTCAGGAGGGGGTGAATGCAGGGATGCACGCAAGGCGTGAGCGCAGAGCTCCGCTTCAATCCAGCCGGATGCATGCAGGGCCCTGACACGGAGCAAAATTTTAAGGCAAAATCCCACTTTTTTTTTCTTTTTTCTTGCCTGCCGGCTCAGAGAGGCTCCATTTGAGCTC
Source organism: Lagopus muta (assembly GCF_023343835.1). Taxonomy (NCBI): domain Eukaryota; kingdom Metazoa; phylum Chordata; class Aves; order Galliformes; family Phasianidae; genus Lagopus; species Lagopus muta. The sequence continues at coordinate 874,246 of NC_064461.1, forward strand.
TGCAAGAAAAGCCACAGACGGTTTCAATACCATTTTTGGGGGGGGGCTTTTGAAGCATTTGTACCGAGGCGCGCGCAAGCACGTGTGACTCCATGTGCTCCTCTTTTCCGTGCTCCCACCGCTGCCTCCAACAGCTCCCATTTGCTGATGCTGTGGCAGAAGCAAGCAGGTCTTGTCTGAAATCCCATCAGAATTTGAGGCGTGGGTGTGGGAGCAGCTCGGTGGATTTGGGGGAGAGGGAGAAGGCTGTGGAGATGGCTGAGGTAGGCAGCATTAACGCCCAGCCCGTGCGTTGCCCTTTCATTGTAAGCTGTAGGAATTCTGCAGGCGTTTTTGCTGCACCTGGGCCAAGCAATGCCACCCTTTCAGCATCACAGCGGGTAAAATTGCAACCAAAGCAAGCTTTTCCAAGCAGTTTTGCACTGAAGGACAGAGCTGTGATGCTCCAGAGCCATCCGCAGGCTCGCAGAGCTGTTCCATGCACTGCAGCCTCCAGCATCGCACGCTCTGCTCCATCCCAGCCAAGAATGGAAGGGCAAGGACACATCCTCATCCTCATGCTTCCCTCCTGCTTCTCCCCAGCAAGGCTTTCCTACCTGCAATGGAGACTACAGTTCAACCAAAAGGCCGAACCACAGCTCAATGCATTCCAAGCACCCGTGCTGAGCTTCACAGGGTTGGAGCCTGAAAGCAAATTCATTTCTACTACACCACCACAGCCCGGAATGCAGCGTTATCCTCATTCCCATTTCATCCCCAAGTGCAGAGTGACACAAATAAGATGAAGCTCCTTCTCCAGACTGAAGGGAGCTCTGATCTCATCCAATTGGGCGCAGTGTCTCCAGCTCATCCAGCTGCCCAGATCTCTCCGGAGGGCAGGTGCCTTTTCTTCAGCCTTAAAAAGGGCTTTGGATGGGACCTGGAACTTGAACGGCGTTTATTTGTAAGGGATGCCTGGCACGAGTGCAGCCTGATTGCAGCCCCGCTCGTTACAAATAACGTTCCCTAGGTAGTGGAGGGGATAACAAGGATATTTAAACATTCCCAGCGTGCACCTTTCAGCAGCTGAAAATAAGGGAAATTGCCATCATTTTATTCAGCGCCGCTCCTTTCGAGCTCCCACTGGCTCTGCTGCAATTGTTTGCTTCGTCTGAGCCAGCGCCTGCCTTACCAGCCGTGGAGGTTGGCACAGTGGGGCCACAAACCTAAAACCCCTTGCTTCTAATGGCCTCTCTTCACAGCCCGGAGCAGGCATTGGTTTGGGGTCAGGGCCCCACGTTGGGATCCCTCCTGTATTTCATGCATGAAGAAGAGGGTTGAGCAGCATTTCTTTCTGTCCACGTCTCTCTCCTTTGGGAAGGTTTCCCAAAACCCACAGCTGGTGTTGGTGGAGGAGATGCTCAGCCGTGTTCTCCTGCAGTGCATGGAGCAGCTCTGCAAGCCTGCAGATGGCTCTGGAGCATCACAGCTCTGTCCTTCAGTGCAAAACTGCTTGGAAAAGCTTGCTTTGGTTGCAATTTTAACTACTGTGATGCTGAAAGGGTGGCATTGCTTGGCCCAGGAGAAAGAAGAAAAAAAGAAACGTGTGTGGCTCAGTGCAACTGCTGCCTTTTTCCACCCCATCACAAGGAGAAGAAGAGAGTGCCTGGCTCCAAGTTCCCTCAGTGTCACCCCCAGTGGTCCCACTGTCCCCCCTTGCTTGCAGTAGAAGCTCCCAGGCAGAGGCTCCAACAGCTGGGGCAATTTGGCCCCATTACGGCGTAGCTGGGAGGGCCCCTCCTGCATCCCTCAGATGCAGATCCCTCCTGCTCCCCTCCTGCATCCCTCAGAGAAAGGCTCTGCCTCTCCCCTGAAAGCAGCTTTTGTCGGGCTGCATCCCACACAACCGGAGCCCAGGAAGGAGGTTCTGGTTGAATGGAGGAATGCAGGAAGGAGTTTGTCCTCCTGCAGGTCTTGCACGCTCCATCCCTGCCCCCTGGACTGACATCACTGCCCACCACGGGGCTCAGTGCCCCCCGGTGCCTCTGCTCCAGCCCTGCTTCTGTGCATCCCTCCCTGTGTTTTTCTGCGTTCTCAAAGCCTCTGCATCCAACCCCACATTGCTCTCCGAGAGCGAAAACACCCCAAGCATTCCCCAAATAGCGGAGTTTGGAGCACGGGGCAACGTGTGGAGCAGCAGCAGGGCGGTGTGAGCTGCAGCTCCTGCCCTCACCCAGCCCAAAGGGGGCAGCAGGGACTCAGCTTAAGGCCTCTGGTGAAAGTCCTGCCCCCATTCCGGCACGTAACCTTTATGTTCAGGAGCAGCAAAGTTTGCTTTCTCCCTCCAGGGTTGGGCACAGCGGGAGCAGAAGAGAAAGCGGCCACTGGTAGGAGGTTTCCTTGGGCGTAATGACCTCAGAGGAGTTCGGGTCTAAAGACTAAAAGGCTCTATTTACTTTCACTGACAAGGAACAATCTAAGCAGATGTCCTTTGATGGGATTAGTTATTAATCCTCGAGTCGTGGGTAAATGGGAAAATGATCCATTATTTTCTGCAGAATCCTTGGCCGACTTTGGATTTCAAGGCTGGAGAGGAGGGTTGCGAAGGGAAAGGGTTTGGCCTGAGTGATTTTAGCAGGTTGAGATGGATTTTTGTGCAGTTTGTGGTGCGGGGAGAGAGCCTGGAATTGAAGGGGAAAAGGAAAAGAAGGGGGGGAAAGGAGGAATAGGAGGAAAAGAGGAAAAATGGGGGGGGGGGGGAAGAGAAAAAAGAGAGAAAAGATTTAAAAGGAGAAAGGGAAAAAGAGAGGAGAGGGAAGAGGAGAAAGGGAAAAAAGAGGGAAAGTGGGAAAGAGATGAAAAGGGGAAAAAGAGAAGAAAAAGAGAAAAAGGAGAGGAAAAAGAGAAAAAGAGAAGAGAGAAAGAGAAGAAAAAGAGAAAAGGGGAAAAGAAGTAAAAAAGAGATGAAAAAGAGAAAAAAGAGAAGAAAAAGAGAGAAAGGAGAGGAAAAAGAGAAAAAAAGAGAAGAAAAGGGGAGAAAGAAGAAGAGAAAAGGGGAAAAGAAAAAGGAGAAGGGATAAAAAAGAGAGGAAAAAAGAGGAAAGGAGAGAGGAAAAAAGAGAGAAGAAAGAGGAGAAAGAGAAAAAAGGGAAAGTAAAAAAGAGATGAAAAAGAGAAAAAAAAGAGAAGAAAAAGAGAGAAAGAAAAAGAGAAAAGGAGGAAAGAAAAAGGAAAAGTGATAAAAAGAGAGGAAATAAGAGAAAGGAGAGAGGGAAAAAAAGGAGAAGTGGGGAAAAGGTAAAAAAAAGGAGGGGAAGAGAAGGAAAAAAGAGGAAAAAAGGAAAAAAGAGGAAAAGAGAAGAAAAAGTAGAAGAAGAGAAGAGGTGGAAAAGAGAAAAAGAGGGAAAAGAGGAAAAAAAGGAGAGGAAAAAGAGAAAATGAAGAGGAAAAAAGGAATAAAGAGGAACAAGGAGGAAATGAAGGAAAAGGAAAAGAGAGAAAAGAGAAGAAAAAGCAGAAAATGGGAGAAAAAAAGAGGAAGGAAAAAGAAAAAAAGAGGAAAAAAAAAGGAAAAAGATGAAAGAGAGGAAAAAGAGAAAAAAAGAAGAAAAAAAGATGAAAGAGTGGAAAAAGTAAAAAAGAGCAGAAAAGGGGAAAAAAATAGGAAAAAAGAGGAAAATGAGAAAAAAAAAGAGGAAAAGGACGGGGAAAAGAGGAGAAAAGAAAAAAGAACAAGAGAAAAACAGTAAGAAAAAGGAGAGGAGAAAAAAAAGAGGAGAAAAAATATGAAAAAGAGGGAAAAAAGTAAAAAAGAAAAGAGGGGAAAAAAGGATGAAGAAAAAAGAGGAGAAAGAAAGAGGGGAAAAAAACAGAGAAAAAGAGAAAACAGGAAAAAAAATCAGAGAAAAAAGAATAAAAAGAGGAAAAAGGGGAAGAAGTAGAAAGGGAAGAAAGAGGAAAAAAGAGGAAAATGAGAGGAAAAAGAGGGAAAAAAAGAAGAAAAGGAGAAAAAAGAGGAAAAGGAAAAATGAGAGGAAAAGGAGGGAAAAAAGAGGAAAAAGGGGAAAAAAGGGGAAAAAGAGGGAAAAAAAGAGGAAAAAGAGAAAAATGAGAGGAAAAAGAAGGGGAAAAAAAGAAGAAAAGGAGAAAAAAAAAGAGGAAAAGGAGGGGGAAAAGAAGGAAAGGAGAAAAAAAGAGGAAAAAGAAAATGAGAGGAAAAAGAGGGAAAAAAAGAGGAAAAAGAGAAAAATGTGAGGGAAAAAAGGGGGAAAAAAAGGGAAAAAAATGGAAAAAAACAAAAAAAAGAGGGAAAAGAGAAAAAATGAGAGGAAAAAAAGGGGAAAAAAAGAGGAAAGGGAGAAAAAAAAAGTGAGAAAAAGAAAGGAAAAAGACCCCAAAGGCCAAAGCAATGGGTTCAGGGTGGGAGCGATGCGGATTCTCCCATTTCTCAGCCGTCGGCCCCAGCGCCGCTCAAATGATAACAAATAATAACGCTGATGGCAACAAGAACAACACTTCCCCCCCCACCTCACCACCCCAATCCCCCCCCCAAACCCCCAACCCCCCCCAAACCCCCCCACGTTGCTCCTGGAGCCGCTTTGCCAACTCTGCTGCAATGTTTGCAGCTGCTGCCGCCCCTGCGTGCGCCGCGTTGGCAGCAAAACAAGGAGGGGGGGGGGATGTTAATTGGGGAGGGGGCTGTGCTGGAAATGGGGGGAGGGGGGGGTTTGCATCTGAGGGTTCAGCCAAGGAGGGGTGGGGAGGGGAAGAGCAGAGGTTCCTGGTGAACCATTTCACAGCAGGGTTCGGGTTGGAAGGGATCTGAAGGGTGGCGAAGCTGCGACCCCACAGCGCCTGCAAAGCCACCGACCTCCCCCATGTTTCACAGCAGCCCAGGCTGCCCAGGGCCCCATCCAGCCTGGCCTCCAACCCCTCCAGGGATGGACGGGGCAGAGCCAAGAGAGCGTGTTGAGCGCCAAGTCGTGCAGGAACGAGCGGTCCCTGCAGGAGAAGCTGGAGATTGTGAGCAATGAGGGGCTGCTGCTCACCGTCAAGGTGTTCCTGGACTGGCTGAGGACAAACACGGACTTCATCATCATGTGTGCTCAGGTGGGGGAGGCTCTGGGCTTTGAGCCTCAATCAACGTGGTGAAATTCGTGCTGTTTTAAGGCGTTCTGGGGTCTGTGGGAGAGCCCGAGTGAGCGTGCAGCTCTCCTCATGTTTTCTTGTGGCTCTTTGTTCCTGCAGAGCTCCCAGAGCCTATGGAACAGGCTGTCCGTGCTCCTCAACCTGCTGCCTTCTGCTGCCGACCTGCAGGAGTCAGGTATGGAGAAGGGCAGCACAGCACAGTGCTCCCTTCTGCCTGCAGCCCTTTGCTTACGAGGGAGGGACTTCATTCGTGTGCTGTTTTCTGCTCAAACCCCTCTGGGGTCACTTGCCATCCCTTAGGCATCAGCAGGCAGGGACCTCTTCCACGTGTTACACAATCACAGAACGGCCAGGCTTGGAAGGGACTCCAGGCTCACAGAGCTCCAACCCCCCGCCACACGCAGGGCCACCGACCTGCCCACGTCTCACAGCAGCCCAGGCTGCCCAGGGCGCCATCCAGCCTGGCCTCCAACCCCTCCAGGGATGGACGGGGCATCGCAGCCTCTCTGGGCAGCTGTTCAGCCCCTCACCGCTCTCCCAGCACACAACTTCCCTGAGCCCCAGCCTCCAGCTGCCCTCCCTCCGCTTCCAGCCGTTCCCTGCTCTCATCTCCCCTGCCCAAGAGCTGCCTCCCCTCCTGGCTGCAGGCTCCCTGCAGGCGCTGCAGGCTGCACTCAGCTCAGCCCCAGCTCCTCTTCTCCATGCTGAACGAGCCCAGCTCCCTCAGCCTGGCTTTGCAGGGAGCTGCTGCAGCCCCTGCTCATCTCCAGCTCCTCTGGCTCCTCTCCCACAGCTCCCTGTCTTGTCTGGGAACCCCCAGCCCTGGACACAGTGCTGCAGACGGGGCCTCAGAAAGCAGAGCAGAGATGGACGATTGCCTCCCTGTCCCTGCTGCCACCCCTCTGCTGATGGAGCCCAGGATCCCGCTTGCTTTCCCAGCTGCAATCACACCCTGCTGGCTCCTGTTCAGCTTTTCATCCCTCAGGACCCCCGGCTCCTTCTGTTCAGGGCTGCTCTCAAGTGCTGCTCCTCCTTCTCTCTCTGTGTGCCTGGGATTCTTCCTGCCAAACCTGGCACTTTGCTGTGTTGAACCTCATCAGGTTCACCTTTCAAGCCTGTTGAGGTCCCTCTGAATGGCATCCCTTCCTTCCACCATATCAACAGCACCACTCAGTTCCTCTCTTTTCTTTGATTTGAGGGCTCCGGAATGATGTTGTGATGAAAGATTGCAATGGGGGGGGCACATGTTTGGTTTTGTTGTTTAAGTCTGCCTGTGTTTGGGGTGGGTGGGTTGCAAAGGAACCTGAGCAGCACAATCCATGCAAGGGTTCATCATCCAGGGGTGCAAACTTTGCAAAGAACTGCTGGATGGAAGCCATGTGCAAGCAGCAGCAAACCATGCAGGTAAAGGTTCAGATGCTCCAGTAATGCAGAGGTGCTGCTCACTGAGTTACCTCCTCCAAGAGCAAAAATGCAAGGGCTGATTGGTGCAAATAACAGCACCTGGCTGCAAGGAGCCACCACCTTGCACTGGGGAACTCTGACCTGGAGTTGGAGGATGCTACACTTGAGGGTCCCCAGTGTGCAGTGAGGGCCCACGGCCCACTGCCAACCCCCTCACTTACCAAAACCTAGGGGTGCACTCCAGAACCTTGTTCCTTTCCCTGCCCATCAGATGACTGATTGAAGGCAAAAGATTTCCTCTTTGCCCCCTCTCCTTGTGGCTGCCTCAAACCAGGAGGGCAGGCACTGCGCCGTGCAACTGCAGCACAAAAAGGAGCTGCAGCACAAGTACGGTCATCGGTCTATTTTTGATAAACCCTCATTATTTGCTCCCCAATCAGGAGGAGCAATGCTTTTGCAGCTCCCAGAGCCAGGCTTGGAAAGTGTGATCAGGATGGAGCAGCTGTGCTGCACAGCACCAACGCTTGGTTGGGATTTGCAGGGCTTGCAAGCTGCCTGCATGCAATGGCTCCAAGGTCTCCAAGGTCTCTAAGGTCCAAGGTATCCAAAGTCCAAGGTCCAAGGTCTCCAAGGTCTCCAAGGTCTCCAAGTTCTCCAAGGTCTCCAAGGTCTCCAAGGTCTCCAAGGTCTCCAAGGTCTCCAATGTCTCCAAGGTCTCCAAGGTCTCCAAGGTCTCCAAGGTCTCCAAGGTCTCCAAGGTCTCCAAGGTCTCGTGCTGCAGGAGGACCCCCCTAAAACTGCTCTCAAATGGGTGGGTGGCAGAGTGAGGGGCTCAAATACTGCAAGCATCAGTTTCTGGAGGAACCATATGTTAAAGATAAGGAAGGAAAATCAAGTCAAACCGGAGATGGATGGACCCTATTGAGATACACCAGAGAAACCACATGAAGCAAGCACTGAGCTGAGCGTGCTCCTGAGACTGGGGTCTGAATTTAGGGGCGATGCAGACTATCAGCCTTCCTTCCTCCGCCCCCAGCTGATCGCTGAGAAGACCCTCAATGCTGACTGCGTGCTCTGAGAGGTGATTTTGAGAGAATATGGAGCGTATGCATGAAATTCTGGGTGAAACAGCGTGATTATGTATGAGCAGGACCAATAAATGTCACCTGCCTGTGAGCCCAGGCGCAGGCATCAGCACTGGGTTCATCTACTGATGTTCTTGGCATCGTAGGAGCTGCAAATGGAGCCTTCCTCCAGGGTTGGGCGCATTTATTCATTTCCGAGGAATTTCTGCCCCGTTTTTGCCTTTCTAAGGGCAGCAAGAAGAAGGCAGAGCCGTTCGGGGCACCGCTGAGTGACAGCTGTCAATCATCGCCGCCGCTCCGCTCGCTGCGTTCTGCCGCCACCCAGCGACCGAGCTGCGAAAAGAGCGGATTTGGGGGAAAAGGATCAAAAACGTCGAGGAGGGGACGAGCAACGGCGCTTTGCTCTCGCTTTGCTCCGAAACGCCGATTTGGGGTGAAAATCAGCACCAGCTCCGCATGGGGAAAAGCACCGAGGCTCTGCGCTGCTCCCGGTTCGGGGCTGGGGTTGATGTAGGTTGGATGTTCGGCGATGGGGAACGGGGCACTGGTTTGGGAACCAGTAGAACTGCTTAGAAAAAAAGGAATCCACGAATGATGGCTCCAAAACGCTCCATTTCAGCTTTTGTAGGTGAACTCAATTGCTTTCCTCCATCATTTTGCACTGGGGGCTTCATAGGAGGACAGCAGATGACACCAAAGGCCAACAAATAAGGCTTTGTGTGTTGGGCAACCATTGGGATCAGATGGGATGATTTGGGGGATGTAATGTATCTGTGATATTTGAAATCCCATGCTAATACCCCATTTTACATTGCTCAGTGGTGTCAAGGGGGGTCGAGTGCTCATCTACTTCCTAAGTATACAAATAGATAAAGATTGTTGGAGGGAGCAGTCCTTGGAGGACCAGCAATGGACCATGATGATGTTGGAAGGATGTCAGATGACACCAGAGGACGTTAGATGACACCAAAGGACATCAGATGACATCAGAGGACATCAGAGGACATCAGATGACACCAAAGGCCAACAAATAAGGCTTTGTGTGTTGGGCAACCATTGAGACCAGATGGGATAATGATGTGGGGGATGTAATGTATATGAGATATTTGGAATCCCATGCTAATACCCCGTTGGCCATTGCTCAGTGGTGTCAAGGGGGGTCGAGTGCCCACCTTCCTCCTAAACATACAAATAGATAAAGACTGTTGGAGGAAGCAGTCCTTGAAGGACCAACAGTGGACCATGATGATGTTGGAAGGATGTCAGATGACATCAAAGGACATCAGATGACACCAAAGGCCAACAAATAAGGCTTTGTGTGTTGGGCATCCACTGGGACCAGATGGGATAACAATTTGGGGGATGTAATGTATATGAGATATTTGAAATCCCATGCTAATATCGCACTGGCCATTGCTCAGTGGTGTCAAGGGGGGTCGAGTGCCCACCTTCCTCCTATATATATATAAATAGATAAAGACTGTTGGAAGAAGCAGTCCTTGGAGGACCAACAGTGGGCCATGATGATGTTGGAAGGACATCAGATGACAGCAAAGAACACCAGATGACACCAAAGGCCAACAAATAAGGCTTTGTCCATTGGGCATCCACTGGGACCAGATGGGATAACAATTTGGGGGATGTAATGTATCTGTGCTGTTTGAAATCCCATGCTAATATCGCACTGGCCATTGCTCAGTGGTGTCAAGGGGGGTCGAGTGCTCATCTACTTCCTAAGTATACAAATAGATAAAGACTGTTGGAGGGAGCAGTCCTTGGAGGACCAACAGTGGACCATGATGTTGGAAGGACGTGAGATGACACCAAAGGACACCAGATGACACCAAAGGCCAACAAATAAGGCTTTGTCCGTTGGGCATCCACTGGGACCAGATGGGATAATGATTTGGGGGATGTAATGTATCTGTGATATTTGGAATCCCATGCTAATATTGCACTGGCCATTGCTCAGTGTTATCGAAGGGGGTCGAGTGCTCATCTACTTCCTAAACATACAAATAGATAAAGACTGTTGGAGGGAGCAGTCCTTGAAGGACCAACAATGGACCATGATGATGTTGGAAGGACGTCAGATGACATCAAAGGCCACCAGATGACACCAAAGGCCAACAAATCAGGCTTTGTCCATTGGGCAACCATTGAGACCAGATGAGATAATGATGTGGGGGATGTAATGTATCTGTGATGTTTGGAATCCCATGCTAATATCGCACTGGCCATTGCTCAGTGGTGTCAAGGGGGGTCGAGTGCCCACCTTCCTCCTATATATACAAATAGATAAAGACTGTTGGAAGAAGTAGTCCTTGGAAGACCAGCAATGGACCATGATGATGTTGGAAGGACGTCAGATGACACCAAAGGACATCAGATGACACCAAAAGACACCAGATGACATCAAAGGCCACCAGATGACATCAAAGGCCAACAAATCAGGCTTTGTGTGTTGGGCAACCATTGGGACCAGATGGGATAACGATTTGGGGGATGTAATGTATCTGTGATATTTGGAATCCCATGCTAATATCGCACTGGCCATTGCTCAGTGTTATCGAAGGGGGTCGAATGCTCATCTACTTCCTCCCCATTTTCCACCATCAGCTTCATCACTCAGACCTTTGCTCACGTTCAGCTGCTTTTCCCCAGTTTGGAAGACGTCCGTTGCTCCTTAGGCCACGGGGAGCCACTTCCAAGCCATCTACATGGAATCTGAGGAAGATTTCCTTGCACAGAAGTATTCTACGAAGCCTCCAGCACGAAACGATGGAGGAAAGCAATTGATTTCACCTCCAGAAGCTGAAATGGAACCTTTTGGTCTGCCTGATTCCTATCTATCTATTCCTATCGCTCACGGATTCCTTTCGCTAAGCGAATATCCTGCTTCTCAAACGGCTGCACTGTTCCCCATTGCTGCTACATCAGCCCCTCTTTTTCTGCTGAGGATGACGGCGTTTTCCTCCTCACCCTCAGCACCTTCAGCCTTTCACATTTCAAGGTACGACTCCAACACTGCGTAACACAACCAGCAACGGTGCACAGAGCCGCTACAGACACCACCCCCATGGATCCCTGCCTTAAACAACCCGATTTAGGAAGCCAGGAAGTTCATTTGGGCTCCAGCTTGCATCATCCTGCCTTGGATGGGTATTTTATCATCTCAGATGATGCCAGATCTCACATATATCCCCAGTTTATACCAGTGCCAGAGGACAGCAGCCTTGATGCACTCAAGGGGGCAACAGCGTCGCCCCTCCATCAGCGACAGCAGCGACACAGCAGGGAGGAAAAGAAAGAGGGAGGAGAAATGAAGAGCCAGAGGTGCAGAAAGTTATCAGAAACTTGTTTGTGTTTTGTTTCGTTTTTGTTGTTTTTTTTTTTTTAATTATTATTAATTTTTTTTTTATTTTTTTGTTCGTTTTTCTCCTTTTTAATAGTAAACCTCTTTACAACAAATATAGCGAAAGAGTTTTCCAAACAAAACTTCGTAAGAATTTTTAACGGTCATTATTATTATTATTATTATTATTATCATTATTATTAATTAGCATTTTTTTAATTTTTTTTTAATTTTTTTTTTTTTTCCTTGTCGTGGAATATATCGAAACGCCTCACCGTACAGCACAAAAAAATAAAATAAAATAAAATAAAAATAAAAAAGAAATATTGAGGAAACGAAATCGGACGTCTCAACCACGTGCTGCAGTTCCTGGGAAGGAGCCACTGATTGTCAGGAGTGCAGGAGGGGATGGGGGTGAAGGGGGGGGATGGAAGGGGGGGGGTCCCAGGGCTCAGGGTGTCCTTAGCTGGAGCTGGGGGTGCAAACTCTTAGGGAAAGATGGAAGTTATCACAGATTCCTGCACCCCCCCCCCCTCCTTTCTGTCACCACATTGAGGTTTTTTTGCTGCTTCCACCCCAGACCTCCCCCCCAAAAACCCACAGGTTGGGGTGGGAGCGGGGCCTCCCTTCCCTCTGTCCCCTCTGTGTTCCCATCCCATGTCCTCCATCCATGGTGCAGAACCCCCCCCCCTGCCCCCCCCCCTCGGATTCACACACACAGAGAGGTGGAGGAGCATCGAGGGGGGGGGAAGGAGAGGAAAAATAACCAAAAAATAACCAAAAAAAAAAAAAAAGAGGTTAAAAATATAGAGATATATATATATATTTATAGATACACAGTTTATCTCCCCCCCTCCCCCCCCCCCCTCTTTTTTTTTTTTCTTCTTTTTTTCTTTAATTGCTTCTCAGAACAATAAATAAAACTGCAAAGGGGGAGAATCAAAGTTGGGGGGGGGGGGGGGGTTGGAAAACGCACACCCTGCTCTGCTTCCACCATGCAGCACCCCAGGAAGGCAGCAGCAGGGCTGGGCACCCCGCTGAGTGCTGCCTGTCTCTGATGGGGGGGTCGAGGGGGGGTTGTTTTTCTTCCTCAGTGCATCATTGGATGGGTTTTTGTTCAGCTGATGGAGTTGTTGTAGGCAGCCAGCAGTGCGTGACTGCCTGCCTGCGATGCTGGGGCTGTGGGTTGGGGTGAGGGTTATAGGGTAAAGGTAAAGGTAAGGGTTATAGGGTTAGGGTTAGGGTAAGGGTTATAGGGTTAGGGTAAAGGTAAGGGTTATAGGGTAAAGATAAAGGTAAGGGTTATAGGGTGAGGGTTAGGGTAAGGGTTATAGGGTAAAGGTAAAGGTAAGGGTTATAGGGTGAAGGTAAAGGTAAGGGTTATAGGGTGAGGGTTAGGGTAAGGGTTATAGGGTGAGGGTAAGGGTAAGGGTTATAGGGTAAAGGTAAAGGTAAGGGTTATAGGGTGAGGGTGAGGGTTAAGGGTATAGGGTTAGGGTTAGGGTAAGGGTTATAGGGTTAGGGTAAAGGTAAGGGTTATAGGGTTAGGGTTAGGGTAAGGGTTATAGGGTAAATGTAAAGGTAAGGGTTATAGGGTTAGGGGAGGGTAAGGGTTATAGGGTGAGGGTAAAGGTAAGGGTTATAGGGTGAGGGTGTGGGTTAAGGGTATAGGGTGAGGGTTAGGGTAAGGGTTATAGGGTGAGGGTTAGGGTAAGGGTTATAAGGTAAATGTAAAGGTAAGGGTTATAGGGTGAGGGTGAGGGTTAAGGGTATAGGGTGAGGGTTAGGGTAAGGGTTATAGGGTAAAGGTAAAGGTAAGGGTTATAGGGTGAGGGTTAGGGTAAGGGTTATAGGGTGAAGGTAAAGGTAAGGGTTATAGGGTGAGGGGAGGGTAAGGGTTATAGGGTGAGGGTAAGGGTAAGGGTTATAGGGTAAAGATAAAGGTAAGGGTTATAGGGTGAGGGTTAGGGTAAGGGTTATAGGGTAAAGGTAAAGGTAAGGGTTATAGGGTGAAGGTAAAGGTAAGGGTTATAGGGTAAATGTAAAGGTAAGGGTTATAGGGTGAGGGTGAGGGTTAAGGGTATAGGGTGAGGGTAAGGGTAAGGGTTATAGGGTGAGGGTGAGGGTAAGGGTTATAGGGTAAAGATAAAGGTAAGGGTTATAGGGTGAGAGTGAGGGTTAAGGGTATAGGGTGAGGGTAAAGGTAAGGGTTATAGGGCTAGGGTAAAGGTAAGGGTTATAGGGTGAGGGTAAAGGTAAGGGTTATAGGGTGAGGGTGAGGGTAAGGGTTATAGGGTAAAGATAAAGGTAAGGGTTATAGGGTGAGAGTGAGGGTTAAGGGTATAGGGTGAGGGTAAAGGTAAGGGTTATAGGGCTAGGGTAAAGGTAAGGGTTATAGGGTGAGGGTAAAGGTAAGGGTTATAGGGTGAGGGTGAGGGTTAAGGGTATAGGGTTAGGGTAAGGGTTATAGAGTTAGGGTAAAGATAAGGGTTGTAGGGTGAAGGTGAGGGTAAGGGTTATAGGGTTAGGATAAAGGTAAGGGTTATAGGGTAAAGGTAAAGGTAAGGGTTATAGGGTGAGGGTTAAGGGTATAGGGTAAGGGTAAGGGTTATAGGGCTAGGGTAAAGGTAAGGGTTATAGGGTTAGGGTGAGGGTAAGGATTATAGGGTAAAGGTAAAGGTAAGGGTTATAGGGTGAGGGTGAGGGTTAAGGATATAGGGTTAGGGTAAGGGTTATAGGGTTAGGGTAAAGATAAGGGTTATAGGGTGAGGGTGAGGGTAAGGATTATAGGGTAAAGGTAGAGGTAAGGGTTATAGGGTGAGGGTGAGGGTTAAGGGTATAGGGTGAGGGTAAGGTTATAAGGTTAGGGTAAAGATAAGGGTTATAGGGTGAGGGTGAGGGCTAGGGGTAGAGGGTGAGGGGTAAGGTTATAGGGTTAGGGTAAAGGTAAGGGCTATAAGGTTAGGGTTAGGGTAAGGGTTATAGGGTGACAGTTATAGGGTTAGGGTTAGGGTGAGGGTTACAGCATTTGGGTGGGGGGTTAGGGTTACAGGGTTAGGGTAAGGGTGTTACAGAGTTAGGGTAAGAGTTATAGGGTTAGAGGGTTCAGGTGAGGGTATTACAGGATTAGGATTAGGGTGAGGGTTATGGGGTGACAGGGCTAGAGGGTAAAGGTTATAGGGTAAGGGTAAGGATTATAGGGTTAGGGTGAGGGTTAAGGTTAGGATTATAGGGTTAGGCTTAGGGTAAGTTTTAGGGTCAGGGCTGGGATAAGAGCTAGCTGGGATTCGGGGGGGGGACCAAAAGGGATGGGGGAGAATGAAGACACGATGCTAAAAGCACCCAGGGACTGCAGGGAAACCGGTGCGGCACAGCCGCTGTACCCCCCCCCCCCCCCCTTTCCTCCCCCCTTCCCTTCCCTTCCCTTCTGATTTCAGGTCCTATTTGCCTGCAAACTGCCTGCAAAGGAGCCACGCTGCCAGGTCCAGATGGGGGATGCTGTGAAATTTCACCCTCAATCCAAACCAAAAACCTCCTCTCTCCGCCGCCCCGCGCGGATCTCAGAGCCAAGAAGTTCCCATGGGTTTCCTGCTCCCAGTTGGACGTTGCCTGCAGCAGAACCCAAAACCTTTTATGGGGTGCAAGGAGAGCCGGGGTGGAACAAAGCAGCTGCACAGCTCGGCCATGCCCAAGGTCAGTATTATTACAATATACTCTGACAAAAATAGAATCTCATTTCATATCAATACAACAACAACGGAAAAGAAACCCCCCCCCCCCAGAAAAAAAACCAGTTTTCTGTACTGTTAGCATTGCTGACATAGTGAAGCTCGCTATTTACAGTTACAGTAGCCAGGGGTAAAATACTACCAGGGAGATCAGAGAGGGGAAGGGGAAAGGAAAGCACAGCAGGTGAGGGCCCTCCTGATCCAGCATGGCTTCTGGTTGTGGGACGGGGACGGAGGTAGTGAGAAGGCAATGCTCGTGTTTGGGTCCGTGTCCAAAAAAGAAGGAAGCGAAAAACATCGAGGTGAGGGAAAAGGGAAGGAAAGAAGGGTGTAAAGAGATGGGGAAGAGGAACGTGAGGAAACCTGCGGTGGAAAGGAGCCCGCAGAGCCTCCCTCCCCCAGGTAGGGAGAAGGTGAGTGGTGATGGAGTGTCGTCAGTTCGGGGGGTTGGAGAGCCCTGGGCCACATCTCTGCTTGGCGGGGAGCTTCACGAGAAGGAGAGGAGCAAAAAGGGGGGGGGGGGGAAGCGTCCCTATCCCCCATCCTCACCTCCATCCTCCTGCGCTCAGCATCCTCCCCAGTGCTGGAGGTCCCAGGGGGGGGCAGATGGACCCGCATCCCCCCTCTACAGGGCTGAGTGCTGCTCCTCATAGCGCCCAAGCAAGGGCTGCCTGCTGCCCCCCAGCCCCCAGTGCCCCCCAGCCATATCCTACTGTGCCATGGGAGCACGTTGGGGGGGGGGGGGTCAGCAGGAGGAGGTGGTTGGGGGGGGGGGGGGAGGTGGTGATTTGGGGGGGGGGGGATATGGGGGGGGATATGGGGGGGGGATATGAGGGAGGGATATGAGGGGGGGGGGATATGGGGGGGATATAGGGGGGGGATATAGGGGGGGGATATGGGGGTACAGATCAGAACCAGGCTTTGGTGAAGCAACCACGCTTTCAGTAAAGCAACGATAAGCATTTCCGAAACACATCAGTGCGTACTTCTCATAGGAAAATATACACGATTGTATTTCATTCTCCAAAAAAAAAAAAAAAAAAAAAAAAAAGAAAAAAACCCATTAAAAACAAAAAGCAAACTAGAGCCCAAACACAATATATTAGCTGGTCGGTTCTTTTTTTTGTTGTTGTTTTGTCGTTTTTTATATATATATATATATATTTTTGTCGCCGTCGCCGCCGTCTTCCATTCGTAACGCTACGCTCTGCTCAGGTCCCACCTTTCCTCTCTCTCTTTTTTTTTTTTGTTTTTTTTTGGTTTTTTTTGCAAATGTTTTTTTTTTCTTCATGCATTTTATAGCCTTTGAGAATAAATAAGCTCCGTTTTGCTTCCACATCTCTAAAAACTGCAGCATTTTAACTATTGTCGTTTCAACCGTGCAATTTTTTTTTTGTGTGTGTTTTTGCTTATTTTTTTTTTGCAACACCCCTTTAAAAAAAAAAAAAAGGGAAAATATATATATATATATTCAAACTAAACCCTATACAACGCCAAAAAAAAAATCCAAATTAAAAAAGAAATTATACACAATTTGTAACTGTCAACAGTACAGATGAGCACGAGAAAGAAAAACCGCAAAGATCCAAAGGATTCATAGAAGCACGAAGGAGGGTGTTGGTTTCTTAAGATTGTCGTTTCTCGTTGTCTTTTGAAAATTAGGAGGAGTTTCCTGGACTCTTATGGGGAATTAAATGACCTGGGCATAATGATGATGACCCCCGAGCTCACGATGGGATGGGAGAGAAATCCCAACGCGCCGACCCAAGGCGTCAGTGCTGAGCTGTGGAGTCCTGGCGCTGCGCTGCTCCGGTTTGGCACAGCTTGGCGCACACCAAGCAGCCCAACTCCGCGTGGCTGAAAGCAGTGATGCTTTACGGTCGTTCTGTTGGGTTTGTTTGGGTTGGTTTTTTTTGTATTTTTTTTTCCTTTTTTTGTTTTTTTTCTGGCTCTCTGAGATGGCGTGAAGTCAATGAGCAGAAATGTTCCGTCCAAGCGCCGCGCTGCTGCCCTCCCGCTCCTTTGCGGGGCTGGAAAAACGTTTGGTTGCGGCGTTATTTTGTCTTGCAGGACGGTCAGGAAAAAGAAACGAAAATGAGAGCGACGAGACGTCGTCAATCCCACCTAATTTCCAAAGCGAGGCCGTGCAAAGAGCTGCCGTTTGGGTCCGATGCACGCAGGGTGCCGGCGGTGTGGCTGCTTCCTGGATGGACGCGGGGACAGAGCTGGGACAGAGGGATGGAGCTGGGACGTGGGGACACATCCACGTCACCTTGGTGTGGACAAGAAGCCCGGCGCACACCGTGCAGGGTTTGAGGAGGAGGGAGAAGGATTGGGGCACAGAATCTGCCCATCCCCCCCCCCCCCGGCGTGCCGCAATAGGAATGGAACACCAAAACATTTTGCATTCGGAACCAGATCAGCCTATGGGGAAATGGTGGCAAATGGGACTTTTCAAAGGGTTTCAGCAGGAGGTCGCTGCCAGCACACCTCTTTCAGCTCCGTGCAGGGATTGTGGGGCTGCGTTGGCTCCGTGCTGCCTCTCCACAGCCATCACCATTCGCTCCCATCTGAATTTTCAGAGGCCTTCCTCTGCCTGCTCGCCTTAAGTTGCCCACATTCATTTTCATCACAATCCGCCCCAGTGCAACAGGTTGGGCCGGAACCTCCCTAACTCTGCTGGGATCGCTGGGAGGAGGCAGATGCACAGCCCCCATCCCTTGGGGAACTCCCTGTGCAGGATGAGGTTAGGTGCTGGGACAGGTTCTGTGCCATTCTGCAACCACAAGCTTCAGTGGAGAGGAACGGTGCGGCCAGAGGACCGACCTCACAGTCCTGAGCAGGGACAGGGGCAGAAATGGCACCACAAAGCAGCTCCAGAACTTCCCCTGCTTCCCTCGTGCCCTTTTTCCTTCCACTGAACCAGGTGGCTGAGGCTGCTGCAGAGATCCTGCGCAGCTCAGTTCACTCCTCCCGAGGCCTTCAGGCAAAATCCCTAAGGACGTTATTTCAGTGGCAATCCTTAGATAACAACGATTTACTCCTAGCTTCTAACTTAAAGCTTCGACCCATACAGAACAGGGAATGCATTTTAGACACACTTGCAGCATTTTTTTTTGGTAAAATGACCGTTTCTCCCAAACCAGCCTTGCCTCAGCCAAGCACCCTGTGGGGCTCGGTGGGACCTCAGCAGAGGTGGCTGAAGGTTTTGGATGATTGTGGCCGGAAGCAGCGGTGCCCCCTTCTCTGCAGGGAAAGATGATGATGTCCACAACCACCTCTCACCCAAACAGCAAAGATCAAGCCTTAAACCTGTCTCGTGTTCCCCCCACACCTCCAAGCAATGCTGCAGCACACAGCCTTGTCCCATGGGACTGAACCATCCCCTCCTGCCCAGGCTGTGGGGAGGCCCTCAGGGATGCTCAGCGCCTGCATCGCTGCACCAGTGCAGCCCCACAGCCCCCAGCTCCAATCCTTCTCCCTTTGATTTCCATGCCACCCAACCTGGAACTCCCAGCTCCCAGCTGTACGAACTGCGTGCGTCGCCCGTTGTGCTAGAATGAATGCCTACAAAATCCTAAAGCTATTTCTCAGGCAGTTTATGATAATCTCCCCACCCCAACCCCTAAAACCCGTTTTTGTCCCCAGAATCCTCCCCTTCCCCCCCCCTCCCCTCCCCGCTGCGAGCCAGCGGCGCTCCTGGGGATGACGGGGACCCGTTATGTGACCCAGGTATCCAACCGCATGCGTTTCACTGAAGGGCTCTCCCCCTCGGCCTCACCACCAGGGCGCAGCAGCCCCAGGGAGGAGCTGAAGTCGGTGCGAGTGGGATCATCTCGCTCACTGCCCTCGTAGGAGCTGGTGTTGCTGCTGAGGCTGTCGACAGGCGAGCGGCCGGTGGGCTCGTGGCGGGGCTGGTGGGGGAAGGTGCTGAGTGGGGTGGCAGTGTTTCGTTCCCGGTTGGGTGAAACGGGCTCCGACTTGATGCTGATGTTGGGGTTGGTGTTGACAGTCAAAGTGGTGGTGTGGGACAAGTGGCTTCCTTGTCTGAGCATCCACGGGAGCAGGGGAGGGAGGGGAGGAAGGAGAGGAGGAGACAACGGGAAGCCTTTCGTTACTCATCCATCGTACTGGCAGAGAGGGGGCAGTGCCAAATCCCCCTGTGTGCCTCCCCACCTGCCCACAGGGCCATAAGGAGCAGGGGGGCAGGAGGACCATTCACTCTGCGTATCCCAGACCCACTTCTGTACAACCATGAAATGAGACCAAACCAAACCAAAGAAATGAGCCCTCTGCCCATCCGCAGAATTCATCACCCACCCTTCACTGCCAACACGACATCAGGCCAGGACCTGATCCTGCCAACCTCATCCCCACCGTGCTGGAGCCCAGAGCAGCTCCCCAACACAGCACCCCAAAGGCAGAGAGCATTCAGCAGTGCTCAGCCTCACCAACGGTTGTGCAAAACCATCAGAGCGTGGGGTTGTCTGGGCACTGCAGAGCTCTTGAGCTCCTGACCAAAGGATGGAGCACGCCCTGGAGCCCCTGCTGGGCAATGCACAACCTGCTCTGAGCAACTCGTGCTAGAGGCAGTTGCAAGCAGCTTTCTCCTGCGGAGGCTTTAGGGCTCCCACTGAACTCCTCCGTTTCTTCAGTCCCTGCTTCTTTCTGTTCTGCAGTCTCTGCGCAACCAAGAGCGAGTTGCTTCAATCTTTATTTCGACTGCAGTACTGTGAGAAAGCTCTGTGAGTGGGGATGCTTTATTTCCAGCTCCATTTCAGAGCACCTGTTCCAGCAGGAGTCTGCATGGATGGGTTTTTTTTTTTTTTGGAGTAAAGCAATTCATTTTCCATGTTACAAATAGCCTTCCCTACGCTGCCAGGACCACTATTAGCAGTTCCCTTATCTGCCATGCCTACTCCATGCCCTCTTCCTCTCTTGTGTCAGAAGGGAGCAATGCTCCTGCTGCACTTGGGCAGCCAGCTCCAAGCCATGGCTCTCAGAAAGCAGCACCCAGCCCTGACCTTGCCTGGGGACTCCCAGTCACCTCTGGGACAGCGGTGCCCAATTCCCTCTGCATCATTTTATTACCATTTGTACCATCAGAGTGACCCTGGGGCTCATTTCACTTACATTAAATTTCCTAGTGATACAGGAACCAGGTGCTGCTGCTGCTGTTGTTGCTGCTGCTGTTGCTGCTGCTGCTGTTGCTGTTGTTGCTGCTGCTGCTGCTGCTGCTGCTGCTGTTGCTGCTGCTGCTGCTGCTGCTGCTGCTGTTGCTGTTGTTGCTGCTGCCAGGCAGAGATGTTGCCAAGGGACAACCCACCAGGTGAGCTGAATGCTGGCAGTGAAGATAACTCAGCACTTGTCAGCTGATAATCTGGAAGGGAAGGAGCTCTTCAGTCATTTCAATGTCAGGGCTTCTCTGACCCAGCCCTGAGCCCTGCAGGAAGACAGAGACCCACTCAAGAGGTACAACAGAGCCGTGCCTTTCTGGGGAATAGCTCAGGGACTCAGCAGTTTCATAGAGGTGCTGGGCATGGGAGGTGACTCTTCCAGCTTCGAGGCTTTTACTGTCCGAAACATAAAACACTGCAGTGCCCTTGGTTCTCTCCAGTACCACACAACCATGGACATCCATGTACAAATGCACACACGGAGGTGAAGGGGACAGATTCAGTGCCTTACAATCTGCACATCCACCCTACAGCCAGTCTGAGCAGCTGGCAGAGAGGGGGCAGTGCCAAATCCCCCCGTGTGCCTCCCCACCTGCCCGCAGGGCCATAAGGAGCAGGGGGGCAGGAGGGCCACTCAGTCTGTGCATCCCAGACCCACTTCTGCACAACCACAACCGGCTTCTGAGCATCAGCAGATGGCGCTCCCTCCCCATAGGAGGAGGCAAAGCTGCAAGGAGCCTGCCTCGAAGCAGGACCCACTGCAAGGAGCTGCACAGCCCAGCAGGAGGACCCAGCCCAACACTCTGCAAGTTGCCAAGGTGGCAACTCCTCAGCTACGCAGCACGGGGAAGGAAGCTGCTCTTCCAAGAGATGGCCAAAGCTTTGATCAGCCCTTTCCTCAGAGCCACGTCTGCATCTGATAGGGATGCAGATGCTCGATGCTGATCTGCCCTCACCCCACTCCTCCCCACTGCCTCTGTCATTTTGGGCGCCTGTGGTTTCGGCTTCCCCACCCCTGCAGCAGCAGCAGCAGCAGCACACAAAGGAGGCTGCCAGGCAGCAAGCAATGCTGGCAGGCTGATGGCAGGCACTCCCTGCACAGCAGCAGCCCCATTCTCACCCCGTGAGAATTCCCACTAGCGCTGGTCCTTCCACTTCTGCAAACACCCCCAGGTCTGATGACCCCAAGCAGCGCAAGGAAGGGCACACAGCTCCTGTAACCTCAGCAGCCCCACGGGGAGGATATCCCTAGGTTAGAAGTGGGAGGAACAAGGAGCAGCACCCAGGGCTTGGGTTTGGTGCAGACATCTGCACCCCGTAGCGATGTGAGCCCTGCCAGCCCTGTGGCATTCAGACATCCCAGCCACAGGCGCCCGGGTGGGAATGGTTTCTCTGCCTGCGGCTAAGCTGCAGGAGGAAAATAAACACCAAAAGATAACAACCAGCTCTACCCCCCCCCCACAACCCCCCACCAAGACTTGTAGCAGTGCAAGGCCCAATTAAAACCTATTTCGGGGACTTTAGCAACACCCAGACTCGTTGGTGGCCCGCACCGACTTCCACACAGGGAGAGAAGTCAAACAGGCATCTCCTGGGCTACACCTACTAATTATGTGAGGGAGTTCCCAGCACGCCTATCCTGGGCTCTTCCAGACGAGCAGCTTTCTGCATTTCTTCCAATTTTTTCTCTGAGCAAACACCAAAGTGAGTGATGAGGGAAAACATCCCTGCATCACTCCCCAGTGCCCCCGGGGGTTTGGGCAGGCTGCAGGTGAGCAGAACCCTTTGCTGGAGTTGCCTTGGGCTAGCACACACCTCACCAGCCCTACAAGCAGGACGGTCTGCATTCTTTCCAAACTTTTGGGTCCCTGACGCTCATTTTCATTAAGCCCCTATTACAACATCACTTGCAGCTTTCGAGAGAGCCTTGAGATGGGCGTAGCTGCAATTAACATCCACTTAAAAGCATCTTCACGCTGCCAACACCACGTAATGGGCTACGGCATGAGAACCGTGCCCTCACAGCCTTCCTGGATACAACAGCGAGTTCCCATTCTTAATATAATGAGTTTCCCCTTTGTTTTCATCTGGTGAAACTCTTGGCCTCCGACCGACCGCATCTGGCAGCGGTGAGCAGCACCAGATGCTCTCTGCAGCCATTCAGGGAGATGTGCAGGAGGTGGCAGCGCCCTCACCTGTGTTGTACGCAGTCGGCATGGCAGAGAACGGCAGCCCCTGTGTCAGCAGGCTCGGGGTGGCCACAGAAACAACCGGCGTGGTTAGAGAGTGAGTCGCCTGGGAGACACCTAACCGCTGTGTGTTCTGCTGGGGAAGCAAATGGAGGCTGTTACAAGGCGGCCCGCTGCACCCCAAGCCCCAAACCCCAGCAAGGTTACAGACACCCACGACCTCTGTGAAGCTCGCTGGCAGCTCAGGGAGCCCTTGGATCACTTTTCTGCTCAGGGCTGGGGGTTTTCTGCACGGAGGGCGTCTCTGTGCTGCAGCAGCGAGGTGCCTGTTTGTAAGGCACAAATCCTTACAGCCCCCCTGCCCATGCTGAAACAAAACCAGCTATTATTTCCCAGAGGATGCGTGCGATTGCCTTCACTGCACTGGGAGAAGATCACGGTACGAAATCAGTGCCTGGTGCTGCACAGGGCTGCTCCTCCTGCAGCAGGGGCGAGCCCATGGCCTCCAACACAAGATGCAGACGTGAGGCACAACTGAGAGGATTGAAAGGGTGCTGTGGCATCCTAGAAACCAGCTCTCAGCAGCCCCTGGGCTTGATGACCTCACGAGGTTGGGGTGACTCAGGCATTAGCAGGGTCCCTGGTGGAAAAATCCTGCGCTCATCTGGGTGCAAGCCAGCCTCTCCCCACGGCTCTTCAGGCAGTTACGTGGGCAGATCTACGGGTCAGCTTCAGCCCTGTTTACAAGGCAGATAATCTGGGCTGCCTCTGCTGATCTGATTTAAATCAGACTCAAGAGGCTTGCCTCTAATCTGCAGCACCCCCGGCACACGTCACCCCGTGAAGCCTGGGGCACTGCCCAGCTCCCAGCACGCCTGGCACGAGGCTGCTGCATCCCCTGGGGCACAGCCTGCACCAGCACAGCAGCACCCAGGGCTGCCATGGAGTTTTAGGGCCAGGCATGGGTGCCTGCACCAACACAGGATCTCCTGGGGTGCACTCAGCACCTCAACCCTGCCCTAGAAGGGTATGCAGCACCCACACGCTGCCGAGGAAGGCGATTAGCTGGGTGCTAATTGATGAAGAGCTGAGGCTGTCAGAGGTTTTCCTGGCTTGCACCCTGCTGGCAGTCACCCTAGGGGGTGCCCACTGCCCCATAGGGCAGGGATGCTGAAGGGAAATGCCATCACCAGGAGCTCATCCCCTGCAGTCTCAGGTGTGTGGCCTCGCCATGCCGCAAGGCAGCACCTAGTTTTAATCCCAAACCATGCAGGCAAAAGGTGCTGACATGTGCAAGATGCCACACATAGGTTGCAAAATACCCTGAGTGGCAAGCTGCCACTCGGGCTTGTTACAAAACCATGCAGTCATGCTCCCAGGTGACATGGTGGTGCACTGGTGGAACAGATCCTGCCCTATGCTTCCAATGGGAAACAGCCCATGGCATGCAGAAACACGGAGGGGTTTCACCTTCCTGACCCCACTAAAAGCAGCTCCACGGCTTACATTGGGGTGGCTGGGAGCATCCTGGGGAGAGCAGGCGGGTGACATCCCAGGGAAAGGAGAGCTAGGATGGGGGCAACATGCAGGGAGGGGATGCAGGGAGGTGGGTGACTGCAGCACTGAGCCTGCAGAGCAGCTGTGGGCAGACGGCCCCCACCTGCAGAGCTGTGCCAAGCTCCCTGTCCCCCTCCTGGATTCTGTCACCTCACTGCCAGCTGGGGTTGGGCAAGGACCACATTTTGCTACAGGCAGAGGCAGCCTGGCAGCTCCAATTAAAGCTATTCATGCTAACCTGGCTGATTTTTGCCTAAAGCCAGCTGCTCCTTCAGGCAATGCCCTGCGGCAGAGGGAAGGGTGAAGTGGAGGTGCTGGCTGTTTGGAGGCTGCAGGTGGGGAAACTGAGGCACAACGTTGCCAGGGATTCGGGTAGGGAAGGGAGGTTTGTAGGGCACGGAGAGGAGCAGAATTCAAGTCTGCAAAAGCCTCAGCCAGCCCTGGCCCTGGCCAAGTATCTCCTCGCAGGCTGTGAGAGGTCCTGCCTCACTCCTGTGCTTTTGGAAAGCTTTTCCCTGGCTGTGTTTGCTGCATCCTACAGTGGCTCTCGTCCTTTCCTCACTGCGCTGACCTGTCGCCCATCTGCCCTGAACCAGAATAGCAACAGAAAAGGGTGAATCATTGCCACAAACAAGGTGGTGTTCACTTTGCTGGCAGAAAGGAGGAAAAAAAAAATAAAAGAAAAAAAAAAAAGCCATAAAAATAACACAGAAAATTGCCCCTGTGCACAAACAAGGGCTGGTGCACGGATGAGCCAGGCAATGGATTCACACAGGCTGCAAATAATAGCTTCATAGGAAAATAGGAGAGAGCCTATGCTACTCCCCCCCCCCCCTGCTGCGGGCCAGGTTTCCCCATGCCCCCCCATGGGCACAGCAGTGCCCAGGTTGGCTGTGTGGCACACAGGGTGAGTCCCTAAGGAGGATGAACCACCTGACAGCTCGCGTGACAGCCTGCAGCTCAGCCCTTCCTTCCGATTTGTCTACAAACAAGGGGCTTTTTGTAGCTCCTTTAAGGAAGGGGGCAGCGACATCGATGCTGCGCTCCCAGCAGAGAGAGGCCGTCAGGGATGCGGGGACAAACAGGAGAAGCGGCCCAGGTCACAACCCCCACCGCAACGCACTCTCAGTGTCACTCACCAGAGCCAGGTGATCCTCCGTCTGCCCGCACAGGAACGGGGAGAAAACCAAGAGGCACCATTAACCCGCTGCCCTCACCCACCGCCGCCGCACCCCGCGTTTGCCGGCTGCTCGGGGGGCCGGGGCGCGCGTCGCACGCCGGGTGCCATTCGTGCGCGCCATTAGGGACACGCAGTGGGTTCGGTGCAAAGGGAAACGCGAAGGGAAATCCTCCCAGCTCCCACCGGCACAGCGGGGAAGAGGTGCCTGTACCGAACCCACGCTGGTGCCAAGCTCCCTGGCAGTGCCACGCGGCGCTGCTCACCAGGTGGTGCATCAGCCCTTTGCCGCTCTGCGAGGTGATGACGCGCAGGTCCGGCTTGCGGCTGTTGGTGGCGAGCTGCGTGCTGTGGGGTGGCGGTGGAGGGGACTTGGCTGGGATGATCTTGCCCAAAGTGCTGCCGTTGGAGACGGGAAGGAGACCAGGGGAGGCACGAGCGCTCACGTAGCCGTTGCCTGCAGGAGAACGGCCACAAGGTGAAACGCGTGGCGATGGTGAGACCTGTGAAGCTGTCCTGGGTGTGCAGAGCAGGGATGCAGACCCCCATGCACCGAGCAGCTCCTCGCCTGCAGGAGCCCACGGGCATCACCGCAACGCTGCAGTGCTGCCTTCAGCACGACCCCTGCACGCTGCTGGTAGCAGGGCAGCAGGGCCCTGTCGAGGCGGATAATTGCTCTCACGTTCACTTTTGAAGCTGCTTTTTGGCAGCAAAAAAGGGCTGTGGGCAGAGCGGAAGACCTGGCGCACTGATCCCACTGCCCCTTTGAAGATCTGAGAGTCCCTCCTCCTCCTCCTCCCGCTGCCCCACTTAAGGATTTTATGTGCAAAGAGGAGAAGGCAAAAAAAAAAAAAAAAAAAAGAAGAAAGGGAAGGAAAAAAAAAAAAATTTAAAAAGGAAAAGATTTGATGAACATCAGGAAGGGAATAAATTGGATCAGATTACTGTTCTGATGAGGGCTTTTTTTTTTTTTTTTTTTTTTTTTATTTTTATGAATAGGCCCCAAAGATAGAAAGGCGTTTAGCAATCACCAGGATTCAGCCCTCGTATTCACTGCACGTTAGACCAGGAAAAATAGGTCGCTGATTGCATTATTAATCACATCTACCACTGCTCTACATCTGCATTTCAGCTGGCAGCGGCAATGCTGCAGCCATGGCAGGTGCCCACTGCCGCCCCAGGCCAGGCACACTGGGGATGGGATGAACCTGGCGAGGACACAGCCTTGCCCCCCAACCCTGAGATGGGAACAGAGCCTAAAGGAAAGTTAAAACTTGATGCTTTTGTTGCTGAGATGGCAGCAACATCAATGCGCACGCGTGCAGCTCCAACGGCAACCATAAAATCGAGGTATGCTGCCTCACGACGGTGGGCAGCAGTTGGGGTGGATGGGCAGGACACCAGTGCTGTGGGGTTGGGGTGGACGTGTCTAATGAAGTAAAACACCTGCCATGCTGTGCCTAGAAGGAACAACTACGTGCTGCTCTGCACAGGGGAAAAATGCACGAATGCAGCATCTTCAAAAGCGCAAAGACGCCCAAACGCAGGGAGGCTGATGGAGGCAGTGAGCACAGGGTGTTTCCCTCCAGCTGCAAGGTGGCACAGCAGAAATCTGCATGGCTGCAGAATCCAGGCCGCGGCCACCCGCGGCTGATGATTCAGAAGCTGCAGGTAACCTCAATCCCGCAGAGCGAGCGAGGAAGAGGAGGAGGACAGGAGGACGAGATGCCCCAGGGACACAGCAGCCCCCCGTGGACGGAGGGCAGGCAGGGCTGGCCGTGCCCCGCTCCTCACGCCCGTTTCCTGGAGCGGCGGCAGGAACGCGGGGAATGCTGCGGTGCTGCGGTGACGTCAATGCTGACATTCAGCAGCTCTGCCAAGCTCCTCGCTGCCACGGCTGCTCACAACAGCTGATGTGGGGGCGGCGGGCGGCTTTGGGGGGCAGCAAGGCGGGGAGGTGCAGCCCCACAGCCCCCCCCTCTCCCTTCTAGCAGAAGCCACCCCATCCCCACGCGGGTTGGCGGTGCTGCAGAACCGCTTCCGAACCAGTTTGGGTTTTGCTGGGGCTAATGCCAATAGCCAGGCTTCTCCAGAGTGAGCCTCTGGCAAAACTAGCATCAAAAGGGACAATCAGGGGGCAGGGCTCTGCTCGCCTGGGACAGCAGGTGCCAGAGGCTGCGTGTTGGCTGACCTGAGCCGCGGGCAGGAGGCATTATTAGCTCATTTTATAGCCGGGGAGCTAAGCCACATGGTCTGAGTTGAGTTAGTGCTGGGGCTCTCGCAGTGGAAAGGGGCCCTAATGAGCTTTTTTCCTCGCTGTAAAGTTCCTTTACAGGGCCCAAGTGCATGGAGGAATCAGGTGTTAAGTAACTCAGCTGAGGTCAGCGGAGGAGCGGGTTTCAGCTCAGGGTGCTAAAGCCCAAATCAGGTCCTCTTTTGCCTGCCAAAAGCCAAAGCTCTTTGGTTCGTAGCTCTTCCAAAGAGCAAGGACCTCAGCCCCACGAAGCACATCACTTCCCTGTATCTCTGATGGAACATTGCAGAGAGGCTGGCCTGGAGCATCTCCGGCAAAGCCTCTCGCTGCCAAAACCCTCCTTAGCATTTCTCCATTCCCCAAATGTGCTGGGTTGAAAGGAAAACACACATTCCTGTGTTAGTGATGGGAAATGGAGGCACAGAAGAGA
Organism: Lagopus muta; assembly: GCF_023343835.1. Lineage (NCBI taxonomy): Eukaryota > Metazoa > Chordata > Aves > Galliformes > Phasianidae > Lagopus > Lagopus muta. The sequence continues at coordinate 901,729 of NC_064461.1, forward strand.
GAAAAGAGCCCAGCCTGCTAGTGCCAGCCCCACACCACTCCCCACTTACCCACAGGACTCGGGCAAGCTCCGTTGGTGTTGTTCAGGTCACCCCCAAGCATCGCCCCTATGAAACAACCAGAAACACGGGGTCAGGGCCATGCTGAACATCGCTCTTGGGGGAGGGAGGAAGGCAAAGGAAAATCAGCAGTGCTGCATTCCCGGCGAGAAAGTCCTGGGCAAAATGAGCAGCATTCCTGGTGATCAGGTTTGGAAACAATATCCAGGCAGATCCGTTTCCTTTGGGCAGCAGCCAGGCGGCACAAGGGCCTGGTCCAAAGCACACGGCTTGGAAAACACTGTGGCTATTTTGTTCCAAGCCTTCTGGAGGTACACAGGGGCTGTGCTGCAGGGAAATGAGCCCCAACAGCACAGTGTGAAACACTATCTGCCCTGTAACGTTTGCACCGAATGGAAACCACCCCTAACACTGCCAGCGCCGCTGCAACGCTGCCTTCCGTGGCTCTGCTGCACGAAGGTGAATGCTTGGACAGCACTGGGAAAAGCAAAGCAGGGGCCTCAGGCTGCCCAATAACAGATCCAGCTCCATCACCCCGAGACAGGAAACTGCCTCCAGCCACTGCTGTCAAAGCAGGGCTCAGGGTGGCAGCAGGCCCTTGAAAGCACAAATGCTGCCGCGCAAGAAAGGCGTTTTGTTCCCCATGTGAAAGCGTGATCATGGGTGTCGTGGTCCCAAAAATACTTTACTTGGCAAAAGGGCACAGAGTTCCCTAAAGCACGGCAGGCACCGTGCTCCCTGCAGGGGATGGGGATGCAAAGCAGGGTCTTGGTTGCATTGAAGTCCTTGAGCAGCAGTGAGCACTGAGCAAGCTCCACGCCAGCACTGCCTTTGCTTTGGAAACAATAACGCAGCTCGCTGCATTCCTCTTGACTGCATTGTTAAAAAAAAAATAAAATATATATATATATATAAAAGAAATAACTTGTCTCACATGCAAGGCTCTGGCTCCTATAAACAGGATTTCTTCCGTGTCCCAGGCAGTGAGTGAATGAAATGCAGATGGTTGGACTTGGAACACCTCAGTGCTCGCAACCACAAAATTATTCCCCCTTGAAACAAATGTTTCGTGAGCTGGATGGAAACGGCAAGCGCCGAGCAGGCTCTGCTTTGACAGCAAAGCCTCTTTTTTTCTGCAGAGGCCAGCAAGAGGGCAGGGGTGATGCCTACAGACAGAGCCACAGCGCAGGAGGGAGATGCTGCTCTTTGGAACCAGCAAAAAGATCCCTTTTCCTCTGAAATCTGGGGCCCTGCTCCTCATGCCCAGCTCCTTCAGTCTTTCAGAGAGCCCGGGCAGCCAAACCAACGCTGCCTCTGCCATTTGCAGCCCAAACGACTTTTACAGACCATCTGCAAGGACCGAAATAGCAAGCAGGGGCTTTCTGCGTGCTATTATTATTTATGATGGCACCGCAGGAGAGTCGGGCTGCGGTCACATGTCCCCCTCACCGCAGGGAGCGCGGGTGACGAGAGCCTTTCCCCAACCTGCTCTCACCACCCCACGCCAGTCCCCGCTGGAAAGGACCACTCCTCGGATCTGTCAGCAGGTCTGTGTGAGTAATCGCTCAGCGACCAACTGCAGCCACCGCAGGCTGAGGCAACAACAACAACAAAAAAAAGGCCCTTTTTAGGCAGCGGTCCCACGTCCCCGACGGCGCTGGGACACAAGCAGCCAGACCTGGGCTGGGAAAGACACCGGGTGACTCAGAGCCACTCGCACCGCCTGATGTGAAATATCCTGATGTGGAAAAGCAAAGGGTGATCCCTGGGCAGGGAGCCGTCGCTTGGAGCTTTGGGCTTCTTGCAGAGGGGATGCAGGATCACTCACCTGCGCTGGCTGGCCGCTGCGGCAACCCTGGGGACACGGTGTTCCTCTGCAGTGCTGGTTGCTGTGGTGAGAGGAGCCGGGGGTCAGTCAGCGATGAGGTTACCAGGGATTGGGTCACCAACGAGCTGCCCGGGCTGCTGAACTGCAGCGTGTTCTGGTTGGTCACAGGAACCGTCACTGGCATGGCAAAGTTTGGCGTGGGCACTGCAGACTGAAGAGAGAGAGCAGGAGGTGAAGGGGAGCAGGCAGAAGGAGGTGCTCACTTTGCAGGCTCCCAGCAAGGGGGTGGGGGGGCCAGATCCTGCCTGGGATTGGCAGCACCGTCCCATGGCTGCAGGGGAGTCAGCGTGGCCACCCCAAGCCTCCACGCTGCTGCACTTCCATCTGCACGGGGCGTGATGCACCCATCCATCTCAGCATCTCGGGGCAGCAATGGCACAGGAGCCATTGTGGAACAGCACGGAGTCTGCCTAGACACATCACAGATTCGCCACTGGCTGCTTTCTCTTTCTTTTTAGGCCCACGTTTATTTCCCCGTCACGTTTTCAGAGCTCAAAGCATCAAAGAGGGGAGAAGTGCCGTCGGGTTCCCCTTGCAGCACCGCCCTCTGCAGAGTGGCTCCGAGTGCCAGGGACAGGCTTGCAGCGCCTCGTGCCCTCCAGGTGACACTGAGGTCTGTCCTTCCACCACCAGGAGCTGTGGGGCAGGAGGAGGAGGCGACCCAGTGGGAGCAGGAGGACGGCTCAAGCCCTATCCTTGTCTGCAGGTCGAGGACCAGCTTCACCTACCAGCGTCCCCGCAGGAACCAGACTCACCGTGATTATCCCATCAGCCTTTCTTATGTCACTGATTTGCTCTTCATTAACAGGAACAGGCACCTGCTTAGAGGCTTTAGCAGGGGCTTTGTTAAAATCCCACTTTAATTTGCCAAGGGCTGGGAAAGCAGAGCGCTCAGTGCCACCAGGCAACACCCAGCGTCCCCACCAAACACACCAGCAGGCGTGGAGGGAGCCAAGTTCCCAGCACCATGGTGTTACAGGGTGCTGTTCCTTGGTGGCTGAATTCCTTTAAGGGGAGAGGAGAGGAGGGAAGAAGGGACGGTGCTCACCAGGCTCACTGCTGGAAACCCTCCCACCCGCTCAAGGGCATCCTGTCCTTCAGAGATCCTGTGGCCCCGAGCTGGCGCTGCAGCACGGCTCCAAGGGCTCTGGGGACTGGCGTGTCCCCTCCCAGGGCTGTACAAGCCTTAACACAGCCCTAGCCCTGCAACCAGGGGTTGCAACCAGCTGCAAACAAACAAAACAAAACAAAAAAAAAGGTGGGGGGGCCACGGGGAGCCTGGCAGGTTTTGTCAGGTGTGTGAACAGCGTGGCAGCATTGTGCAATAAAGCACTGTAAGCACGTGTGTGTGCGTTCCCAGAAGAGGGAATGAAGAGCAAACCCGGTGCCTCACATCCTCAGCGAGGATGATCAGAGAGCAGCATCCGGCCCCTGTGTCTCCATGCTGCTGCCAGGCCAGCGTGCGACTGGGACCCAGCACCAGTGCCTGGGGGTGGCTGGGGCACAGGGGCTGCCTGGATGGGCTCACACCTCAGTCCAAAATCTGGGGAGAAGATGCACACATCAGCCAAGCCCCCTAATGATGTCTGATTCTATCAAAAGCCATTGCAAACACGCTCCGAGCGCAGAGGGACTCTCCACAGCGAACACGGCTGCTGTTAGCTAACGAGCCCAGTTAGTTCTCATCACACACAAAAACACTCCAGCTGGTTAAAAAGGAGAAGCGTCACCTTCAACAGCACACGCTCTGCTGGAACTGCTCCATCCCCACCGCGCAGGGGGTTTAGACGAGGAGCCGGATGCTCTGCCTTGAACCCCCAGCACCCGAATGCCCCCCTGCCCAAAAACACAGGCAGGCCAGGGCTAGCGCAGGGGCTGCAAGGGGATGGAGCTGTGCCTCCACCCCAAGCAAGCCCTGGTGGGGTCAAAATCTCTTCCCTAAAGAGCGAGATGCCACCGAGGCAAAACGCCTCGTGCTTTGCAAGCTGAGTCAGCAAAACCAAAGGGAGATGGATTTCAAGACCCAATTTTCTTGAAAAGCCAGAATTTTTAACCTGTGTGGGCCTGCAAAGCGTGGAAGGGCAGATATCTCTTTTTTTTTTAAGGTGGGGAGGGGGCTGTGTCGTTTCCTATCGCTGCATCCAGCCCTTGAATATGAGCCTCCTTGCTCCCTGCAGCGTCCACGATGGCTGCAGTGACACGGGGCTAATCCCACTGAAGGAGGTTTGCCTGCACCGCCAGCCCTCGCTCCCACTGCTAACAACTAATTTGACACGCGTTCCCCCCTCCCGTCTTCTGACACAAATCCCTTCCAGCGCTGTCCTGATGCCACCCCGCTGACGGGCCTGGGATCACGGGCTAAAACCTCACTGGATTTCTGCCATGGCCACCAGCTGCCCTGAGGGCTTGATGGATTTGGGTGGAATTAAGGCAAAATGGCCCAAAGTGGGCTGACCCAGTGCTCCTCCCCGCCAGCTCACGGGGGCCTGGGGCTCTTAACCCATAGAAAAACCCTTATGGGGGGCAAAAGGGTGGCCAAGGAGACTCAAATCCAGTACTCACGGCCAAAGGGCAGAAGAAGCCCTGACCCAGAGCCCAGGGATGCTGGCTGAGTCGCCCGGGGGGCTGCTCCCACTTCTCCAGCTGGGAGACCAGAGGGTCCCCAACAGCTCCTGGTGCCGCTTCCACCACTTTCCCCCCTTTTCTACCCTCGTTTCCTGCCCCTCTGGGTGCATTCAGGGCCCTGGTTCCCACGGCACAGCACGGCTCCAAAGCAAAGCCATGCAAGACCCCCGTCACCCAGAGGCAGCCGGGGCGGGAGGGGCTGCAGGCCACCAGCTACTCACTGCGAGCCGGTAACTCTGCATCATTTTATCAAACTCCTCATCAATCTTTTTATATTTCTCCTCCGTCTGCGGGGTCAGTGCAAACACTTCATCCCCTTCCGGGCTTTCGCATTCCCTGTGCTTCTTGTTCAGCGCCTGTGTGACGTTGAGGGGGAAGGGGGAAAGGGGGGGGGAGGGAGGGGAGGGGGCAGCAGGGGTGTTGGGGAAGGAGTGGGGACGAGGTTGGGGGGGGGAAATCGAACAGAAGAAAAACAGAATAATGAAGGCTTTCTGGCCACAGAGCAGCTACTTACACCGTATCGCTTGAACAGGATATCCAGATCCTCGCTGCCTTTACGGTATTTATCCTCCATCAAGGGGCTCTGGTCTATCGAGTCATCTCCGTCGGGTTCCGGGCTGTCACAGCCATTAAAACCTTTCTTTCTTAACGTCTGAAAACACAATCAGGACAGTTTGAGACCTGAGACTGGTGGGGTTCTCCCGGAATGTCCCTGCAGCACAAAGGTGGCATTAAATGATAGGGACGGATGGACAGACGGATGGATGGAGGGAAAAACTGCCTAGATCTCAAAAGAGCAGCGTGTGCTGGTGCTGAATTTGGACCCATACGAGCTCAGATGAGGGTTTTGTCACCTCCAGTCAGCACGATGACAAGGAGGGGAAGTGAACCTCGAGGATGGGATGCACCCTCCTGCTAGAAATAATAGCTAAGATGTTTTTGCCCATAGGAAACAGGGCCAAAAAGCAGACACAGGTCCTATCGCCTGCGCTCCCTTATGCAGGAGCTTGGCAGGATGGGCACTCAGCAAAAAACCCAAGCAGGGTTTGAGCAAAAAGTCCCTCTTTTCACACAGCAGAAGCCAATCTGCAGCCTGTGCTACGCGTGCACATTTAATCATCTTATTTTCAAAATACCAAAAGCAATTAGGCGTTATTATGGAACCATCACTTGCCAATTTTTTTTTTTTTTAAGTCGAAGCTACAGAATTTCCTGGAATTCTTGATCTCTTTTCATGCCAAATTCAGAAGGGGGAAAAATAAAGGCCTTGACAATTCTCCTCTTCCCTTCCTAAACAGCTATAAACATCTCTGCTTCAAGGCCAAAACATCCTGGAGCCGTTCTGCTCTACCTGGAGCCATGCAGGCAGTGCAACCAGGAGCTCTTTGCCTCCCACTGCCATCCCAGCAAGCTCCCCTCCTTCCACCTGAAACCCCTCCATCTTTGCACCCATGCTTCAACATCAGCCACTTCTGACATCATCCAGGCTTGCAGAAACCATTTTGCCAGCCATGGTGCTCACATGGTAAATTCAGCAGCAGCAGCAAGGAAAACCAGCAGATTCTGACATCACCTCTCCAAAAGGAAACAAGGCTTTCAGAACGCGCGCTTCACCACCCCAATTTCACGCTCTTCCTTTGGATTGCACCCACAGTGATGTCTTTACAGATGGGGAGATGGGGGGGTGAAGCCCCACTTGGTGCTGCCATCCCCCCCAAATCCTGCTTATTGCTGCCATTTCTTTCCCCTTCACACAGGAGGGGCAGCTCCAGCAGAACGCGCTCTATTGGCACGGCTGGCAGCAAATGCAACCCGTGCTGCCCGGACACCAGAGCTGGGGCTCAACTTGAAGGCTGAGCCAAAGGTTGGTTCTCAAGGCCACTCTTTGAAGGCTCCTGAGGATTCTTCCCAGTTGTTTTGCTATTTCTGTCCACTGCCCTTGTTTGCATTTCGTACGACGCAGGCAAAAAAAACGTGCCATGCTCTTGCAGTGGGGAAGGGACCGGCTTTGCCTTTTTTTGGAAGCTGTATTTTTTGCAAAATTCTTTCCCCAAATCTTTTGTTTCGCCGAGGCAGCTGGAAAGTTGAGTCTCCCTCCTTGCTTAAAAAAGAGATTTTCCTCCCCCCTGTCTCTTTCTCTTTCAGAGGCAAAGTGGAAAACATTGTTCCATGAGCCATGGAAGCAATGAAGCTGTGTTTCCTACAGATGCGTGCAGCAGGAGCTGTGCTGGGGAGACTCTCTGGTGTCTAATAAGGGGCTGTGCCCATGCTGTGGTGTTTCTCCTCACCGTGGCCAGCTGTCCCACCCATCTCTGTTCACAAAACTTAAAGGAAATCCCTCCTTCCTAAAACCTACAGCGCTGAAAACGCAAGGGAAAACGACCTCTTCTCACTTAAAAGCCCATTTCAACTGAGTTTCTTCACCTGAAAAAAACGCCAAAGGATAAAACCAGGGTGAGGACATCACCTCACAAAGGAAAAAGACAAATAAAGCCTTTTCCTGGTTTGGTGGCTGCTGACACCCTGTTCAGGAGCGGGTTTTAACCCGAGGAGGGTGGGAGAGCAGCAGGAAACCCTTAGCATGTGAGAGGAAGCGATGCTCGGCCAGGATGCAGCCGACTTCCCTTAAAGGAGGGTGGCTGCAATTTAAGCAACTCCTGACTTTGGGGAAGGATGGAAACGATCAGGACACGGCGCCCCTGCACCTCCTGCAGCAACGGAACTGGGAAGCAAAGCAGGAGCCAGCCACACAGCCAGGGAAAGCAGAGGATGCGCTGCCTGACCTGGAGCATCCCCACAGCCCTGCCCCGTCCCCGTCCCTCACCAGGAGCTGGCACATCAGCTGGGCTTCGGGAAACGAGAAGCGACAGCGAGGAGCAAAGCCGGCGTGATCCGCAGCCGGGCGCGCACGTGGCACTCAGCGTGCCTGTCTGAGGCCTCGGCCGGGCCCTGCGATTAAGGACCCCCCCCCCTTTTCTCCCCCTCACTGCAGTCAGAGAGATTTTCTCAGACTTAAAAGCTTGCAGCAGTCAGGACTGAGGCTAGGCAGGGAGCGGAGGGGCTCAAACCCCTCCTGCTGCACTGAGTGCCTCATCCCAAGAGCTTGGCTTCACTGCTGCCAACCCCGAATCCCTGTGCCATGCAAGGCTCCGCTGCCACCAGATCTGAATCCCTGTGCCATGCAAGGCTTCACTGCTGCAAGCTGAATCCCTGTGCCATGCAAAGCCCCACTGCCACCAGATCTGAATCCCTGTGCCATGCAAGGCTCCACTGCTGCAAGCTGAGTCCCTGTGCCATGCAAAGTCCCACTGCCACCAGATCTGAATCCCTGTGCCATGCAAGGCTCCACTGCTGCAAGCTGAATCCCTGTGCCATGCAAAGCCCCACTGCCACCAGATCTGAATCCCTGTGCCATGCAAGGCTCCACTGCTGCAAGCTGAATCCCTGTGCCATGCAAAGCCCCACTGCCACCAGATCTGAATCCCTGTGCCATGCAAGGCTTCACTGCTGCAAGCTGAATCCCTGTGCCATGCAAAGCCCCACTGCCACCAGATCTGAATCCCTGTGCCATGCAAGGCTTCACTGCTGCAAGCTGAATCCCTGTGCCATGCAAAGCCCCACTGCCACCAGATCTGAATCCCTGTGCCATGCAAGGCTCCACTGCTGTCTGCTGAGTCCCTGTGCCATGCAAAGCCCCACTGCCACCAGATCTGAATCCCTGTGCCATGCAAGGCTCCACTGCTGTCTGCTGAATCCCTGTGCCGTGCAAAGCCCCACTGCCACCAGATCTGAATCCCTGTGCCATGCAAGGCTTCACTGCTGCAAGCTGAGTCCCTGTGCCATGCAAAGCCCCACTGCCACCAGATCTGAATCCCTGTGCCATGCAAGGCTCCACTGCTGTCTGCTGAGTCCCTGCACCGTGCAAAGCCCCACTGCCACCAGATCTGAATCCCTGTGCCATGCAAGGCTCCACTGCTGCAAGCTGAGTCCCTGTGCCATGCAAAGTCCCACTGCCACCAGATCTGAATCCCTGTGCCATGCAAGGCTCCACTGCTGCAAGCTGAATCCCTGTGCCATGCAAAGCCCCACTGCCACCAGATCTGAATCCCTGTGCCATGCAAGGCTCCACTGCTGTCTGCTGAGTCCCTGCACCGTGCAAAGCCCCACTGCCACCAGATCTGAATCCCTGTGCCATGCAAGGCTCCACTGCTGCAAGCTGAATCCCTGTGCTATGCAAAGCCCCACTGCCACCAGATCTGAATCCCTGTGCCATGCAAGGCTCCACTGCTGCAAGCTGAGTCCCTGTGCCATGCAAAGTCCCACTGCCACCAGATCTGAATCCCTGTGCCATGCAAGGCTTCACTGCTGCAAGCTGAATCCCTGTGCCATGCAAAGCCCCACTGCCACCAGATCTGAATCCCTGTGCCATGCAAGGCTCCACTGCTGTCTGCTGAGTCCCTGTGCCATGCAAAGCCCCACTGCCACCAGATCTGAATCCCTGTGCCATGCAAGGCTCCACTGCTGTCTGCTGAATCCCTGTGCCGTGCAAAGCCCCACTGCCACCAGATCTGAATCCCTGTGCCATGCAAGGCTTCACTGCTGCAAGCTGAGTCCCTGTGCCATGCAAAGCCCCACTGCCACCAGATCTGAATCCCTGTGCCATGCAAGGCTCCACTGCTGTCTGCTGAGTCCCTGCACCGTGCAAAGCCCCACTGCCACCAGATCTGAATCCCTGTGCCATGCAAGGCTCCACTGCTGCAAGCTGAGTCCCTGTGCCATGCAAAGTCCCACTGCCACCAGATCTGAATCCCTGTGCCATGCAAGGCTCCACTGCTGCAAGCTGAATCCCTGTGCCATGCAAAGCCCCACTGCCACCAGATCTGAATCCCTGTGCCATGCAAGGCTCCACTGCTGTCTGCTGAGTCCCTGCACCGTGCAAAGCCCCACTGCCACCAGATCTGAATCCCTGTGCCATGCAAGGCTCCACTGCTGCAAGCTGAATCCCTGTGCTATGCAAAGCCCCACTGCCACCAGATCTGAATCCCTGTGCCATGCAAGGCTCCACTGCTGCAAGCTGAGTCCCTGTGCCATGCAAAGTCCCACTGCCACCAGATCTGAATCCCTGTGCCATGCAAGGCTTCACTGCTGCAAGCTGAATCCCTGTGCTATGCAAAGCCCCACTGCCACCAGATCTGAATCCCTGTGCCACGCAAGGCTTCACTGCTGTCTGCTGAATCCCTGTGCCATGCAAGGCTCCACTGCCACCAGATCTGAATCCCTGTGCCATGCAAGGCTTCACTCCTGTCTGCTGAATCCCTGTGCCATGCAAGGCTTCACTGCTATCTGCTGAGTCCCTGCGCCGTGCAAAGCCCCACTGCCACCAGATCTGAATTCCTGTGCCATGCAAGGCTCCACTGCTGCAAGCTGAGTCCCTGTGCCATGCAAAGTCCCACTGCCACCAGATCTGAATCCCTGTGCCATGCAAGGCTCCACTGCTGCAAGCTGAATCCCTGTGCCATGCAAAGCCCCACTGCCACCAGATCTGAATCCCTGTGCCATGCAAGGCTCCACTGCTGCAAGCTGAATCCCTGTGCCATGCAAAGCCCCACTGCCACCAGATCTGAATCCCTGTGCCATGCAAGGCTCCACTGCTGCAAGCTGAATCCCTGTGCCATGCAAAGCCCCACTGCCACCAGATCTGAATCCCTGTGCCACACACAGCTCCATTGGTGCCAGCCCTGAGTCTCTGTGCCATGCAAGGCCCCACTGCTCCAATCCCTGTGCAAAGCTCCACTGCTGTCTGCTGTGCTGTGCAAGGGATTCAGGCCTGTGTCACCCCCTCCTCATACCCCTGAAGTGCTTCTGGAGGCACACAGGGCTGTGTCTCTCCTACTGGAATGGGAGACGGGTGTCACACAGAGGCAGCCACCCCTTCAGCCACTCAAACATCTCCAAACAAAACGCAGACCTCACAATCAGCTTCATCCCTTGCCCATAGGGTAGAGCAGGATCCTGACCCCACTGCTGTGTTTGCCAAGCCTCCCACCATGACCTGAACCTCCAAGGAGAAGACATGCTGTGAAGATCTGACAGATGAGACACCAATAACCTGCACAGAACTGGGGCTCTAGTGAGACCCAGTCTGAGTCCAGCCAACTCCACGATCAGGAAGGGTCCTAGCAGGGTTCGGAATAGAAAACAGAAACACCCTGGAGCAGCCCAAGCCCTGTTGCACACAAGGAGAAGGGATGAGGACGAGGATGGATGCCTGAGTGGCTTTGAACCCGCCTGAACAGGATCTCGGAGCAGATGACAGCAGCTCTGCTGGCTAGACATGCTGAGCCTCGGCTCCTCTCCCCACCATCCGCCAGTGTCCTTCCGCTTCCCATGCTCCTCTCTCCAGCTTTGGATGCAGATTCATCTTTTCATGTGGTGCAAACACAGCATTTCTTTGGGTGCCAAGGACTGCGTGTAACTTGTCGGCTTGGGAGTGTTTGCATCTTGGACCATAAGGGAACAGAGAATGCTGCCCAAAATGTTTATGGTATTTTTAGGCTGAGACAAATCTGTTCGATGCTGCGAGCTCCAGTATGAGCATCCTGGGGAGGCTGGGCAAGGTTGCATCGACGAGCGAGGCAGGGAACCGTGGCTGTGAAATGCAGCAACTGAGGTGCATGAGGCCCTGCTGTTCCCAGGATAAGGCTACAACCAGTGCCTCAAATAACATCCAGAAAGAGCATTCTGAACAATTAGGAAGGTCAACAGACAGCTGCTTGTTGGCTGCTCGGTGCTGAGGAGGAGCGCAGCGGACGTTGGTTCAAAGCGCTCACAAAGAGACGCTTCAGGGAGGTGGAAAAAAAAAACCAAAACAACCAAAGAACCCAAAAAAAAGCCAGATTTTTTGAGCTAGGTTGTGGGATTGCCTGGTTTTTTCTTGATGAAATCAAAGCCTGAGCTCACTGCCTGAGGTGGCTGCATTGCACCGGAGGGCTTCAAAGGCACAAATCGCAGGTCCAAGTGGCAGGAGAGGACGGTCTGCAGCATCCTCGCCACGCAAGCCCCAAAGTGACTAACGGTTCCACCGGTGCTAATTGATGCCCGCCCATAATGTCAATAATTACCCAGGCAGCCCTCGCGTTTGTCTGAATTTGCCCATGCGTAAAGGGAGCTGCCCACACACAGCTTGCAGCTGCTGAGTGACACACGCGTGGTTCTGTCACATCATCGCCACGATGCGGCTGGGGAGCTTAGCGAGCATCCTGTGCTCCAGAACGGGACATGGGAACGAGGAGGATGCGGTGGGGATGGCCGGAGTGGGGTGTCTGAGAACAAGGCTGCTGGTTTGGAGGGAGCTGTGGGGTCGCCAGCCTCAGCAAGGGCTGGATGCTATGCCCTCGTCATCCCTGCCACAGAGCTGGGTCAGATAGGATTCACTAAAGGCAACTCCATCAACCCAGTGGGAGGCAGGCTGTGCTTTGAGCAGAGGTCAGAGGAGAGGCACTCAAAGGCCTCCCCAGCCAATGTCACTTGGTGTCAGCTGCTGCTGCCCTCCTGGAGCCCCACTGTGTACAAATGACACAGTTCACAGGGCCGGCTGCAGCTCTGGGAGATGCTTCCGAAACCCAACCTGATTTACCAGGAAAATACCCAAAAAGCCACCTCCATTTCACAGCAGTAAACCAGCACGTCACTCCAGATGGCTTCCAACAGCACCGAAATTTGACCAACAGATGCCAAATCAGCCTGGAGGTCTCCTCGTTCCCTTCAGATCCTGCTCAGCCTCCTCCCCGCCCCAGCCCTGCTACAGGGGGACGTGGATGTGGCCTCACCTCAATGATGTCCGCATTGGTCCGGCTCTCGTGGGGCTCGTTGTACTCGGTGTATTTGAGCAGCACCTTGTCCATGTCGGTGCTGGCATACTGGAACAGCTTGTTGGAGTGGTTGAAAATGATCAGGGCGATCTCGCAGTCGCACAGCACGCTCAGCTCGTAGGCTTTCTTCATCAAGCCGAACTTGCGCTTGGTGAAGGTCACCTGGAAGCAAGCAGAAGGGATTTGGGATGAACAATGGAGGAGAAGCCAAAAGAAAGCAACAGCAGGAGGACACCTCTTGTACTCAGCTTCCCCAAGTGGACAACAATCCCAAGCTCTCTTCTCCCACCTCCCTCTCCTGCATGGCCCAACAGATTTGTGCTGATGCCTATTTTTGGGCTCGCAAGGCAGACACTTCACAAGCGCAGAGATGATTATCAGCATTGGAAATTGCATATTGCCAAATCAAGAGAAAATAAATTTCAGCAAAATCCCCAGCAGAGCTACCATCTGTTCAGGGGCTGCGGGTTGCTGAGGGGGGGTTTGAAGTTGAATGTTCTCGCAGTGCAGAGCTCTTCCTAGCTCATCACAGCAGCCTGGATGTCACCCAGCCCTAGCCTGGAAAGCACAGGTGTGAAGTGCAGTTTTGTGCCCCAGAAGTCAGAGAGCTGCGTGTTCCACCTGCCAGCACTGTTTGCTGCTCTCCTGGTACCTTGCATGAGCACTGAACATCTCACGGAGGGAGAGTTGTGCAACAGGAGGTGGCCGTGGCCAGAGCAGGGTGCAGGCTCCAAACCCAAGTGATTCCCAGTCTGCACCAACACCCACCAGGATGCAGCTGGCTGGAGAGGCTGGTTTGGGGGCTCCTCATCCCGCTCACAGCACCCATGGATGCCCTGAGCAGCTGCAAAATGCCCCTGAACCCCCAAATGGAGAAAGGTGCAACACTTGCTCTCTCAACAAAAAGCAAGAGGAAAGGAATAGGAAAGTGTGGAGGGGAGGCTCCCGCACTGCTTCAAGTGTGTGTGAATGCTGGGGCACAGGCAGCGACCAGCTGTGACACCCTGCAGCGCTGGAAGGCTGCTCCCTTGCTGCCTGCATGCAAGGTAGGGCTCGATCCCACTTAGGACCACAGTCACAGCATTGATCTTGAAGCCGAGCAGCTCCAGCCTGAGGTGTGGAGGCAGGAGCTCGATGAGACTTTGGCTCAGCAGTGCCACGGGAGCTGAGCCTGAGCATCCCAAGGCATCGTCGCCACAGCCCAGCAGGCACCCAGTGACCTGTGAGGGCACAGCCCATGCCTCCCCATCCCTGCTGCTGGAGCTGGAGCACATCTCATCCCTGCCAGCCATCTCCTGAAGATGATTAAGCAGTAACGAGATTGGGCTCTAATCACCTCACCCGCTGCTCTCCGCCACGTGCATCGCTCGCCCCAGCTCCAAATGCAAGCTCACGTGGCCAGCGGGCACCCAGGGACCCCAAACCACCGAGTGCTCAGGGCTGCCCTGAACTTCTCAGGATCCCCTCAGCTCTGAGGTCACCTGTCCAGAATGAAACAGCAAGCTGAGCGGTGACATGCAGACCAAAGCACCAAAGGATCCCCATCCCTCTGAGAAGAAGGAGATGTTTCCTCCCCAGGGGCACGGCACAGAAGCAATCCTTTTTCTTGGTGCCCACAGCTCTCCTTGCAGAGAAAAGCACACATCTGCCCTTTAACCAGCCCTGCCCCAAAAGCATCAGAGCTACGTGTGCCCTACACATCCAGCAGCTACAGGGAAACACCAAACCCCGCTGCGCCACGCAAAGGGGCTGAGATGCACGTGGGCACGCGCCCCATCTCAAAGAATTAACCTTCTAAGTCTAAGAGGGTAATCAAATCTCATGCTTCAGGGCATAAGCCGATCACCAAAGGGGTCAGGAAGGAATTACTGCCCCACACAGCCCTACACTACCAGGGGATTTTTGCCTTTCCCCTGATGCAGACCATATTGGTCATTGCCAGAGTCAGCAGCCTGGCCCTGAAGGACTGATGGTCTGATCTGTTCTGGCAAATCCTCTCCAGTAATTCCCCTAATGACATTAGAGACTCTTACTTGCTTTCCTCCCCTGGGTTTGGCTTCTGCTGTAATCCCAGTCCCCTCCACACAGACTTGCGCTCCCCGCTCCCTAAGGATGACTGTTGCTGGACCAGGAGAGCGCAGCCACAGCAGGGAGGCTCTGCTGGTGACCCCCTGTTTCCAGCATCCCCCAGCCACAATATTCCCATCTCCAGACGGAACATCCGCCTGCAGCAGCAGCGGGAGAGCAGCGAGTTGAAGCAAGGCAACCAGCCCAGGGACCTGAGGCTCACTGCACATCTGAGACTGTGGGAAAGGGCTGCAGACCCCCATGCCACAGCCCCAAACGCCTCCTGCTGCCTTGGCTGCCGGTGCTGGCAGCAAGATGCTGCTTTCCCATCCCGAAGGCTTTACACAACAGCGCTGGGCTGTGCCACCGGCTCCAGCATGACCACAGATTTTCCATTTGCTGCAGCTCCAAACAGGGCTGGCTGCGTGCGTGCAGCACCACACTCCCCTGCACATCCCCAGCAAGCAAACCCCAGCTTCTTTACCAACCCCAAAAGCCCTGCTTGCTGCTTGCCACGGAAACGAGCAGTGCCACGAGCTTTTGAAGTCATTAGCAAAGACACTTCACGCCATCCTATCCCCTAATCACCAAATAATGAAGAAAATCTGCCATTTTCTATTGTTCGACTGAGGAGCAGTAGGAACGGTTCAGCACGTTCTGCTATCTGCCACTTCTCCAGCATTAGGGATAGACAGCCCAGTTTGTTTTTCCTGGAGGACAAATAAAAAAGGCAGTAGAAAAGTGCAGCAGGACACGCACTGGATGTCCTCCACGTCCTCAGGAAAACACAATGGTGGAGCAACCCCAGAGCAAAGCTGCTCCAGCAAAGCGCTGCCACTCTGCAGCTTGGACTCAGCAAGATGAAAATGAGGGAGAAATGACTTTTCTTTTTCCCTGTGAGATGCATGGATGCGTTTACCCATGCATGTACACACATGCATGCATGTCAACAGCTCCGTGTCAGTGCAGTGAAAAAGCCCTGGCCACAAGTTAGCGCTCCATTGAAAAGAATTAAAATTCCTTTGGGTTGCTAGCGTTCAGAAAAAAAATGGATCCTTGTTGTGGTTGTTTCTTATTGGAAAAAGCCTGGTGGAAAATGTCAAACGAAAGACGTTCTTTGCAAGGGAAGAGAAGTGGCAGCTAAGTGGGGAGGATGCTTTCTTCTAGGAAGGGCTGAGGTGTGAGCAGCTCTGCGCTTGGTGGAGGAAAACAGGGCGGTCTGCTGGGCTTGGGGCATCTGCTGTGAGCAGCCTGAACCCGGCCTCTATGGCTTAGCATTATGGGCTGGATGAGAAAAGCAGAGCTTGGCCCAAAAGGGATGCAAGTGGGGAGTTAATGAGAGTCTCAAAACGTGTGATAATTGGTACTTGGGGGGCAGGGGGGGAAGGACGACTCACCTGCCGGTTCCGCTCATCGGTGATCCGCTGGATCTGGATCTTTTTCCTCCCCATCTTCTCAGGAGATCCCTCACCGCAGCAGCACAGCGTCACCCGGGGGAGTGCGAGAGGAGCCCCCTTTTAAAATGTTCTCATGAAAAATGTTTGGGGGGGGGGGGGGGAGGGGGGAGGGAGAGAGGGGGAGCGATGAAGAACCAAGGGAAACCAAACGAAAAGGAGCTGGACGCTCAGTTCATGGCACCCTCCGGCGAGTCCAGTGGGGCTGAGCCATCAGAAACCTGCAGGGACAGAGGCAGAGGTGAGACCCAAGCCCATAGTTTTGAGGGGCATCCCATCCCTCCCAATTTCAGGGAACCCCCCCCGCCATGCCATCGCTACCATCCTCCCAGGATGTGATGACTTCTTTTCTTCTCCCCCTCTTAATAATGCCACAAGCAGCTGGTGATTAGCTCAGGCAATTTAAATCCATCTCCAGTTCCTGCATACATCTCCAATGTTGAATTTTAAAATGTCTTTATTTGATTACTCGAAGTAAAGAAAGAAATACGCCCGTATAACCAGGCACAGAAACCTAATTCTTAGGGGCAGGGCGAAGGAGGACAGGGAAGGAAGCCGGGTCAGGGCACCCCATGAAACACAGCACCCCCAGCCCCATTTCCCAGTGCAGATGGGTGGGATGGGGCAGCAGAGGCACCGAGTGCCTTTCCCCTCTGTTTTTCTCCATGTTCTTTCTTCGAGTGGCTGAATAAGGGCAGTGATAACGTCGCACTTAACACAAGGGTGCCCCGTGCCAAGGCTCAGGCTGAGGGAAACGCCAGTCCCAGAATAGCTCCCTATCTGCCTCCACTTGGCAGCACCGAGCTCTCAGGCTGCTCACAAGCGATGCGACCAGAGAGAACCTCCTCCTTCTCCCAGCACCCAAAACCTGAGCTCCTCTCCTATCCCACAGCCCCACAGCCACCCTCCAGGGACCCTGGCCCCATCCTTCGCCAGCCCAGCCCCAGTTGCTCCCCCCCCCCCCCCCCCCCCCCTTCTCCCCTCCCACTTCATTTGTCAGGGTTCAGAGCTCTGTGACTCACTCGCCCTATTTATTTTTTTGGCACAGTTATTCATCCTGCACTGCACCCGGCGATCTCAGAGCTGATTCGAGCACTGGAAGGGGAAGAGGATGATTCCCCCCCTCTCATCACCCAGTGTTGGCTCCGTGGAGCAGCCAAGCATTCAGAAGCCCAGAGAGGTGAAGGACAATAGAAAGCCTTTTCTTTTTCCCCAATAAATCCCACCAGGAAAGATCAGTGCAAGGACAAGCACGCTGAGATTGCATTTGTTGATCATCGTTTATCCAAACTGCTGCGTGCATCCCCTCCCAGCCAAGCAGCGGTGCAATGGAGACGCTGCCAGGTCCTGCTCCCCATTCCCACCTGCACCAGCCTGTGCAGGAGCAAGCTGGGAGCCACGAGGGTTTTGCACGCACAGAGAAAAGTGGGAGGAGGAAGAACTTTCTGCAAGGCTTCCTTTGCAGCTTTTCCCCTTGGAGGTGGCACTTCTGCAACGCGGCTGCCAACGCACCGTTCCCATCCTCAGCACCGAGCAGCAGCTCTGCACCCAGAGCAAGGGCAGCACGCTGATCCCTCCCCTGTTGCTGCAGCACTTGGGAGAAGGAAACCCTTCCAAGGGGTGACAATGCATCGGCCATCCAACCCTGAGAGCAGGCATCCCCACCAGCAGCAATAAGCACTGGAGAACACAGGGTGTAAATCCAAGCCGAAGCGAAAGGAAGCGTTATTTTAACCTCAACCATTTGGGGAACTTCTTCCCAGGATGTAGAAGAGCTTCACCACACTTCCAAAGGGTTTGCAGATGAGCAAAGCCCAGCTCAGCCCTTGCTTGGGCACTAAACCACGTTTCTTTCGCCGAGCTGCAAGCAAAGCCCAGCTGCACCAACACAGATCCCCTTCCCCCAGCCCTTTTCTCTCCTGGTGTTTTAGTTGAGGTTTTGGGGGTGCTGGAGCATCCCCCACCCTTCCCCAATGTATTTCAAAGCCAGGTATTCTTTCTGGCTTCCTGACCAGGTGGCTGTTTCACAAATCTCACCGTCCCCCCCCTCCCCAGACTCCACTTTCTGCTCAGCACCTGCAATAAAGCACCCACATCCCCATCCCCACCCTGGTACAAGCAGCCCATCTCCCCAAGCTGATCCAACACCCCAGCATGTCGTAGTGGCACAAAGGCAAAGCCCAACCCTTACGAGACAATGGAGAATCTCTGCAGCCCCAGCAAAAGGAATCATCCCACTCCACTTCGCCCCCCACTCCAGCACCCCTCATGTGCTTCTCACAAGGATGACTCTGGCAGAGCAATTAACACACATGCCAATTAACTCCAAGCAGGTGCTGGTTAACTCTGTGCTGAGTAATTCAACTCTGGCTCCGAGTAAATTGCTTTAAATTGGGTAGACGAGGGAGGGAGCAGAGTTAGCAGTTTGCAAATAGGGGAAGGGAGGAGAAGAAAAGGAGGCTCTCAGCTGGGAGATGTTTGCACAAAACAAGGAATTTGGGGGTGCTGAGTCCACAGCTCTCAGTGCTGGCAGGCAGAGAGCTGCTCTCCTCCAAGCCCTTATTTCTGGGTTCCTGACTGGCTATATATATTTATTCCCAATCTGTTTTACCTGTTGCTAAATGATCTTACCCCAGTGCCACGTGGGGCCCTTTGCACCGTTCCAAAACTGCTCCCTTTCCCATTGCACAGACCCACGTTTCGCACAGAGCATCACTGGGAGCTTCACGTCCACTTTCTGTTGCCCGTTTGCTGTTTTTAACGCCCATTTATAGCATCTCCTTTTTGCTGCCTCCTCACCAAAGCCAGCTCCATGCACGCCTCCCCCCCTCCAAGCTGACACAATGAAGCTGTCCTCTCCTGCAGCCCCACCTGTGATCTCAGCACAGCATCAGCTCCAAATAAACCAAATAAATAGGAGAGATCAAAACCTGTGGATCCCAAAGACCAAGGGAGAGGAAGGCAAATAAAAGCAGTAAATATATTCTTTCCAACCAACAACAACAAAGTGTTTGTATTTCAAGCGCAGCCTCCGCATGGCTCTGCGCTTTCCAGCCTGTTTGTGGGCATCAGTGCAGAGCCCAGCGTGGCATGAAAAGGGACTGCAAAATTTGGAGGGCTTCACGGAAAATAAAAGTAAAGGGGTGCTGTTTGGGAGTCCAGATCTTAATTTTGAGGCACCTGGGTTTAGCAAAGTCCTCCCTGAGCTGGTGCAGGGAAGAGGGCACAAGGGTGGGGAGATGGAAAGGCAGAGAGTCGGGAAGGAAGGAGAGGGAAAAAAGGGGGAAAAGGAGGAAGGGAAGAAGAGGGAAAAGAAGGAAAGGAAAAAGAAGGGAAAAAGGAAAGCCCTGACAAGGTGCCAAAAGGACCTGCACTGCTGATTGTGCGGAGGAGGTGGATGGGAGAACGGCTGAGAGCGGTGCAGAAAATCCTAAATTAAAGGGAGAGAAGCTGTGGCCACCTGCTGCAGTGCAGGAGGAACGAAGGATTTGCTGCAAAGAGGCAGTGAGTGCAGAGCTGCACGTCCCAAGGTATGAACTCCCCCAGGTGGGTGCGCAGAGATGCTCCGCAGGCACCCGGCACCAACCTGGGTGTTAGGATTTCATGGGCTTCCACCAGGAGAAGGGATCCCGAGCCCCGGATCTGCAACACCATCAGCACCTGCACAGACTCAGGTTCTCCCATGGCTAAAATCCACTGCACAGCCAAGGTTCCCAACTCCACAGTGCCACACATCTGTCTCACCACGAGGCCTGGACTTCCTCCTCTCAAGGATATGGAGCCAGCTCCGGTCACCTCTTGAACCTGCTCTAGTTCTTGCCTTCCTGTTTCCTCTCTCGCTGACGGCCAGACCTCCCCGTTGTGACTTAATTGTTGTTTTTGACATATCCTCTGCACCGACACCAAGGACTTTTCGTTTCCTCCTTGCCGCTTTCAGGACACACAGGACCAGCTTCCTCCTCCTGAGGAGGGTGGAAAACAACCCCCTGATTCATTCAGCCACAGCGCCCGTGCTGCTGGGCGCCGTTCTTCCTCTTCCTCCTGCACTGTCTCTGCTCTACACCGTGCTCCACATCAACCACTGCCATCTCCCCCATGCCTGCCATCACCCCTCCACGCTCTCCATCACTGTGCCACTGTCACCCCTCCAAGCCATCACAGCTCTGCACCCCCTGCCATCCCAGCGAACCATCACATCCCATCCAGGATGGCAACCTGGGGGACGGGGACTGCAGAAACAGGGACGTGCAGCGCCACAGGACGGGAGAGCAGCCACAGCTTTGGTAGCAAGGATGGCAGAGGCTGCGTGCGCCAGGCGAAGGGCTAGCTCATCCACTCAGCGTTGTTTAGCACCTCTTTATCTCCAAACCGAGATCAAAACCACACAAACGCACTCGGGTCCCCTCCAGAGCTTCTATTCTGGTTTCAGGATGATGCTATCTGGGTTCCTGTGCAGTGTCTCCAGATGCACACGGGGGAGGGGAGAAGAAAGCGGCTGAAGCGCTTTGCTCTGGTGTGAACCTGGCTGGGATGCACAGCTGCACGGTCGGCCCCAGCCCTCCTGGGGACAGATCCTGCTCATGGAGCAGGTGCAGCAGCACGGGTCTCTGCAGCTGGCACCAGCTTTGTGCAGCAAAGTGCTGGGCAATGCACTCTGGTGGGTACCTGGCTCCCGGCTGGATGCATCCCACAGCCACAGGTATCACCACGGGAGGCTCCAGAGAGCAGAATCTGGGCTGGATTCAGCAGAACCCCTGAGGAATTTGAAGGTAGAAACATTCCTGACCCAGATTCAGGCGTTCTCTGGAGGAAAGCAGATGCCAACTGCGCTGCCAGCTCTGCTGAGCTGTAACAAAACCACGGGTTGTGCCAAGAACGGCCGAGCCTGGGGAGGAAAGCACAGCCCTGCAGTGATGCTGGAGCACCAATACTCGCGTGTTGAATTAAGGGGGAGGGGAGGGTTGAAAGGCTTTGGGGAAATCAGCAACCAGAGGGCTGCAGAGCAGAGGTGCCAGGCAGTACTTTGCTGAAGTGACCCCCAAAGCTGCCCACAATGGGCTTCAACGCAATCCTGAGCGGCAGCCCTGGTGGCAGCAGCATCCTCATTCAGGATCCAACCCTGCTGCGAGAGAGGACATCCCTTGGACACCCCACCACCCCACACACCCACCACCACAGCACTGCCCATCTCCTGCATGAGAGCATCCCATACCCCCCCCTTCCCCCCCCTCAGGCACCCACAGCCACAGCGCTGCCCGTTTCCCACGTGGGAGCATCCCAACACCTCGCCTCCTCCCCCCCCACCCCGTAAGCAGCCTCAGAACTGGGATGATTTTTCCCCTGTACTAAGTACAGTTTTCTAAACGATGGGAAGCAAGAGCCCATTATCTGGCTCTGTCGCCCACCCCCACGGCTCCCTGCAGGGCATGAAATAACCACCTGCCAGCTCCCCGGAGCCGAGCGCTGCGGCAATGATATCGCAGCTTCCCCTGTCACTATTGTCAGAGCAAAATTTAGATACCTGGTAATGAGGAGGTTTAATATGACAGATGAGAGGTTGACTCATTAAAAACGGGAGAGAAGGAGGGAGCTGAATTCGGGGATGGATCCTGTGCTCCCAGCCCAGATGGAAACGGGGAGGCTGTCAGATTGAACCCGTTGACAGCAGGAGCAAAAGTAAAGCAGGTCCTGATGGCAAAACTCAGCGTGGGGCTACTGGGGAGGTAAGGGGATGGATGGGGGTGGGAAGGGAGGATGGGTGGGGTGGAAAGGGACGATGGATGGGGGTGGGAAGGGAGGAATGGATGGGGGTGGGAAGGGAGGATGGGTGGGGTGGAAAGGGAGGATGGATGGGGGTGGGAAGGGAGGATGGATGGGGAACTATGGTTAGGGTAAGCATCAGGCATCACCCCATATGAGAGTGTCAGCCCCTCTCTAAGGATAAGGCAGGGACCCACAGCTCTGCTCCCAGAGCTTGAAAAACCCCAAAATGCACCGAGCCCCAAAGGGACAAATGCTGCCTGCAGATCTCCCCATCCAGCACCACAGTGGGGCCCTGCAATGCAGTGGGAGGAGGGCAGATCACACCCAGCAGGAACATTTGTCCTCCCCATCAGCAGAGCTGGGTTTCCCCCAGTGCTCTCCTGGTAGTGGGTTTCACCAGGGGGAACCTCCACAAACCCCATCCCTCGCTGCTCATCCATCCCTTTGCATCCTGGACAGCTTCTACCCCCCCAAAAATTTGCTCCTCAGCCAAGCAGCTGGAAGCTTTCCACCAAACAACGCTGTTTTTGTTTTGTTTTTAATAAAGGCAACGAGGCCCACGTGCAGCACTTTCCATAGGGAGGCACCAGCACTGCAGCCTGCAACCAGAGAGCACAGCCACAGTGGAAAAGCCCAAATCAAACCAAGGTGCAAGCGGCCGCGTCGATGCCACTGCAGCATGTTTCCCATTAGCACAGCCACGCTGCCAAGGGCAGCTTTAACCCCATCTGCATCCTCTTCTGAGGGCAGTGCACTTGTACAGCGTGCTGCAAGGGAAGAACAGAACCGATGCCTGAAACGATGCCGTCCTCCTCCTCCCTGCAGGCTTTGCACCGAAGCTTTCACAGAAGTGGATATTAAAAGGATTACCGGCACGAGCAGAAGTATTATCAGCTCTAACACAGGCCTGTCCAAGATCACAGCAGTGCCGGCCTCAGAGCAGTGAAAACCCTGCAGAAGCTCAGGCCAGGATGGCTGAGGCTTCTTGCAAAGCAGCTGCACCCAGCCAAGATCCCTCCCCAGAGGCAGCAATGCATGTGGGCACAGCATTTCCCTCAGCACCCCTGCGCTTAAGCACCCCTGCACCTAAGAACTCCATCACCCGAACATCCCCTGCACCTCCACATCTGCACAACCTGAGCAGCCCCACACTCGAGCACTCCTGCACCTGAGCATCCCCTGCACACCCTGCAGGGCGCAGCTCCTGGCCGTACCTCCATCCCCTGCCTCCACTTGGAGGAAACCAAGAGCCCCGCTCCCACCCTGCTCCCCCCCCCAAGGCTGCCGAAACGAGCAGGAGGGTGTTAAAACCCCAGCACTGACCTCAGAGGAACCACAGTAAACAAGCAAGTCAATAAGGTGGGCTGCTCCCTGCTCGGCTTCCTGTTTGCTTTAGCAGATCCTGCTGCAGGGCCGCAGTGGGACGGCCACCGCTTGCCACCAGTCACCAGCATGGGGCCACATGGAGGGGGGGGGGGGGGACGGGGACCAAACGAGCAATTGCTCCGTGCCCCACAGAATGCAGAGCATCCATGGTGCCACAATGGTGCCTGGGCTGGGTTTTATTCCTTCTATGATGCCGTGCTTGAGATCTGAGTGTGCTTGCTGCCTCCTCCTGCGTTTGTTTTATTTCAGGAGGAGGAAATCCCGGCTCTCCGACCCTGCAGGTGAGCCACATCCCTGCCGTGCCTCAGTTTCTCCCTTCTTGTGCAGCTGACCCCCTCTGCAACTCAACCACGGACACAAAGGGAGGCACAGTCGTACCATAAATGTGCATTGGAGCAATGGGGGCTCAGTGGAACCCCCCCTCCCAGCAGCAGGCAGGAGGGCAGCAATAGATAAGGGCTCTGTGACAGAGGGATCGGAGCCGTTGTTTGGCTCCAAACCCTGCTTTTAGTGGAGAGGGATGGAAAAAGGGAAATATTAATTTTAAAAGAAAATGTGGAAATAAAAAAAACAATAAGGGAGGGGGGGGGTGAGGAAAGCGTCCGTGTGTAGAGCAACAACGAAAACATAGGGAGAAAGGAACCAGGGAGTGCAGCGAGGGGCAACGAAAGGGAACCCAGTTGGGCTGGCAGGGTTTGAAGCAACTCCCGTGGTGAAACAACAACAAAAAAAGCAAGGGAAAAAAAAAAAGCAGCTGCTAATTTTATCTCTCTGGTGGAAAGAGTGAGTGGGGCTTCAAGGAGACAGGCTGGCTGCAGCCCGGCTGTGTCTGCGGGCGCTCCGGCGTGCAGCACGGTGGGATCCCGGCATGCCCAGGTCTGCGTCGGAATGCAAACTCTGATGATTATAAAAAGAATGTGATGCAATGCCCAAGACGGCCAAGGAGCAGACAGAGTGACCTCAGGTCTTTTCCTTGTCGGAGGGAAAGCAGACTTCTGCTGCAAAATCCCATGGAGAAAGGCAGGCTGGCACAGACCCTGCAGCTCTGTGCACGTGGTAACGGGCACGTGATTACCCAGCACGGCTGCAGGAGATGACACAGCTGTCTCCAGGACATGAAGGAGTTGATTCAATTAAGGTCACAGCCCTTAGAACAGCTCCTACACCAGATGTGTTTGGGCAGAGAGAGGCTGGGAACCCAAACTGCCCACCGAGCTGACCGAAACGCAGAGCTGGTGCAGCACCGGTGCAGACTGCAACAGAGCAGGGCCCTGCTCCAGCGCAGCCTATGGAGCTGTTCCAGATTCAGGGCAGCAGAGCAGGTCTCCAGAAGTCCTTGCTCCTGACCTTGCAGGGAAACGGCCATCACTTCCCATCTCCAAGCCTCAAATAGATCACCCGTGCCCTGCCCCTCTCCGGCACTAAAAAGCCATCAGAACGCAGCAAAGTGCTTGTCAGGCAGAGAGAGAAGAGCCCCCTCCTTCCAGGAGCTAGGAGCAGATTATTTTTAAGATCTTTCTGTATCTGCTATCGAAATCAATAGGAGGAATATCCATTACACGAAACCAAAGATCCCGCATCAAACGGGGACGAGGCGCAGCCCCTACCGCAAGTGCATTACAGACAGCAGAGATGAAAACATTTACTGTAACAGCAATAAACAGGCAGAGAAGGTCAGGAAAGGGAGAACGCGCTGAGACCTCGCTGAACCACAACGTCCTTATTCCTGGGGACAAAATAACAGCGCTATGGCCACAGGTCTCATCCACTCAGGGACGAGTTGTCCCCGGCTGCCCTGGTTTCTCTGCTTTGCTCTGTGCCCATTTGCTGTTTGCTGCCTTGGGATGTGGGGAACAGCCAGGGCCGTGCTGGTGCATGGGGATGCTTGGGAGCAGTTCTACCTGCAATGCAGACACCTGCAGCTTCAGTGTCTGCTACCGAGCATCGAGCTGCTAAAAAAAAGGGAATGGCTGTGAGCTGGAGGGAAGCAGGCAGCAAGCAAAGAGCCCAGGGTAAGCAGAGACCCCAGGGCTGGGGTCCGTGCATTCCACAGCCACATGTGGGGCAGCCTCCAGCCCCACAGAATGGCCAGGGTTGGAAGGGGCCTCAAGGATCATCAAGCCCCAAGCCCTCTGCCAAACGCAGGGCCACCAACCTCCACATTCAAGACTAGACCAACCCCAGCTCACAGCCTGGTGTCTGCAGGTGGGATGAGGCTCCAGGTGCAAACACGCAGAGGCCCCTGCACAACCAGCAGAACAGCACCAACACAGATGCTTTAAGCTGAGCCATGCAAGACGCTCATTTACCAGCACTGTCCCAGCACCAGAGAGCCACTAAGGAGAAACTGAGGCACAGAGAGGGACCCCAAAGGTGCTGTGCACCCGCTCCAAGCCGAGCTGCAGCCTCACCCAAGGGAGGAATTGCGCTCAGCCTTCCGGCATCCTCCATTCCGACCACAAAGCAGCCTTCTGCTCCCACTGCCTCCCCTCCCACAGCCAGCTCATTTCCTGACATTACAAAACTCAGGCTGAACAAAGCTGGACCAAGGAGCACATGGCTGGGGTTGGGGGCGAAGGGCACCCAATGTGGCCCCATGGTGACGGTGCCTTCCAGCAGCTGCGTGCATTTATCCCACACCTTCTGTCAGCCTCAGGCACATCCCAGCTCTGTGATGGGAGAGCATCGAAGATGGGGAGCTCCAGCTTTTCTCTCCCTCTTGCACCTGTTGTAGTGGCCAGAGCAGCCTGCTGGTCAAACAGAAGGCCCATAAGGGACAGCCCTCGATTTCCTCACACACAAAAGGAGCCGTGCCCTGCAAAGCGAGGGAGCAGGCAGAAAAACCACAGGAGCTTCACCTTGCACATCCAGGGCACGCAGCAGTGCAACCTGTGCTTCTGCTTTCAGCTGCCAACCCAAGGCTTGCAAGCTGCACTGTCAGAACATAACTGCTGCAAACTGTCGGGGTGCAAGTGCTGCAAACCTCAGCATCACCCACAGCAGAGGACGGTGGCGGGCAACGAGCACCAACGGGACCACAGCACCCATGGCTGCACCAAACCCCACCGGCCGCACGGCTCACCCGTGCCTGTGCAGAGCCTCCCCCTGCTTGCAGGGCATCGCCAAGCTGTGTCACCGCTCACATGGGAGCAGGGTGGAGGATGTGTGAATGCATGGGCAGGGCTCTCACCCTAAGCGTGCAGCAGCAGCAGCCAAGCATTCAGCCATGCACTGCCCAGCTAAGCCCGGACCGGTGCAGAAAAGCCACCGTGCACACAGAGCGTGCCATAGGCAGAGATAACACCAGTGCTGTTTATTTAAAGCAGCTGACATCACCTCCTTGTGGAGCAAATCAAAGTGAAAAAAAAAAGAACACACCAAAACAACAAGGGGAAGGAAAAGGGGGAGAGAGAGAGAAAGCAATCTTTTTGTCCGGTGCTCACCCAGAAACGCTGAGCAGACAAGAAAATCTGTTCCTGTTCGGAAGCCGGAGCTGCGGTTTCGCTCCATGTGGGCAGCACAGCCCCAAAGTTTGTGTCCCCTCTTCAAACCCCCAGAGCTGGGTGGCTGGGACAGCTTCACTGCAGCAGCGCAGGCTGCGAGATGCTCGGCCACTTCATTAGATCAATCAGGAGCCAATTAGTGGCAGAGATGCGCCCACTTTCCTAGCACCACGATGGGAAAGCCTGGCTGCAGGGAGCTCTGTGCATCCCACTGTGTCCCCATGGCCACCACGATCTGCAGGGTCACCACCAGCCCACGCCAATGTGGGGACACCGAGCACTTGGGGGGCACAGTCCACGCCAAGGGGAGGTGGAGGGGCCAAGACGGAGGCTCAGATTGCAGAGGGGAAGAGCTGCCCAACCACAATCCCTCCTTCCCCTTTCCACGTTTCCTCTAGCAACGGGTCCGGGGCCACAAAACATTTGGGCTCCAAACCCAAACTTCCCCCTGGGCTGATCCGCTCACCATCCCTCTCCAGGGCTGACACAGCCAACCCCAGACCATCCACCCACAAAACACAGAGGTCTCCTCAGGCGCCGTCCCTGCTCGAGCCACCGCTGGAAACTTAATTATGCCCAACGAGCTTGTTATCACTCGGGCTTTTCATCCCAAGAATGGGAAGGGAAAAGCCAGGAGGGCACGGGGGGCAGCAAGAGCTGCAGGTCCCCTGAGGCATGGGGGCACACGGAGGGCTGGCGGGGGCTGCGTGCGGGTGCAACCGTTGCAGCCGCTGAGTTTCGCTCTCGCTGGCCAAGTTCCCCCTTCAGTGCTGGAGATGCAGAAGCGAAACTTGCAGCTGGATGGACGTGGGGGCGGGCAGAGGGCACCGGGCCGGCACCAGAGCACCGCGTCCCAACGGGATCCGAGGGGCGTAGGGCAAACGTGGGACAAGGGACGGGCACAGAGGCTCCGGTGGGCCACAGCACTTCTGTCCCTGGGCGCAGCCTCTGTGCGCACAGCGCTCAGCACAGCCATAGGCACAGCTCAGCACAGCCCCACGTTGCTCAGCCAGCCTGCAACGACCCCCCCAAACCCCTTTGGTGGGGAAACCAGATGGGTTCCTGCCCGTGTGCTGAGGCAGGGATGCCCGCAGCACCCAGCTGGGTGGTTCGCCCTTGCCCTGCGATGCCTCTGGTCACATTGCCACCTGCTGGCACCCATCTCAGAACCCAGCTCCTTAAAGCAACAGCTCTGCACCGTGGCACTGGGTGCAAAGCAGAGCACTGGGCGCTCTCATTCCATCGCAGCACTGAGGCTTCGTTTCCCAAATTTGTTTGGAACTCGCATAACTGCAACATTGCAGGGCTGAGGAACCCCCAGGGCAGCAGTGGGTGCTGTGCAGTGCACAGACTGCGACAAAGCCCCCTCCCACCATGGGGGTCTCACACCCTGCACCCAGCACTGGGGCTACGCGCCTGCTCCACACACTCTTTGCATGGGAAGCAGCTGCTCACAGACGACGAAAGGAAAGCAATTTGTCCCCGCAGGGAAAAAGAGGAAGGGGAAGAGTGTCATCCAGTGCTGCCCACTGCAATAGGAGCTGCATTCACCCAAGCTGCTGAGCGGGGTAGGGGGCACAGCGACAGCACCAGGGACCCCATCCACAAAGCAGGGTGCTGCAGCACCCACCCATGCACATGGCACGCTTCAGTGCCAACACACCTTGCACAACAGCACCAGGAATTGCCACGCAGATGCCCAGGGCAGTTGAAGAAGGGGAATCAACTCAACGCTCCCCATTTGGGAACAACCCATTCCGGTTGACCGAACGCTCCTTGAGGTTCCGCATGGCTTTACCTGGGTCAGGGCAAACGCTCACCCTTTCCCAGCACACAGCCGGCCACGTGCACCTTGGCTGAGCACCCACTGACCCTGCAAACCGCCAGCACCCAGTCCAAACTCCACGGCCACTGGGCACAAAGCTCCAGCACACACTGGAGGGAGGACAGGAGAAAACAAGTGATAACGAGGAGCAACACACGGGTCCTCACTGCGCTACCTGAGTCAGCAGCTGTCAGCCCCCCCCTCAAAGTCTGCCTGCAGCTCCCCCCCCCCCCCAGGTGGCTCAGCACAGCTCTCCCTATGGAAACCAAACAAACACGGGCAGCCTGACAAACAAGGGCAGGATGCACTGGGCAGATGGGAGGGGCTGCAGCATATCCCCCCCCCCCCCCCCCCCCCCCATGTCCTCCAGTACTTTGCAAACCAGGAGGAATGACCGCAGGGTGGGTGTGCAACCAGAAAGCTGGTGCTGCTGCAAAACCTGCGCTTCCCCAGAGCAAAGCATCTGAAAATCAACTGGGAGCCGGAGGGAGGGGGGAGGGGGGGGGAAATCAACCAGGGGCCAAAGCTCCAGCTGGCCCTGCGAGGAGATGAACATCAGCCCCGAGGTGCCCAAAGGCAGAAGTGCAGGTTCCAGCCTCCAAAATTCCAGGCCTGAGCTCAAAAACCATCCTGGAAGCCGAAATGCAGCCCCAAGTCCCAGGATGCAGCAGGGATGCAGGACAAGAGATGGATCCCACCAAAGCTTTGCCCACCTTCGCCCTTTCCCATTCCACGAGCACGGCTCTCACATCCCCAATCCCATCCCCCCCCATCCCCAAAACCCACTCCTTCCTCCTGCAGGGATCTGAGCGCTGCTTCCCCGGCGCTGCCGTCACTGCGCCCACGCACAGATTTTGGAGGAGGAGGGGGATTTTATGGGCACCAAAGGAGAAAGCAGAAGGTCTCTGCAATTTGGGCTCAGCGGGGCCGCAGCTTTTCCCCTAAAACGTGAACTTCAAGGTCCTGGTTGCTTAAAAACAAACAAAAAATCACCACGTTTTGGATTCGAGACGGAAGGAGAGGGGAAAAAATACTACTAAAATCGCTGCGACCCAGAAGGTGATTGAAAGGAATTGGGAATGTTTTGCTTTTTCCATCTGATCATTCCTTCAGCTGATAAAATGCATGCACGCCCCTCCGGTCCCCTCAGCTCCCAATGCTTTCTCGCAATTACTGCACAAAGCACAGAGGAGCAACAGCAGAGAGCGTGGAAACTTTTTTTGGAGGGGATTTTGCTCTACGGTCGCCTCTCTGGGTCACCAAGAAGGGATTTTTGTCTTTTAAAAATACCCTTTTCGCTTTGAATTCTCCGTTCTCTGCTCCTTCCTTCGCTCCTGCTTACATTGCGTTCTTTTCTATGGTGGGGGGGGATGTGATCCTGCTCCTCCCTTGCATGGAAACTGCACTGCAGCTCCATGATAACAGAAATGCACCGAAGCAGGAGGTTTCCCAGCGCCCAGCTCCATGCCTTACAGCACACAGAAGGGCTGCGTTTGCTCTGCATCCACCTGGAAATGCGCATTGCTTTCCCAGCTCCAAGTGCTCCTTCAGCAAAGCCACCACCTCCTTCCAGGTCTGCACAGGGGGGCACGAGGTCGGGCTGCTGCAGCACAGCACAAAGGCACCCTCAGGTTGGGCTTTTTGCTACCAGGCTTTTCTGCATTTTTAGGCTCATCTTTATCAGCTGAGCGGCAGAAAGGGCCAAGGACACGCAGCCCAGCACCTCCCTTGGCAGAGGGCAGAAAGAAAGCAGCGACGTTCAGCCCCCAAACCCACACGCCACAGCGAAAAGAGAATCAAGAGGGTGAAAAAAATCCCACCATTTATTTGGGGGGGGGGGAAAGAAAAGAGCCAGGAGCCCCTATGCTGTCACTAGCCACAATGGTTTTCATTTTCAACCAGATAAAGCTGAGCCTGTCTCCGAGCACCGGCTCATCCCTTCCATGCCTGCTTCCTGGTTTGCACACACACGTGGGTATGTGTGGGTGTGCAAGGCTTTGCTTGGCTTTTTGCAACCTCCCTGCAGACCTGGGCACCGAAGCAGAGCTGGGCCGAACGCCTGCACAGCCCTAAGCCCTAACAGGATAACGAGCTCACAATGAGAGCCTAATGAAGGATTAGCAAAATGCACTTTTCAAGAGATGAAGGATGGGTGAAGCAGCCCGCTTTGCCCCACCGTCTGCATCCCAGCTGCAGTGCGACCCGGTGCCAAAGCCCTCAGCTCCCATCGGAGGCAACTAATTAACGAGACAACCTCGGCCTTAAGGCAAACAGAGCACAGAGTCAGCCCTCACCTCTCGGAGCTCGGCGCAGCGCGTGCAGAGAGGTCGGGATGCTGGTCCATCCAAAAAGCAAAACGGCCTCCGTTCTAAAACAGAAAGCGACACGGTTGGGGCTGCTTCTTTCTTTCGACGGCCGCAGGGGTTTCTTTTTACCCCCCTCCCTCCCTCCCCCCAATATCCACGCACACTGGGAAAGTTCTGCTGCTTGATGCTCGCTCACAGCCAGCAGCCCGATGGGGCGCTCTGTGAACGGCCGAGCCTCAGGAACACCCTGAAAACTCACCCCAAATTTCAGCCAAAACAATACGACCAAAGGGATGCGACCCAGATCTGCATCAGAGCCCACGGAACGGAGCGGATGAAAACGTCTGGAGCGAATCCAGATGTTTACCAGTGACGCAGGCAGAGGTATAAATAATGATCTGCGAGGAATTCTCTTTGCAGGCATCTCACCCTTATCAGATCCTGCAGTGACACGGCCCCGTCACCTCCCTGGCCCCAAAAGCCTTGAGAAAACCAGCCGTAAAATGAGAAATAAATACATCCCCGGGTCCGGCCGCGCGATCCCATCCGGGATCCCATCTGCATCCATCCCAGCTTTGAGACTCGGTGCCACACAAGGATCTCGTGGTGGCGATTCGGAGCTCAGCATCACCTGAGCTGAACCCCCTCCCAGCCTCACTGAGGGTCAACGCAGCCCCCACCCGTTGCCCCCCCCCCCCCATCCAACACAGCCCCAAAAACGGTGGAAGGAACTTACAAAAGAAATCATCCGCCCGGCTCCACCAGGCTGCTCATCCCCACTGGTGGGAAAGCCTAAAAATCTTTAATACACAAAATACATGGATGTGTATATATGTCAAAATAATACATCCCCTCCCATCTTATTCCCCCACCCCCCCCTTCCCCAAGATTGCGAAACCAAGAGGGCAGCCAGGGCTTGGAGCTGCAGCATTTCTGAGTTCCTACGGAGTCTGGGCTTTCTGCCACCAGCAACAGCGGCTCTGGGGGTGTGGAAAAAGGGAGGAAAAAAAAAAAGAAAGAAAGAAAAAAAAAAACCCCAAAACCCCACCACACTCCTGTTTATTTTGGGGGATGAGAGAGAAAACTTGCAATGCACAAAGCAACGGGAGGGGTGGGATGGGATGGGATGGGGGGGCAGGGAGCACAGCTCTGGGTTCCTGGAAGCCAACGCATGCTTTGCAATGGGACTTCTGCTGCTGGAAAACTGGGAGGGGGGTTTAGGGGTGACTGCAGCCACGTTGACCCCCAGCTGCTCTGCTCCTGCTTGAGGGAGGGCAGCTGACCTCATGCCCCCAGGTCACAGCACCTCAAGGTGCTGGGAAGGCAAGGAGGGGGGGGGCACCCATGGGTGCCTCTGCCCCGGCGTGACCATGGAAATGACAGGGGATGGGAAGAGCGGCCTGACCCAGATTCCCCTCCAGCCTGATCCCTCAGTGAAGTCATAATCCTCAGAAGGCTTCTGGGCCTTTTTTTTTTTTTAAATACATCCCTGCAAGTTGCCACGGAAACGACGGCGATGCTATAATTTCAGCGTTACAGACTTCAGTGTGAGAACGGTTGGGAGAAGGAGGCTGAAAATGCAGATGAGCCACGATGGGGGACCTATAGAGGAGAAAAGTAAAACACAAGCAGCACCCGAAGCAGCACCCAGGACTCATCAGGCAGCCAGGAGGGTGATGGGGTCCTCAAAACCCCTGGGGTTTGCTGTGCTCCCAATGTGGCTCTGCCTGCATCAGGGTTGCGGGTGGGATCCCATCCCAAAGGGATTCGGGGTGGGAATGCACATGGCTGCTGCTCCCTGCTTACAGGGATGCCCGTGGGTGCTCCCAGCTCTGGTCCCAAGGACCTCCTGGGTTGGTGGGGGTGAACTGGAAGGTGCTGGGATGACCCTGGAGCACCAAACGCTGCTGCTGCACAGGAATGAAGCAAATCCCACCTGCACGCATGACAAACCAGCTCCCTTCCTGCACCCCTTCCCAACCCAAGGTGACACAAAATTACCAAAACAATCAAAATCAAAATAAGATGGCAGACAAACAGCTCTGTGCAAACACTGCCTAATGGGCCATGACCTGTCAGCAGGTCCCAGGGGGAGCCAGAAAGCCCCAGGGACCCACAGGGTGCACATGGCACAGGGCTCCCACATGGGAGAAATCCCAGCACGTCAATGGCAGAATGTGACCCTGGTGCACAGCATGGCACCCTGCAACACCTTGGTGCATGGCATGGCACCCTGCAGCACCCACCTCCTGGTGCAGGGTGCCTGCAGCACCCATCTCCTGGCACAGGGCACCCTGCAGCACCCATCTCCTGGTACAGGGCACCCTGCAGCACCCATCTCCTGGTACAGGGCGCCCTGCAGCACCCATCTCCTGGTGCAGGGCACCCTGCAGCACCCATCTCCTGGCGCAGGGCGCCCTGCAGCACCCATCTCCTGGTGCAGGGCGCCCTGCAGCACCCATCTCCTGGCACAGGGCGCCCTGCAGCACCCATCTCCTGGCACAGGGCGCCCTGCAGCACCCATCTCCTGGTGCAGGGCGCAGCACCCTGCAGTGCCCCATTTCTGGTGCAGGGTTCCAGGCTGGGAGCAGAGCCACAGAAGGATGCACACAACCTCTCACAACATTTGATTTCAGCCCCCAAGCAGGAACCAAACCCCAAAGCTCTCGCATCCAACCCAGCCAAGACCAGAGCCACCAGGATTCCTTTCTGCAGCGCCCAGAGCTCCATATTAACCACAGCAGTATTCATCTGAGCAGAACACAAAACAAATCTGCATTTGCAGGACAAAAAAAGCCCCCCGTTCCCCCTGTGCATAGAATCACAGTGTGGATGTGTGCAAAGCAGCCCTGGTCCCTCGTCCACTGAAACACCCAAAGGTCACACGAGTGAACACAGAGCTCCAAAGGATGAGAGGAGAACACCTCCAGAGGCAGCCCCTCTGCCCTTCACACCTGTACAAGTGGGGCTCTTCTGATGGAGCAGCCCTTTGCATCCCAGGGCCATGCATGGAATCCTGTCGCTGTTGGCCACAGGGATTGAGAGGAGCAGAGCACAGCCAAGGCTTCATGCCTCCAACCTCACTCCCAACGCTCCGTTTCAGTCTTTTGCTCTTTGCTCCCAGAGCCAACGTTGCCATTGGGAGCTGCGGGGCCATCCAAGCATCCCTCCCTCACTGACTCCTTCAGCCCAGCACAGCGCCGTGCCCCCAGCGATGCCATTTTGGGGGACAAATCCCCCTGGGAATGCAATGGCAACACAGCACAGAATCACCAAGGTCGAAAGAGAGAGCCTTCAACACCATCGAGTCCAACCCCCGACCCAATCACTTGGGTCCCACCGCTGCACTGCATCCCTCAGTGCTGCAGCGGTCGTGGTAATAAAGCATCGTTATAAAGCATCGCCCCCCATCCCAGGATGGAATCCACATCTCTCCGTGTGCAACCACTGCTGAGAAAACCCAATGCACCGACGGCAGCAGCACAGGGTGGGGGGGATGCTTACAAAGCACCCTGCACCGCACGCATCGGGGTGACTCCAGCATCCCCACCATATAAACCCCCAGCAAGCACGGGGTGCACGCCAAGCCCTGCCTCACCAACACCGCCCTGAAGACAGATGCTTCTCTCCCCCCTGCAGTAAAATGCCAGTTCTATCGAGAGGCTTGCTGAAGGGAGCAAGACGCAGCATACCAGCCACCAGCTGCTGCAGGAAGAGCCTTGGCTGCCTTCACAACCAGGATCTCGCTCCGACCATTTGTTCTGCTTCTATTTTAGCATAAGCGAGGGCTCGGAGCCGCGCAGCTCCCGGCTGCGTTCTGCACAGGGATGGGGGTATTTTGGAACGAGCCAACGAGCAGAGAGGTGCAAAGAGGGGGGCAGGGGCTGCTCAGTGACTGAGCAGGGTGCAGGAGATGGGCAGCCCAGCAGCCCCGCTCATCACAACCCAAAGAGGGTGAGGCTTCAGCTGCCGAATTTGGGTCCATAGGACCACCACGCACAGGCCAGCCGCTCGCCAGCCAAATCAACTCTCCTCTTAGCACACACTTCTCACAAGGGCAGGAATCCCTCTCCCTGCAGTGAAGATCTGCTGCATTCCAGGCAGGATGAGGCCACCCTAAGGCCGTCATGGTGTGGAGGATGTAGAGGTTCCAACCACAGCCCCACATGGTTCCCATTCCACTCCACCCCACCAGCAATGCATCGCCATGGGCGCAGGGACCGAACCGCACTCACAAATCCAAAGCATCGCCGGGGCACAAGAACTCATCCGTTTGGTTATTTTGCTTTTTTTCTTCCTTTCGTTTTCCTTCCTCCATCAGTGGAAACAACGGATTTCTCGACAAGCCCTGCTCTGCCAACCCCACACATCTTTACCTCGTTGGTGGAACGCCCTCTGCCAGTGCTCCATGTCTGCTTTGTGAAGAGCACCGCTCAGAACTGTCTCTCTGTCCCCACTGTCCCCAGCAGAGCGAGTTCCTGGGTATTTGTTTCTGCAGCGCCTCACGATTTTGCCCTGAAAGCTTCCAACGATGGGGGGGGGGGGGGGGGGGGGAAAAACAACAATAACAAAAAAAGCCACTTAAAAAAAAATACAAAGCCAGATTTTCACCTTAAAAAATTGAAAAAAAAATAATAATGAAATGATGATGAAACCATGGAGGAAAAAAAAAGTCGCCTTGCTCCAAAAGCCGCTTGTGCTTCAAAAGGGAGATGAAAAGTTTCAAGTGGGGTTATTGGTGAGCCCAATGGGAACGGATAACGGCACCGACTGCCCCTTATCACCCTGCTCTGCCCCATTGATCCTTACTGCCCCCAATGCTCCACTCTGCCCCTATTGATCCTTATCGTCCCTATTGATCCCTAAGGCCCCGCTCTGCTCCTCTCTGCCCCATTGATCCTTACTGCCCCTATTGCTCCACTCTGCCCCACTGCTCCTATTGCCCTTATGGATCCTCACTACCCCCATTGCTCCATTGATTCTTATTGCCCCTACTGCCCCACTCTGCCCTACTGATGCTTACCATCCCCACTGCTCCACTCTGCCCCACTGATCCTTACTGCCCCCACTGCTCCACTCTGCCCCTATTGATCCTTATCATCCCTATTGATCCCTAAGGCCCCGCTCTGCTCCTCTCTGCCCCATTGATCCTTACTGCCCCTACTGCTCCATTCTGCCCCTACTGATCCTTATCGTCCCTATTGATCCCTAAGGCCCCGCTCTGCTCCTCTCTGCCCCATTGATCCTTATTGCCCCTATTGCTCCACTCTGCCCCACTGCTCCTACTGCCCCTATGGATCCTCACTACCCCTACTGCTCCATTGATCCTTATTGCCCCTACTGCCCCACTCTTCCCCTACAGCCCCACTCTGCCCTTACTGATCCTTACTGCCCCCACTGCTCCACTCTGCCCCTATTGATCCTTACTGCCCCCACTGCTCCACTCTGCCCCTATTGATCCTTATCATCCCTATTGATCCCTAAGGCCCCGCTCTGCTCCTCTCTGCCCCATTGATCCTTATTGCCCCTATTGCTCCACTCTGCCCCTA
The DNA here is from genome assembly GCF_023343835.1 of Lagopus muta. NCBI lineage: Eukaryota > Metazoa > Chordata > Aves > Galliformes > Phasianidae > Lagopus > Lagopus muta. The sequence continues at coordinate 938,024 of NC_064461.1, forward strand.
TGGATCCTCACTACCCCTATTGCTCCATTGATCCTTATTGCCCCTACTGCTCCACTGTTCCCCTACAGCCCCACTCTGCCCCACTGATCCTTACTGCCCCCACTGCTCCACTCTGCCCCTATGGATCCTCACTACCCCTATTGCTCCATTGATCCTTATTGCCCCTACTGCCCCACTCTGCCCCACTGATCCTTACTGCCCCCAATGCTCCACTCTGCCCCTATTGATCCTTATCATCCCTATTGATCCCTAAGGCCCCGCTCTGCTCCTCTCTGCCCCATTGATCCTTACTGCCCCCAATGCTCCACTCTGCCCCTATTGATCCTTATCATCCCTATTGATCCCTAAGGCCCCGCTCTGCTCCTCTCTGCCCCTACTGATCCTTACCACCCCCACTGCTCCACTCTGCCTCATTGCTCCTTATTGCCCCTATTGCCTCTCACACCCCCTGTGCTGGGGCAGCTCCAAGCAGCTGAGCAGGACCCAGTGCTGCCCTCTGGCCCAAGGCGAGTGCCGTTCAACGAAAGCAAAGAGAGCTGGGAACATGGGTGCTGTGCAACCTGGAGACAGCGACGCTCTACAGCACCAAGGAGCTCGAGGAAAACGAGCGTTTAATTGCATGTTGCAAAGGAGAACACGTGCGCTGCTCAACGCACAGCTGAGCAGTGGCACAGGGCCGGCAGCTCCAACGGGTCCGGATGCACACAGACCTCTCACAGCCCCTTTGGGAAAGGTGCAAAACGGTACGAAGTTTTTCCCCATGCAAACTGGAAGCCCCCCCCCCCCCCCAAAGTCCCCACATCTTTGCAAAGAGAAAGCAAAGCTGCGGAACGAACCCCTGCAGGCCGCTTTTTTCCACGAGCGTTGCAAACCTTCACCCCCACGCCGGCGCATTCGGTGTGGAAGCACCGCGTTGCTCCGGCGCCTTTCTTTTCACGCGGTGGGGAGTGACACCAGGAGCGAGGGCAGGAGAAAGGAGAAACGAGAGAAGAACTGTGAGCAAACAGAGGCAAAGCGCGAGATGAAAAGCGACAGCTCTGCGAAGGCAGCGGTTGCCGGCAGGCAGGCAGCTTGATCCATCTTGAAAGCAAAAGCAAACTGCTGCTCAGCCGAGGCGCAGGGAGAACCTCGAGGTCCTTCCGGCGCTGCCTGAGCTCCCATCAAACCAAATGATGAACAAATTTCAGCCCTCGATTGAAAGTTTCGCTAACGAGAAGGAAAAAAAAAAGGTAAGGAAAGCTGAGAGGCGCAGCACGAGGAGGATGAGCGCAAAACTGTGGGGCACGAG